>NC_053440.1:2145402-2482692 GCF_007990345.1 Gossypium hirsutum
AAAACATTCATTATTTACTAACCAGTTGATTTAAAAATCATATTGTTAATTTATTTATCATTCAAGAAACTCAATTTGCTTATTTTGATTTGCAGCGGAGCAATTCATGATTTAAAAAAAAAAAATCGAACATCCAATTGAGTTGACAGAAAAGTCTTGCAGTTTGTTTAACCTAACATATATACAGACAAAATCCAAAACCAATATTTAAGTCCATAAAGTTACCATACAGTCCAAAAATTCATATTTTAAATAAAGAAAGAAAAACCTTTAAAAGCATAGAGTTCTCAAATGCGGCGCAATCTTAATCCTAAGGATTACTTGTGAAGATAAAATAATAGGGTGAATTAAAAGTCGAGTGTGTGCCAAGACCCACCAACATAGGAGGGTTCGGGTAAAAATATAAGCTCAAAATATGGATTTGGGCAAAAAAATTAGGCCCGTTTAGAAAACGAGTCGGGCCTCAGGTAAAACTTTTTTGACTGGGCTCGGCCCGAATTATATATTAAATATATATTATTTTTAATCAAATATATACATTTTATTTTTAATCAAATATATATATTATATATATTAAATATATATTTATTTAATATGGGCCGAGCTGGGTCGGGCTCGAACTTAGCAATTTTTTTCATGCCGGGTCGAGCCTGGGCCTAGAAAACAGGCCTAAAATTTTGTCTGAATCTGGCCCGAACAGGTCCGGCCCATGATCACCTTTATTAATATCCCCATGTTTGGTTATTGCCATCTTTTAATACCATTCATTTAATGGGCTAACTTTATATGTATATAAATATATATATATATAAATTGTGGATGTTTGGCCATGAGGAAAGTTTATGAAAATTGAAAAGTTATTTCATCATTTTAGTTTTCTAAATTACCAAATTTGTAATGATGTCAATTTATGTTGCCTAATAGACATTTTTAATTAGGTAGAAAACTCTTTAAGATATCAAGGGCTCCTTGACATAATCAATTTATTACGCTCTTAATCATAAATTTCTTTTAGGAATTTGATGCTGAACCATGCCGGAAAGAAGAAGAAACTATAGAATGGGAGAAAGATGAGAAGAAGAGTTTTGAATAATGTCATAACATAATTGGAATAAAATGAAATACAATACTCAAATTGGGTCATCAGCCTAAGTTTCTTTAGCGTGGGCATGTATCAACTACAACCCCTGCAAACCATCGACTGTTCTCAAGGATGAAAATGCGAATGCTTGTGCTGCAGATCAAACCAAGTTTACTAGGTTGCATTTTTTGGAAAATTGTTACTCCAATGCACTAGCACTTTCCATGCAAGAGCTAGCTATTTTGGTCTAAATTGAAGAGGGTGAAGCTAGGCATATTTTGGGCTTTGAAAGCCTAATGAGTTGTAACATGAAAAGCCTAAATTTGGTTAGAAGATTCTTAACAGACTTTTTGAGCTCATTTAGTAAACGAATTAATGCATGAATGAATGTACGTGCATTAGATACATGTATTTATTTAATTAAAACGTGGATTTTGAAATTATACATGAATTTAGGATTAGATGCATGTATTTGGTCATTAATGTAAGTATTAATGCAAATACTTAGCTTTTCAGTTTCTTATGCTTGAGGGTTATCGCAAATATCCCAAATAAAGGTTGACAATGTAAATGAAAGATATTTGAGAATTTGAATCAAATTTTGCTCTTTCACCAAACTTCCTATAGAAACGATGGTGGCACTTGATTTGCAAACAAGCTTACATGTGTTTGAAATGCTTAAGTGTATGATGTGATTATATATGTTGAATATATATCTGGATATGCCTTGTGGGTAGTTAGTTTTATGCACATACCTTTGATATGAAAGTGTAATTGGCTCAATGAGTAAAGCGTTAGTACTTGAAGTGTATTATGAGAACATGAGATAAGTGTTTGATCATGGTAAAGCATGATACGTGAAAGTGTGCATAAACTAGAAAATGAATGTGTGACATGGTTATATTGGCTTTGTGAACCTTTGAAAGCATTGGATATAGTTGGCATGCTATAGGATTTAAGTACTAATTTATATGTTTTTTTTATTGGGACATGTTTGGAGGGATAAGAGAATGTAGAACATTGCTCCATTCATTGAGATATGTTGGTGTGTTGGAGAGTGTTAGCTTCATACTACACTTGCTTAGGACATATAGACTCTTTTGAGTCATGGTGTAATGGAGATCCGAGTATCCAATGAAAGTTATTTTTTTCTATATTTTCATCTTCACAAGTTATCAATGTATCAATATGATATGAAATTTGATGATTTTATATGATAAATGTGTTTAGCATGTTTGTTTTTAACTATTGATTTTGTGGTTTGTTGTAGCATCTTGAACACTCACTAAGCTTGGTTAAGCTCACACTCCCTTGTGTTTATTTTTGCAGAGAAATAGCTTGTGTGGAGTGGGAAACTAGGCAAGCTTGAGATCCAAAGGCAAAGGCATCTTGGTTGTGCATGTGAGGTGGTTTTGGTTAATAAAGGATGACAATATGGGTTTATTTTGAGGGTTTAGACTTTGGACTTGTTTGGTTTGTAAATGGACTTTTCATGGATTGTTTAAGGACTTTTAAAACTATTTTGTGGATGTTTTTATTGCTTGGATGATTGCGTGAGGTATGATTGATGATTGCTTAGACTATATGTTGAATAGCATGTTTGTGCCATAGTGATTTATGGTTAGAATTGTTTAAATGATGTGTTGAATGCTAGGACAGATGCAAAATGACCAAATGGCAAGGTATGTACATTTATCGCACTTTAAATTTCCTTGTATGCAATTTTGGCATGTTGAGTAAATTAAATTAAATTGACACTTTCCTTAAGGCCTTTTATGCCTCTAAGATATAACAAAATTTTAAAACATTCAAACAAAGTTGTAAAATGATTAATAATGAAAAGTTCTTAAATAGGCAATGTATAGCTACTTCTAATGGGCACTTAACTGTTGTGATGAATCGTGTCATTGCACGACATTGCTCTTCATTAAATGTCATGTCTTTCAGAACAAAATTATTGACATAAATTGTGTTGTTACGTAACATTATTTTTCACTAAATGTTAAGCCTTTAAATGACACAACCAACCATTTAAAGTGTGTGTCATTTCAACACAATTATTATGATGCTAAAATATATTCTTAAAAATATAAATTAAAAATATTAGTCAAAATAAAATAGTTGCAATCTAAATATCAAACACACATATTTTGACATAGAATATGTATAAAAGCTCACTAAATAAGCTTAACCCAATGTGCTTAGTATTTAGCTTATTTGTTCATTCATAAAAGACAATTTATATGGGCTTAATTCACACTTTAGTCTTTAAAGTATATCGCTTTTTTTCATTTTGGTCTTTAAATTTTTTTTTTGGCCCACTTCAATCCCTAGCGCTATTAGAATTTCCCAATCTAGTCCTTTGGACATTAAAAACTAATAGGTGAGATATTCAACCAGTCATACACTTCCACGTGTCATATGATGATGTTATTGTGACATCATTCGAAAAACCTTAAAAATAATTAAAAATAAAAAATTACAAAGAATTAAAAAATTAAAAAAATAATATAAAATATAAAAAATTTACTAAACATTTTAAACATATATCTTAGAAAATTTAACATTTTTAAAATTTTATATATCACATTTAAACATGAGACTGCTATCTATTGGAAGGATACCGCCTATGATAATTGTTTTATAATTCAATCAATTGGAATTTGTAATTGGTAGGTCCTTTTAGGTGATAAATTTGGATAAGTTGTTTTTCAAATTATTTAAATAATGAAAATAATATTATTTATTATTTAATTAAAATAACATTATTTTTTATTATTTAAATAATTTGATTAAAAAAGAACTTATCCAAATTTATCACTCAAAAAGATCTACCAATTATAAATTATGATTGATTAAATTATAAAATAATAATTATAGGTGATATCCTCCAAGAGACAATGATTTCATGTTCAACCTCGAGTAAATGTGATATATAAAATTTTAAAAATGTTGTACTTCTACAGTTTTATATTTTTTCTATTTTTAATAGTTTTTAAATAATTTTTGTATTTTTTTTCATTTTTAAAGATTTTTTAAGGTTTTTTTTGGATGATGATATCACAGTGATGTTATCATATGATATGTGGCAACGTATGATTGGCTGGATATCCCAACTGGTTTTTTAACGTCCAAAGGACTGAATGAGGAACGTTTGATAATGTTAGGGACTAAAGTGGGCCGAAAAAATCTTTAATGATCAAATGAGAAAAACGGTACATTTCAGGAACTAAAGTATGCATTAAGCCTCTTATATATTATTTAATTTGAACTATTCTAAATAATATGAGACTTAAATAAATCAATATGTTGCAAACTAGTAACATAAACATAAAATTAGATGACAATACAAAAATTGAAAGAAATAGGTTGTATAACATATAAGATACAATCTTTTAAACATAGCATAATTTCCATTACTCTTTTCTTTTTTAGTAATTTACCAAAGCATTTTGACCTAATTGAAATGAATGTTTGTTATACTAAGTTGACAGCTGATATAGGCTTGGGTATATCCTATGATTAGACTACGTTTCTGGAACCTCTGTCTAGGGTTTATTAAATAGGGTTTAGAGAAGGTCAAGTCCTTTACTTGACTGCATAAATATGTAGTGGAAGTGGGTGAATTAATTCAGTTCAAACTTCAATGGCAGAGAGAAGAGAGGGAGACACAGAGTTAGGTTGGGGATGAGAGGACAGCGGGGCGATTTGTATGGCTTAAAATAAGGGTCAAACAACTATCCATACATGTGATATATTTATATAGTATATGTATGGATCAATGGTGCCGTTTTTCCTTATAATCTAAGCAAATTTATCCCCTCTCTAAAATATACCCTTTCACCACCCACTTTGATATAACATTTCTCACAAATTACACCCAACCAAAACCCTCCTCTCTCTATCACTTGAAATAGTAGCTCGCATCGCTTGCATTTTAGTAATAGACTCTTCCAAGTACAAAAACATAATGAGGTAATTAGATAGGGCTTTAGGCTATGGGTATATTAGCTAGGAGAAAAAGAAACTAGTTAATAAGAATTTCCTTCTAGAATTTACAATTTTTTCATAGGTCCAATAATTACTATTTTTTAGTAGTTTGAATACTTTTTAACACGTACCAAGATTCTAGTTTTAGCAACAGCTCCATTTAACTAAATTCACACATGATATATCATGCATAAATTTAATTATCAACCGTTACAAATTGAATGTGCAAGTAAATAAATGTTACACTTGATATATATGGTATTGAGGTTAAAAGAGGGGTTATAATTCTTGAATTGTAATACTATCCATTTGTGAAAATATTGGTAAGCTGTCTAATCTTTCCATATATGAGCATGTGATGAATATCCTCATAGAACCTTGTTTTTGCTATAAAAAGATGTATAAATCTTGAGGTTGTGCAATCTTTTTCTGTGAACATTGTAGTGTAATTTTGAGTAGTAAGCTTCATAATATTAAGTGATTTATTTCATTTTGTCATGTTGGGCAATAAATGAACCCTTTTAACTTTGATTTGTTTAAATTGTACTTATTGTCAATAATTGTGTCATCTAAAGAACTTTCACTAATAGGTTTATGTTTTAGGTTGAATTCTTGAAAGATATTGTAGCCAACAACATACCTATAGCAGGGGAGAAACTAGAAATTTTGTTTAGGAGTCTAAATTAAATTGTAATTTTTATAATAATAAAAATATAATTTCATCATCTTAATAATTTATATCTTTATAAATTTTAAATGATTAAATTAAATTATCTTTAATAATTTAAAGTTTTAAAGAAGATATCAAACACGTAAAAATATATTGAGTTTTAATTTTGAATTATGAAATTATAATTATCTTTTATTTAATAACAATTTTCCATTTAAATTCAAATATGAAAATTTTTAGTAATCCTTTTCAAGAGTCGAGTTTAGACATAAAAATTGATCTCTCAATCCAAAGTATTAATTAAGATTTAAGTCAACAAATTAAAGCTTCCATGTTGAAATTAATTAAGGGAATGTAAACAAGAAAAAAGAATGCTTCATGTGCATATTTTTGATAATTTAATTACCTAAGCTTTAGCTTATACTGTAAAAAGAAAGTTTGATGGGTGTATTTGTTTAACAACATACAATATTAGGGGTCTATTTGATTTTTTTTTAAATGTAAATTTTTATCCAAATATTTACATATATATATATAGAATGTTATTGTATTTCAATTTATCTCATTTTTTATATTACTTTCCCTCAAAAAAATTTCAAATTTACTTACTTAAAATATTAAAATATTTATTATTTAATATATATATATATAAAAAGTAAATTGATGTATAGTATATATTTTTAAAATATTAATTACACTATCACCAGGTCTGCTTATATGTAAAATCCTTGCCCTTCTTTAAACAACAAATTGCGGGTAGTACACGGCAATTCTGATTATTAAAATTTCATTTTCGAAACTATTTCCCAGATATTAAATTTATAGCCACTAATTTTGGGAGTTAATTAAGATTAAATATATATATCAATTAACATATTTTATCGTCTTTACCAAAGTAAACCACTAAAATATATTAAAACTAAATTAATTAAATTTTATAGTAATTAAAATTATTAAATGTAACGAAAAAGTGTCGGTTGAGTCAGGGGTGAAGTTAGAAATTAAATTGTAAGTTTTACGATAATAAAAATATAATTTAACCATTTTAATAACTTATATCTTTATAATTTTTGAAGAATTAAATAAAAAATTTACCATTTTAGGCGGTCAAATTAAAGTGTAATTTTATCTTTATTAATTTAAAATTTGAAAAAATTTAAAGGGCTTAAATAGAAATTTTTTTCATTTTAGGGAGATCAAGGCCCCTACCAATTCCCTAACTACGCTCCTAGATTAAATTTAAAGGGCTCAATTGGCATGGGTTGTTGCCAATGCAGGAGGACGTGAATTTGAGTGGGCTGAAGCGCATTATCCTCATATTTATGGGTTGAGGAGGGGCTTGTGTCAAAAAGAGCATATAGATATAATCAAAACTTATAACAAGATTGTTCAAAAAAATAAATAACAGATATTATTGAAAGATTTATTCACTTATTACACAACATATCTTTTCATAGCTTGTGCTTATTTGAATTTATATTGTCAACGAAGCATTTGAAAAAGTTTTCAAATCTGCAATTAAATCCACTTGCTTTTTTTTAAAAATGAAAATTATTATATTTTGAACAATGAGGATTATATTTAACATGCAGCTAATATTGTATAAATATATACACTAGTAATAATTTCTTAATTAAATATTTTTAAAATAATTTATTTTTATTATTTTTTTGTTTACAGAATTTGAAATTGAACCCTAAAAAGTTTAATATTTTTAAATTATGAGTAATTCATAAAATAAATTCAACTATCCAAAGGTCACATGAGCAAAGCTAATTTAAAATACTGAAATAGTTTTAATATACCAACAGTCAACTCACTTCCATTAAATCTCGTAATTGATGTATTTATATTCAATTATTAAATATATATCATATTTATTATATTTTTTAATCTAATAAACACATAAAAAATTGTGTTTATTTAAATTTTTAATTATAAAAATTGTTTTTATTTAATTTAAAATCATGTTCAAAATTAACTATGAATTTCCATAAAAGTAGCCTTTTCTAGTTTTTTTGTGGATCAACAAATTAAATTAAATGAATCCTCGTACATCATGTTAAAAATAAAATAAAATGAAGGCAACAAATTTGAGTTCATTGATTTAGATTCTCAAACTTTAGATTGTAACATAAATCTTATTTTATATTCCATTGTATAGATAAATAATGGACAACATGTATGTCTTGCCTTTTAAGCACTCTTTGCCCCCTTTCTCTCATTTTCTTTTTCTTGCTTCTTTTCTCTTCGCCTTCATCTTTGTTTCTCTCACAACATATTTTCCTCCATACTTGAGAGCATGCTTGAATGTCCAGAGAAAGGTAAGAAGTAGAAATCTTATTTCTATTTCTCTGTTTAATCATTAGAGCTTAGACATATACACATACCTATAACTTACGTCTTCATTTTCTTCCTTTTACTTTTTCTACTTATTTTTCCCTAATATCAACAGTGACGAAAGATAAATCATAAGAAATAATCATGATGTTGAAGTCACAATATTTAAACCCTATTTTAATCTCTTATGATTAATATTTAAGTATATACATTTATTGGTATGTATATATATAAAGTAATTAATTTTTTTTTTTGATTCCATATATATTTTAGAGAGAGATTTGATGAAATAGGCAAGAAGATCAAGAGAGAGGGAGGTGTGTCATGTCATCAGCAAATGGGAAGAAGACATATATTGAGTCCTCCAGGAACCCTAAATACCATAACACCATGTGCAGCCTGCAAACTGTTGAGGCGTAGGTGTGCTCAAGAATGCCCTTTTTCACCATATTTCTCTCCCCATGAACCCCAAAAGTTTGCTTCCGTTCACAAAGTCTTTGGCGCTAGCAATGTCTCCAAGATGCTAATGGTAACCAAAACTCTAATCCCTTCAAAGCAAAGCTATTATTGAATCAAATCCAGTTTTGATTTAATTGTTTGTGATGCCTTTCATGGGGGTAATATTTCAGGAGGTACCGGAGAGCCAAAGAGCTGACGCAGCAAACAGTCTTGTTTATGAGGCTAACGTGAGGCTTAGAGATCCTGTTTATGGCTGCATGGGTGCAATTTCAGCTTTGCAACACCAAGTTCAATCTTTACAAGCTGAAGTACATGCAGTAAGGGCTGAGCTATTGAAATATAAGTATAGGGAAGCTAACTTTATACCCTCTTCCCTTGTAGCCTTGCTCTCTTCTGGGGCCGTTTCAGTTGCAGCACCACCACCACCACCGCAACCTCCTCCTCCTCCTCTTCCTACTACTTCTACCTCCACATCTTCCATGTATACCCAACTTACCACTGCTGCAGACTATACCACCATTTCTAATGAAAATGTTTCCTACTTTGGATAATTATTATATTTATGGTTTATTTTTCTATATTATAAAACAATTAAAATGGAATAAAACGAAAGAAAGAAAGAGACGAAAGATCCTGTTTAAATTGCTTCTGTTTTTTTTAAAGCAAAAATTAGTCACTCAAATATTACTCACTCTAGCTTGCTCCACAATTGTAGTCCATTTATATACGCCTTTACCTATAATGGTTGGTTGATGTGTTTCTTTCTTGTACATATTGTTTTCTTATCATGCATCATTAAATTTCTTATTTTTCACTTCACTTTACTGTTTTCCTCAATGAATAATGTGGTTACAACCATATTGGAAATGGAGAATTAATGACCTTTTTTCCTTATTGACATGCACATAGTTTTAAATGCTGTGTCGTAGTTGGGATAGTATTTCAAGGAATTTACTAATGTCGGGGCCGTAACAATATGAAAATTACTACAATTTTTGTTTCTCAAACCCTTACATATATATGTTTCGCATTCTTAAAGTTGGGTATGTAAGCTCCCATATTTGAGTATTGTGAGTGTGGAAAAAAGATTCAACTTGACTCGATTCTAAATTTAATGAAAAACTTTTAAGTTTTATTTAAGAATTTGGATTTAGAATTTTGGATATAAATGGTAAGAATTAAACGCATATATTACAGTAGAATTAGTTGAGATTATCCTATCTAAACCGATTGTCGAGGGTATGATTCTCGCCTTGAGTATTGAGTAGTTTTAAAACTCGTGGTTAACGTCTACCCTCTTAATGGACTTACAGAACGCGGATAATTAGCCGCTGAGTTTGCTCCAGTAGATACCTTGGAAAAACCAAAAAAAACAATAGATATAATAGACATTAGAAAAGTATAAAAACATGGATTGTCAAATTCAAAAATATTTTAAGGATTTCAAATTCATTACTAAATAGTACATTTCTAAATAGTTTACTACTCGACTTACATTATTTCGGGATACTAAAGAGACAAAAGACATATATATATATGTATGTATAGGCTTCTTCTTTTTCTTTATTTTATTTAGACTCATAGAATGCATTATATATGTGAGAATTATTTGGTTTTGTGAAGTAAAGATGGTAGATGATATAGTTGAATATTTGATTGTGTATTGGGGGAATTTTAGGGCAAAATGTGAAGTGATTGCACGTGAAAAGGCAGAGTGTAAGCACATGCTCTTCTGTGCCATTGAAGGATTTATAGTTACCTCATGTTGGAAGGGGAGACAAATGGTACATGTGATCATCCCCATATAGGTTAATTAATAGAGATTTCTAAGAATTAAAGCATGTAAATAATATCTCTTTCTTCAATAAAAAGAACTACATCTCTTCTATTTGACATTAATTAGAAAAGAGGTTTTCAATCTTTAAATAGATGTAGTTGAAACTCTTCTTGTATCATTCATTTTTCAACATTGGTGAATTTCTCCTCTACCCGTAATTTTTACTCGAAAGGGTTTCCACATAAAATCTGTGTATTCTTATTTTTCTAATTTTACGATCATCCAATTGTCATTATCGACGTCTATTATAACACTTTACTTACTACTCTTTCTTTGCCCTCTAGTGGATGATTAATTGTTGTTATATTTTTCCAAATACTAAATATTTAAGGATGTTATTCACATTATTAAATCTTTAAATTTTTTGGGACATTTTTAAAAATTGCAAGATGGTTTTAAGTCTAACTACAATTACCCCCTTCCTCTAGGGATTTTCATTTTTAATAATTTTTATTTAATTAATAAACTTAATTTGAAATAAAAATTATTAAAAATGTTTCAACTATAATATTTGTTTAAATTTTTAATAGTGTTTAAAGTTTCAAAAAAATTTATTATTTATAAATTTAAAGTTGTGACTTCAAAGAAATTAAAGTTGTGTAATTTAATTATTATTTTATTTTATTACACTTAAAAAAATTTATTACTACTTAAAAAGAAAACTGTTTAAAAAAATTCATGGTAATTGAAATAAATACAATTTAATTAGAAATTTTGTGGATAATAATAATGATTATATATGATAGTAAAATTTATTTACTTAGAGATTTAATTAGAAATTTTTAATAGTCGTTCCCCTCTTGACAGTGCTATTGTATCCAACTCTGTCACTGGTTCGAGTGATAAGGAGGTTACAGGTCCTATTTTTGGTGGAGATGGAGAAAAAAAATAAGTTGATTATACTGGAAAGCTCCTAAGTTTTTCTCTATGGTTATCATCTCAAACTTCTATATCGAGTTTACAAACCATCCTCTCCAATGAAGTGGAACTTGAACCTTTGACCGCATAACCACTATCAAGTGGGCTCCCAAGTTATACTCCAAATCGTGACCCCATATTAACATCCATCAACTAAGAGCCCCTTGTTATACTACAACCCGTAATCGTATAAGCACTATGAACTCGAAGCCTGATTTGCAATGCAATGGACTTCTAAGGCAATAGTTCTATCTCAACACGACCAAAGAAATGCATAGTTTTCCCAGCGCTTTCGCATCACCGTCAACAGAAATATACCTTTGAGTTTTCACAATATTGTCTACCTCAAACACAAACACAAACACAAAAAAATTTGCCTCCCATTATTTCCAACCTTAAAACCTACAAACCAAAAATAAACCCTAAACCCTTAAAAACCTTAACAAAATCCTAAAATTCATTTACTACTCTAAAAATCCTAAACCCAATAAAACTCTAACAAAACCCTAAAAACCTTAAACCCAGTGGAGGAGAGAAGGTGAAAACGCGTTGGGCGCATTTTCCTTCAAAGTCAAATAAAATCTCTTTCAGATAGACGCGTTACATTCTCTCTTCAACATCGACTTATTCTGGTAAATATGCCAAAAATCCGCTTATTCTCTCAATATCTTTTAAAAAAAATTGCCACTTTTTGCTAATTCTACCCATGATGCACAGTAAGAAACTAGTACTAAATATTTTGAGTGTGTTATTCACATCTATTAAATCTTGAATTTTGGGGACTTTTTGAGAAATTACAAGATGGTTTTAAGCCTAACTAGACTTACCCCCCCCCCCCCCGCTTTCGCTGGGGATTTTATTTTAATAATTTTTATCTTTAGATTATAGTAAAAATTATCTTTAGATTATAGTAATATTAATATTTGATTATTTATGAAAATAAAATGGTATAATGATTTATTTGACCCTCAAACTTTACATTAAAAAAAAATTATTTTAGCCCTCTATTTAATTTTTTCTGCTTCTTTTATCCCTTTAACTTGCATTATTTGTTAAATCACCCTAAAAATGAATGAAAATTTAACTATTGTTAACTTTACTGATGTGACATACATATGGATCGCCACATGAATGCCACCACATTAGCAATTAAATAATTTTTTAAATATAAAAACTTCAAAAAAAAAGAAAACATTAATTTTTTTAAAAAACATTAAAATGTATAAAAATTATTAAAAAAATATTTTTTAATTTTCTTAAAATTATTTAATTTCTAACTTGACATATACTTGGACTTCCACATGGACTCCATGTCCGTAAAGTTAATAGAGGTTAACTTTTCCATCTATTTTTGGGTGATTTGACAAACAATACAAATTCAATAATTAAAAGAGATGAAAAATTAAATGGAAGACTAAAATAACTATTTTTATAAATTTGGAGGGTGAAATAATTCATTATGCTAAATTAAATTTATTTTAAATGTTTTGGTATGAATTTTAAGTTCAGTTGCGTGTAAACATAAAAAGCAATCCCTTATATAGATATGTTAAGCATAAATTAAATTATCTACAATCAACATCGAACCAGAAATAGAGACAAGTTCGAGCATAAATGACACGAACTTGCTGTAGTGCTAGATCTCCACTCGTCAAAACAGCCTTTGCACCTCCTTCAATCCGAGTGTGCGATACAGAAATGCTATCACCATCACTCTTCAGGTTGGAGGGAAACACCCCACTTCCGGCCGTACTCACGATCGGGCATGACAGATAGTCCAACGGGTTTGATTCACACTGAAGTATGCATTCATCTATAATTAGCCTTCCACTCCTATGAAGCAAGCAGCAACCTAGCTCCGCCTTCACCGTTAAGTTTGTCAGCTTGCAGGTTGATAGAAACTCCAATGCACTGCTCCACCAAAATGAACAGCACAAACGTGCAGGTTGTTTCTCTCTATTAAAAAATAATAATTGTGACCTTATGGAGCCATCTCCAGACTGTTGAATATCCATATTCTTTCATGGCAGGTAGCATGCAATCTGCTCCTTTAGTTTTATCATAAATCACAACAACAAATAAAAGAGTACATTTCAAGCAAATCGCATGCTGAAAACATCATCCAGGCCTTTAATCGTGAAGCTGCCAATTTCAAACAATATGGAGGTGGCTCGACAAAAGATTTCTAGATATAACATGAGAAACCTCTCAACAAATTACCACATTCAACATACGAAGCAAAAACATAGTCAGAAAATTTGCAAACCTGTCTGAACCTCGCAAACAGATGACAGTTGTTTCATCAGGAAGCTCACCTCCGCCGATCTGAAGAAAGTAGTTGAGATAGAAGTGAGGCAAAAACAATAACTTTTTATACAATTATTACAAAAAGATTATCTTCATTCTCAACTCAAGGCCTTGATCTCCTTATCAGGAGATAAATAAGAGAGCTGAGTAGGGGATGGGGAAAGAGACTTTTAAGAGAATCATGTCCTACAGCTCATTACGAGTGGTTCAAACATCTTTTGAGCATGGTCTCATGTCTTCTATGTTGAGTTATCTATAACATAATCCTAAACTCAAAAACTCCTAACCACAAATAATGAGAACAGGTGCAAGAGGGATGGAACAAATGTAGGTAGCAGTAGGCAGAGGTTACCCACAGCCCGATAATTGAATCGAATAAGTTTCTATTACTTAAATGCAATTTTAAATCATCTCAGGCCAAATAGTAGGGGTTCTAGGCCTATATATTGACTCCATACATCTTTTGAAAACATAAGTAAAGCTCTAAAGTAATCACCCATTGAAAGATCCATGACCATATATATCACATAACAAAATATTTGGCATAAACATGTCTTATATTTCAAATAATACTAATAAGAAACATCTTTGCGTGCATTTTACAGAAAAAAAATATCATATGCATTAAAATAAGACGAACAAGTGTACCAACATAAATTATAACTAAAGAGAAACTAAAACAATAAAATGATAAAGAACTCAAAGCATCTCCATTATCAAATATAATAGTATCGCATTAAAAAAAAAAGGGTGGCAGAATGTATATGACAGCACATTCAAAGTCAATGCTTGTGGAAGTTCCCTACATTACTTCGATTTGAGTGTTAGTGTCTGATACAGAAATGTGTCTTACTTCCATTTGAGTGTTAGTGTCTGGTACAGAAATGTGTCTGAGACAGGTATGCCCAACTTCAGGTTTAACACCCATGGCCATTATTAAGAGGCATCGACGTTGAGATATCTACAATGGATCACCCAAAGGGTACTTGAAGGGTTACATTCCCATGCTATGTAAGAATATGCGCCAGCCATGGGTGTCGGATCCAAGTTTTTTTCTCAGAAATTTGTATTTCAAAGAGTAAATACATACCAAGGAAGCAATTTATCAGTAAACTGACTTTTACAGAATCCTAAGGACATACCAGGCAGAGAGGTTTTTTAATCTGAATATTAGAGGCAAGATGACTGCCGCCAGCTGCAATTAAAATAATGTCGCCAGGTCTAAAAGGGAGAGTTTGGAGATAAGGTCTCAGTAATATACCATATAATCCCAAACCACAAATTAGAAGTAGTTTTATGTAGCTGGCTGCAGACACAGCTTCTTCAATATTGGGGAAAACACCAGGTTCAGAAAAATCCTGAACGGATCTATCGACTCGCAGCCACAGTCGAGGGTGACACGCCAAATAACACCATCTGTGGCAGACGAGGGCGGTGTTATACCGATCTGCAACTCAATAGCAATATGTAAAAGAGATCGCACTTGGTTCAAGGATTAAAAAGCATCAGAAATGACGGTGCCTACTAAAATGCTTTCAATGTTGCTAAAATGTGGAACTTCCGAACGCCAATGGAAAAAGAAAACAACGGAAAAGACAAAATAGGAATGCTATAGGAAAGCAAATTACTTGAATGGGTTCTTTTCAGACATTTTTACCTCATTAGCATCAAGTTCTCTTAGGAAACAACTAAACATCCTATCGTTAGCACCACATAACCAAAGTTACAAGAATACCCACTAATTTGGAAGCATTCAATAAAAGAAATCTTTCGATGAGTTACGTAAATCCCAACATTTGTAAAGTTTTGCTCGCCTCCATCTTAGCATAAGTAGTCAAAGCCTCAAAAACCGGGAGACATCCACCAAATACAAGAAGACAAAGAGTGTAAAGATATATCATTCCATGCATTTCACGAAGAATATCCAAGTTCATTTCTTCTAAAATAAGAACTATCTGGGCCAAATACCTTACATACACTTTCTCACTCCATCATAAGAACTTGAAGAGAAATTCCCAATAAATATAATTAACCTAAAATAACTTGAATTAACCATTACTTCACTTCCTATAAATCTAAAAATAACATAAATTTCTAAATACCAATATAAAATGCCTCCAAAAAATCCAATTGCATCGTTACCTAAAAGAAAAATACAATTGACCGTAAGCCAACTTCCTATGAAACCAAAACCAATTACTGAGTGAAAATTAACATAACTTGCTTAATACCCAGATGAACAAATACAAAAATTGAAGATAAATAAAGAGCCGTAGCACCAAATGAACTAATATTTGCAGAGATCAATCAAATGAAAAATATTCATTAAGAAAAGGGTTTATAGGGGGAAAAATACCCAACCTGGAATGGGACATAAGAAGCTGAAAATATGCATAAAGCAGCCATCATCAAGGTTATTTATAAGAGCTGAAGAAGGAGAAGAAGACGTAATCTTTCTGGACTGTCTCTTCTCTAGCTCTTCCACCTCCATGACCGGCCTTTGCCTAACGAAAAGTATTCTTTTTTTTTTTTCTAAGATATTAACTATGGTATGCAATGAACAATAAACCGACACGACAGTCAGACACGAGTTAGTACTTCGGTTGGTTCTTTGAGTTGGGTTGAACTGCTTAATTAAACCCAATCGGGATTTATAGGCCGAAATTTGGACAAAGATTTCAGAGTCTTAAAGCCAACCTTTTATAGAACTGCTTAGCAAGCTAACATGTTGTTGAAAAAGCCCATGATCCTAGTGGCTTTATTACACATTTTGTTAAAGTGGATGGCAGATTGTAATGTTGGAGATGAAAAGGGAAAAGTCAGAGATACTTTATAACCATAAGAATAAAACAAACTCACCATAATTTCCTAATATATCAATTATCAATCTTTAGTGACGGAAATCTGTTTTAAAGTAAGCTTCAATAGTATTTTTTGAGTAATTTTCTTGAGTATTATTTGGTGGTTCCTTCCTATTTTATTGTTTTTGTGTCTTAGAATACTTAAAAAATCTAAAAAAAATCGTGATTTTTTGCTGTTTAGTACATAATCCCATGAAATCGACACAGCATACCACATGCCTGAATGGATTGGCCGTGTGAAAAGGTGCAACTCATGTGGCTCTTCAGTTTGCTTTGATGCTTTGATTTTCGCTCATTTTGTTCTCAAGTGCTCTATTAAGCATTAAAAGGATTGGGAGTATCACAATTAACATCATATAATCACCCAAAACATGTTAAAAATGAGGTTAAAAAAATATTATTTTTAGCACTTATTATTGGTTATGGTTTGTTTTGTTCTTACCTATGCATGCAGTTACATGCCATTGCATGATTGTTACTAACAACCCATGATAATGTAAGTGGCTAAAATGTAACATCTCAAATATAAGTGACTAAAATGTAACCTGAGAAAAATAAAAGTGACTATTTTAGTAGTTTACCTTAAAATAAATAATCGATTAAATTTATGAAGTTATAAATTTTTAAAAATCAAAAATTACCATTATCAAACAAAATAATTACAATAATTGCTTAATTTTTACTAATATATCAAATAGATTTACAATGCTTAATTTTTCTGTTTATCAAACACATCTTAAAATTTATTAATAAAAGCATTTTATTTATTCCGTAATATATGTCAATATTAATATAAAACATTATATATGAAATTTGATTTAATATATCGTATGATACATACAACTTTAGCTTTAGCTCAATTTCACACAAAGAATTTTTATTTTTATTAAATTGGTTGTCACCTAAAATTGAACAGTCCTAATTGACGGGTAAGATAGTACTTACTAATTTTGAGGGGGATTTCATGAGAAATCGACGCAAGATCCAATGGTTGGATGAAGGAGATGGATTGGGACTTGATTGCAAAGCTTCAAGAATCTCAAGAAATTTCCAACAAGCTTTTGAGATTACGTGAAGATGAGAGTAGAGGTAGGGTTTTTATTTGATAAAATAACTAACAGGAATTTTAGTTGAATTAGTGAGGGACTTTTAGAGAATCGGTTTGATTAGGAGCTTGAGGTTTAATGGGCAAATAGCGCATTTGTAGACGGTGGATTGGATATTTTGGAAGGGTGGGAAAAAAATAAAATGGTATATTTGGCTGTTTCTCTCCACTTTCGACCGAGCTCTTAACTGTAGCGACGTAAAAATTTGGTGGATTCGGGGTCGCTAATTGTGGCGATTTATTGAAAATTTGACGTTTGATTTTTGAAATAAATAGGGAGTCACCACCGATCCTTTTTCCTAGGTGTGATCGGACACCTATTAGATCTTTTATTAAAACAAATAAAAGGCTGAGTTTAGGTCTACATTAAAATCCAGAGGAAAATTAGGGTTCGGGAGTCGGTTACGCGCGAGGAAGGTATTAGCACCCTCGCGACGCCCAAAAATTGGTATCTCATAAACACATGTTGTCTTAATTTTCAAAAATGCGAATTCAATGTAAAGTTTAGTTGTGATCTGAAAAAAAACGAGAAATTTTAGTTTATTCCGATTTTTGAGAAGGGCATATCGCTTTAACACGAGTCAATTGACGTTCACCCAACGTAGCGATGAACTCGATGACTTAATGTTAAGTCGATATGTTGCCTCGATTATTGAAATTAATTAGAAAATGAGAATAAGATTTTCATTGAAATGCCAAGCAAAATGGATATGAAATAAAAGTGAACAAATGGAAGGGCTAGAAATATGTTGAAATAAATGATAAATACGACGAGAATATTAAAACAATGGCCATATATGCGATATTAAATATGTTAACAATAGTATTAAACGCGAAATAAGGATTAATATATACAAACATATAATAATGGTTAGCAAAGTGATGGGAGCATGATATTAGAACTATTAATGATACTACATATATGTATACATAATAGTAACAATAAAAAAAACTATATACATGATGGTATTTAGAGCATGTACACGATGCCTATAAAAACGTATAAATAACATAGTATTAAAAAGTGTGTATACAATGATGTTGAAAGTTACATACATAATACGGTGTTAAAAATACATACCTCATATAGTTATTAAAATATACATATAAGATAGTACAAAAACATTAAAACGTATATACATAACATACATAATATGGTAAAAATTTTTGTAATATAGTATTGAAAATATATACAACATGGTATCAAAAGGATAGGTATATAATATAATATGAAAAATATATGTACATAAGATAATGTAAAGAATATATGCGTAACTAATAATATGAGAAGTACGTACACAATATATGAGATTGTGATATACAATATAGAGTTAAAAATGATGTGTATAATATGAAAGAGATATAATGTTTAAAGCAAAGTATGTGAAACAATTTTAAAATGAGCAATAAAACAATTTTGACTAAACAATACATGAAAGCAAACTTGAAACGAAATGTACGATATATGTAAAGTATAGTATTAAGAACATAATGAAGAATATACGTACATATATAATTTTAATCATTTAGGTAATATATACATATTAAAATAAAACTTTTAGTACTAATATTATATAAGTATATACAAATATCCTAAGCGTGTATACATATTATAAATATATAATTGTATAATAAAACATAAACTAATACATAATAATATTAATAATAATAAAATTAATAATATAAAAATAATAAGAGTATTTAATAAGGAAATAAAGGTAACGAAAAAGGACTAAAATTAAATTAAAAACAAAGTTGTGGGGTCAATGTAAAAGGAAACAAAGAGGAGGGATCAAAATGTGAGATGCGCGCAACCTGGAGGGACTGAAATCGCAAATAATCCCAACTATCTAAACGCTGCGCAGCACGGAGACCAGATTGAAAAAGATGAAAAATTCTAGGGCCGAATTACAAAACATAAAAAAACGTACTTGTGAAATCTCAGAAAAGCGGAAGGGCTGAGCATGCAAATTTCCCTTCCACTAAGAAACACGCGGATCCTGCCCTGGTGCGGGTCGGGTCGACCCGACCCGCGTCCAAAATGACGTCGTTTTATTTATTAAAGGGGGGGACCAAAACGGTGCGTTTTGGTCCCTTATATAAGTAAAAAAAACTTTTAAAAAATTCATTTGGGGATGGGGAAAGGGAAAAAAGAAAAAAGAAAGGGAGAGGGAGAGGGAGAGGGAGAGGGCGATTTCCGGTGGGACTCCGGCCAGGGGTCCGGTCGCCGGACGGTCACCGGAGACTCGCCGGCGCCGGCCACCGCGGAAAAGGTAAAAAAAAATTTTTTGCTATATTTTTTATTTATTTTTGGTCTTAGAATATATAGATTTTAGGTTTATATTAATTTAAAAATGTATAGATATGTATATGGAAATCGAAAGAAAATGGATGAAAAAAGTAACATTTTCCGTTTGCCTTTCCTTTTTTCTCCGAATGCTTGCTATCTCAATACTGAAATCTATGTATTTTTTTATTCTAGCTTCTGTTTTTTTGTATTAAAATGCCAAAAAAAAACAAAAAAAACAAAGAAAACCCCCCCACCCCGTTACAGAAAGCCAAATAGGCTTTTATAGCCTTTACAAAATTGTATTTTATTGTCTTGTCTTCTTTCTGGTCCTGCAGGGAATGGGTGAAGGTGACAGAGGTATGGTGGTACAGAGGAGCAGGTGGCCGACATGGTGGCATGGAGAGCTGGGCGTGGCAGACGAGGAGGCCACGCGAGGCATGCGGCGCTAGGGTTTGGGGGGCATCTTTCTGCCGAAAATGTTAATGTTGTCTGGGCTGGGTTTTTAATTTTTGTTTCGGGCCATGGGCTACATTGGGCTTGTTATTTTCCTTTGTAATTGGACTGTTGTTTATCTTGTTTTAATATTCGGGCCTGGGCATAAAATTGGGCCTTACATTAACCATTTTGGAAGGATTGGATATTTGACTTTTGTTGATTTCTAGAAATCTAATTTGGGGGTCGTCATGACTTTTTTACACAGTGGGGGGTGGGGCCCTTTGAAACCCTTTTCTACTCTTACACATTTTCCGCCTCCATTCAATCTCTTGTCAGTGGGACTAGATTCTGATTTTTCAGTTGTAGTTTCCAAATATGAGTGATCCCAAGTATTTTTGTCCTTACCCTTACCCTCCTCAAGGTTATCCCCCAGCGATGGCACCACCTCCACGGTATGCTGCTGCACCTCCACATTATGCTGCTCCTTACCCTGCTCAACGTTGTCCCCCAGTGATGGCACCACCTCCACGGTATGCTGCTCCACCTCCAAGGCCTGGTTTCCTTGAGGACTGTCTCTTGGCTTTGCGTTGCTGCTGTCTAATTGGTGAGTGCTGCGCTGATCCTTCCATAATCCCCGTGAGCTGATCATATCTGTATCAGTGGTTTTTATTTTGTTTTGTTGTTGATGTTAAAAATAAGAGAAAAGTCGAAAATGTTATCTGATGAAAAATATTCCTTGTATTTCCGTAAGAAAAAGATTTTAATTAATGTGTAATTAGGTTTCGTTTTTGGGCAAATTACACATAAAAGCCTAGTTTTTTAAAATTTACCGAAATTGGCCCAATATTTTATTATTTACCGGAATGGGTCATTTTCCCCGAAATCGTGTCCACGTCAGCGCGATGTCAGGGGACGTGTCAGAACATTGCGTCCACGTCAGCGCGCTTTGCTTACGTGGACACAAATCGCGCCTACGAGGACACGATTTGCTGACGTGGATGAACAATTTATATTTTTTAGCTTGGAAAACTTTGAAAGGCCATAACTTTTCTCTCGGTTGTCCGATTGAGACAACTTTTTTTTATTTCGAATAACTTTTCGAGATCTACGCGCTAACAAACTGCCGAAGGCGGTTTGCCGCAGTTTTCGTCGAAAAAGATGCTTGCTCTTTTCCCTTAGTACCTTGGTTCAAATCTTGTTGGTAACAATTTCAAATCTTTTTTGTACTTGTTGCATTTATTTTTTTAATCAATTAACTCTTCAATATTACATCAATATATTAATGTAATATTACATCAATATATTCAAACATAACATCAAGTTTCAATCTTGTTGGTAACAATTTTGAATCTTTTTTGTACTTGTTGCATTTATTTTTTTAATCAATTAACTCTTCAATATTACTTTAATATATTGATGTAATATTGAAGAGTTAATTGATTAAAAAAATAAATGCAACAAGTACAAAACAGATTCAATATTAATGTCATATTGAAGAGTTAATTGATTAAAAAAATAAATGCAACAGTACAAAAAATATTCAAAATTGTTACCAACAAGATTTGAACCAAGGTACTAAGGGAAAAGAGCAAGTTAACACCACTTACCCATATTCGACACCGGAATAGGGTACGAGGCATTACTAGAACACATACACTTGTAAACGTATTGAACCGAGTTATAAAATTCCATTAATTATTAAAACTTCCAAATTATTAACATGTTTTTATAATTCTTCACAATATAAATAATTCAACATTTCCTACCAACCACAATTGAGCTTCCGATAATCATCTCACTGCATCTAATAATTGTACATATTACCAATAATAATTCAATTTCAATAATAAAACACATATCTATATAATATTCATCATTAAATAGAATTCACTTTAATTAAAATTATACAAAATATAGTTCATACGAACTTACCAGGCTAAATTGCAGAAATACCAAAATTTAGGGACATTTTGGTAATTTTTTATTTTCTCGAATTTCCACCCAATCTTGATCTAAATTAATATTTTATTCAATTTACTAATTTAAATAATAAAACAATTTGTTTCATGCAATTTGATCACTTTTTGACATTTTTACAAATTTACCCTTAAAGTTTCACATTTGTTCAATTTAGTCCTAAACCTAAAACATGTAAATTGGTCTTTTTTAATGAAAACTCATGCTAGTTGAATAATCATATATTTTCCTCCTCCTTCTCTCCATTCCACATCCTTAATGTATATAACATGCTTATAGGTAACATTATCTATAATTTCACCATTTACTTATATATTCATTCAAAGCTGTCCACTTGAGTTATAGTCACTAAATTATTTATATCTTGAGATAAAGAACTCAAAATTAAGATCCGTTAATTTTCTCTGAAACTAGACTCACATATATTCTTACCATAAAATTTTCAGAATTTTTGGTTTAGCGAATAAGTACAGTTTATTCTTTAAAGTCATCCCTGTTCTGCTGTCTGACAGTTCCGACCCTTCTTCACTAAAAATTAATTATCTCCTTGTAAAGAATTCGAATGATGTTATCGTTTGTTTATATTGAAAATAGACTCATTAAATATTTACAAATATAAATTTAAGCCTCTAATTATTTTTATAAAATTTTTGATGATTTTCCAAAGTCAGTACAGGGGAACCCGAAATCATTCTGACCTTATCTCACAAAACCTATTATATCTCATAATTTACAATTCCATTGCTTACACCGTTTCTTCTATGAGAAACTAGACTCAATAAGATTTAATTTCATAATTTTTTTATCCCCTAATTCGATTTCCACAATTTATGGTGATTTTTCAAAATTAACCTACTGCTGCTGTCAAAAACTATTTTAGTGCAAGATATTGATTACTAAGTTTATAACTCCCTTATTCCCTTTCTCTATAATATTTCCCATCACTTTCACTTATTTCCTTCACTAGTATACCAAGAACAAAAGACTTTATATAAGAAAACGCTACTATAACATCATTTCTATGCTTTTTCAATAATATCAAACTTAAAAACATATTGAAATCTTGATGTTCTTACCTTGTCCTATTGGTTTCAATCTTTAACTTGATTTTCTCTCTCCTCCAGCATCTATTTCTTGAATCTAACTTGATATTCTAGCTCCCCATAGTCTTCTTGTTATTTTTCTCTCTTGATGGCTATAAAATTTCTTTTGATTTCTAGGTGAAAATAGTAAATTTTTGGAGGAAGGACCAAATTGTAAAGAAAGTAAAACTTTCTTTCTTTCTTTCTCTCTTCTTCACATTGGTGCATGGGAAGATGATGGGTTGGTTCCCTTTTTCATCTTTTTTTTTCCACACACACACATATATATATTAAATAATAAAATAATAGAATATCATTAAAATATTAATAAACTAATATTTATTTATTTATTTAATCTAAAATATCTCCAACATCATCATTATCTTCTAGATTTCTCTCTCTTCTAAATAACCATTTTGCCCTTCATGATCTTTTAAAATTCCATCATTGAGTCATCACTTAATTTGGTAAAATTACGATTTAATCCCTCATATTTTTTTCACATATTCAATTTGGTCCCAATTCATCCATTTTCTTTAGTTTCTAGATTATTCCACCCTTAAAATATTTACACTATTGGTCCTTCAAACTTTTCATATTTACACTTTAACCCCTCAAATTTTAAGTATTTACTCTTGGTCAACAAAACTTTTCTCACTTTTGCAATTTAATCCTTTCTTGAATTAATATGTCATAATATACATCTCCAATGTTGACATAACTCAAAATTACCATTTTTATCACTTTATTTCCTTATTTACTATAGCAGAAATATTATCTTATTTTTTTACTGTAGTAATTTTTTTTTCGGGTATTACAGCAAGCATCTTAACCAACTAAACTAAACTAATTAATTGACATATTATAAAAATACTGTTATTATCTTAATTATATTACTTACGTTCTAACGATTTATCGGACCTATTCCATACACGTGTCAAATCAGAAAAAATAATACAACAATTCTGTAAAAAAAATCTGGTGTTTACTTCAAATAAATAAGGAAAATAATGATTTGAATGTTTCAAAATTCAACTTTAAACCAAAAAAATTAAAATTTAGGGGCAAAAAATGATCTTTTTTGATGAAAACTGCGGCAAACCGCCTTCGGCTGTTTGTGAGCTCGTAGATCTCGAAAAGTTATTCGAAATCAAAAAAAATTGTCTCAATCGGACAACCGAGCAAAAAGTTATGGCCTTTCAAAGTTTTCCAAGCTAAAAAACATAAACTGTTCATCCACGCCAGCAAATCGCGTCCTCGTAGGCGCGATTTGTGTCCACGTAAGCAAAGCGCGCTGACGTGGACGCGATGTTCTGACACGTCCCCTGACATCGCGCTGACGTGGAAGCGATTTCGGAGAAAATGGCCCATTCCGATAAATAATAAAATACCGGGCCCATTTCGGTAAATTTTAAAAAAATAGGGCTTTTTTTGGTAATTTGCCCTTCTTTTTTGATCACCTATGGTGGGGCCCACATGTTCTTCATAATTTGACCATTTTTTGCTAGCTACGATGCTTCCTTTGTTTTTCCCTTTTCCTTAACGGCCTTTCTTGGTAAGTGCCTTGGAGCCTACGGATCTTTCGATGAAACAATGTTATACTGGAATTAAACTATAATGAAATAGAATTATTAAATACCCAACCTGGAATGGGAGATAAGAAGCTGAAAATACGCATAAGGCAGCCATCATCAAGGTTATTCTCTAGCTCTTCCACCTCCACGGCCGGCCTTTGCCTTACGAAAAGTATTTTTTTTTGTAGGATATTAACTATGGTATGCAATGAACAATAAACCGACACGACAGTCGGACAGGAAAGTTAGGCATCATAATAAGAGGCCATTTTCCTAAAAAAAAATTTAAAAAAAAAGGTATTCTTTCAATTACTTGCTTATTTGAAAATCTCACCACGTTGCTTAAATATGCGCATGCATGCATGCATGTATATATGTTTAGGACTTTGCAATTTCAACAGAGTCTCTACAAGAAACTACACCAGGGCAAACATTCTCAACAGCAGACTTGATGTTATCAATAACATCGAATCCGCCAGCCGAGTTCCGATATATGGTATTGAGGTTAAAAGAGGGGTTATAATTCTTGAATTGTAATTGGTAAGCTGTCTAACCTTTCCATATATGAGCATGTGGTGAATCTCCTCATAGAACCTTGTTTTTGCTATAAAAAAGATGTATAAATCTTGAGGTTGTGCAATCTTTTTCTGTGAACATTGTAGTGTAATTTTGAGTAGTAAGCTTCATAATATTAAGTGATTTATTTCATTTTGTCATGTTGGGCAATAAATGAACCCTTTTAACTTTGATTTGTTTAAATTGTACTTATTGTCAATAATTGTGTCATCTAAAGAACTTTCACTAATAGGTTTATGTTTTAGGTTGAATTCTTGAAAGATATTGTAGCCAACAACATACCTACAGCAGGGGAGAAACTAGAAATTTTTTTTAGGAGGAGTCTAAATTAAATTGTAATTTTTATAATAATAAAAATGTAATTTTATCATTTTAATAATCTATATCTTTATAAATTTTAAAGGATTAAATCAAATTTGTATATTTTTAAGAGGTAAAAGTGCAATTTTATCTTTAATAATTTAAAGTTTTAAAGAAAATATCAAACACTTAAAAATATATGGAGTTTTAAATTTGAACTATGAAATTATAATTATCATTTATTTAATAACAATTTTCCATTTAAATTCAAATATGAAAATTTTTAGTAATCCTTTTCAAAAGTCGAGTTTAAACATAAAAATTGACCTGGCTCAATTTGGCTCAATCCAAAGTATTAATTAAGATTTAAGATGCTTTTAAGTCAACAAATTAAAGCTTCCATGTTGAAATTAATTAAGGGAATGTTAACAAGAAAAAAGAATGCTTCATGTGCATATTTGATCATTTAATTATCTAAGCTTTAGCTTATACTATAAAAAGAAAGTTTGATGGGTGTCTTTGTTTTAACAACATACAATATCATTGGTCTACTTGATTTTTTTTTCTTTTATTATTATTATTTTGTTTTTTAAATGTAAATTTAAATTTAAATTTTTATCCAAATATTTACATATTTATATTTCAATTTATCTCATTTTTTTATATAATTTATAAAAAAAGTAGTTTAATTTGAATTTTACTTTGCCTCAAAAAAATTTCAAATTTTCTTACTTAAAATATTAAAATAGTTATTATTTAATATACATAAAAAGTAAATTGATGTATAGTATATATTTTAAAATATTAATTACACTATCACCGGGTCTGCTTATATGTAAAATCCTTGCCCTTCTTTAAACAACAAATTGCGGGTAGTACACGGCAATTCTGATTATTAAAATTAATAGTCACTAATTTTGGGAGTTAATTAAGATTAAATCTATAAATTTCAATTAACATATTTTATCGTCTTTACCAAAGTAAACCACTCAAATATATTAAAACTAAATTAATTAAATTTTATAGTAATTAAAATTATTAAATGTAATGAAAAAGTGTCGATTGGGTCAGGGGTGAAGTTAGAAATTAGATTGTACTTTTTACGATAATAAAAATATAATTTAACCATTTTAATAACATATATTTTTATAATTTTTAAAAGATTAAATCAAATATTTATCATTTTAGGGGATTAAAGTGTAATTTTATCTTTATTAATTTAAAATTTTAAAAATTTTAAAGGGCCTAAATGGAATTTTTTTCATTTTAGAGAGATCGCCAGTCCTCTAACTATGCCCCTAGATTAAGTCTTAGCTCAATTGGCATGAATTGTTGCCAATGCAGGAGGACATAAATTTGAGTGGGCTGAAGCGCATTATCCTCATATTTGTTGGTTGAGGAGGGATTATAAATAGTTCTAAGCATTGTGTCAAAAAGAGCATATAGATATAATCAGAACTTATAATGAGATTATTTAAAAAATATATATAACAATAAAATGATATTATTGAAAGATTTGTTTTTAAAATCGAGAAAGCAAATTCACTTATTACACTGTTTATTTGTATTTATATCGTCAACGAAACATTTGAAAAAGTTTTCAAATTTGCAATTAAATCCACTTGCTTATTTTTTTTAAAAAAATGAAAATTATTAATTTTTGAACAATGAGGATTATATTTAACATACAGCTAATATTGTATATATATACACCACTAATAGTTTCTTAATTAAATATTTTTTTTGAAATAATTTATTTTTATTATTTTTCGTTTACAGAATTTGACATTGAACCCTAAAAAGTTTAATATTTTTAAATAATGAGTAATTCATAAAACAAATTCAACTATCTAAAGACCACATGAGGGGTTTTTTACACAAATAGGGTGAAAAAAAAAATCTACTGAAATAGAGTGTCAGAAAAAGTATTTACCAAAATGGGTTACTTTTTCATTGGAGCCTATTAGATAGGCGTCAATGAATAAAAAAATAATAATTTTTTTTTTGAATAAAATATAATTAAATATTTTCCCGGGTCAGTATATAACCCGTATAATACATAGTATTGGCGCCTATCTCAAAGGCGCCAATGGTGGTGCCATCTGGGAGGCGCCATTATTGGTGCCATACTGAGAGGCGCCAATGCTCTGATTTTTCCCTATAAATACCCCCAACACAGACATAAATTTTACTAGAGAAACGGAAGAAATAAGAAGGAAGGAAGCAGAAGAAAAGAAGGAAGGAAAAGAAGAAAAAAATAAGGTATTTTGGTTTATTTCTTTTTAAATAGAATGTAGAGTCTTATTAGTAAAATAGTTATTAAATTAGCAAAATAGTTAATACAATATAATTTAATTCAGCAAATAACATGAATATCAAATAAAAATTTTATTACCATCTCATTAATAGTACTTGATATGTGATTATAATTATTAATTAGAGAACACATTTCCTGCAAATCTGCAATCAAAAAAATGAATTCAGTTAATTTGTTTTAAAAAATCAATAATTACTGTTAAATAAATACAAAATCAAATAAAATTAAATTATATAAAAGTTACATTATATAAAAATTAAATGAGTTAACAACAACTATATGATTAAAAAAGTCAGTTATAATTAAACTTTTAGTAAAATGATTTTTAATTCTTTTATAATTAAACTTTTAATGAAATGATTTTTAATTTTTTTATAAACTTTATATGTTAAACTCACCAAATACTAAACTAAACACAACAACTTATAGCTTAATCCTAAATTACTAATAAATTAAATTTTAAATAATTACAAACACAAAATTTATAACATAATCCCAAATTACTAACAAATTAATTATAAAATAATTACAATATTCATACAAAAATTACAATATTACAATATATCCCGACATTACAATATTCATACAAATTACAAAATTACAATATTCATACAAAAAAATTGCAATATTCATACAAAATTATAATATTCATACAAAAAAATTACAATATTCATACAAAATTACAATATTACAATATTCATACAAAAAAATTGCAATATTCATACAAAAAAATTACAATATTCATACAAAATACTAATCCAAAACTATAAATATAAATTTAATTATAAAATAATTACAATATTCATACAACATTACAATATTCATAAAAAAATTACAATATTCATATAAAAAAATTAGAATATTCATACAAAATTCTAATCTAAACTATAAACAGTATATATAGATAATTTATAATTAATAATTAATAACAAAAAATTCACAATATCTTCTAAAAAATTCACAAATTATAAACTTTTTAAATTATAAACAAAATTATTTACTAAAAAAATACATTACCTTTTTTTTTTCTTTCTTCTTCTTCTCCTTCTCTTCTTCTCCTTTCTCTCTTTTTTTTTCTCTACCGTGTGGCATGTTGGGACCATTTACATTTACTTATAGGCAAAAAAAAACATACATGAAGGGACAAAACATGCTGTTGGTGCAGCGGTGGGCAGAAGGCCACCATTGGCGCCTCTCTATGAGGCACCTTCATTGGTGCCTCTCTATGAGGCACCTTCATTGGCGCCAACCTGATAGGCGCCACCCGACCTGACCCGTTGCCCGTATTTTGACCCGTATTTTTTTAAAAAAATTATTAAAAAAATATTAAAAAATATTTTATTCAAAATTTTTTATTATTTTTTATTCATTGGCGCCTATCTAATAGGCTCCAATGAAAAAATAACTCATTTTGGTAAATACTTTTTCTGACATCCTATTTCAATAGATTTCTTTTTTTTTTCACCCTATTTATGTAAAAAAACCCCACATCAGCAAACCTAATTTAAAATTCTGAAATAGTTTTAATATACCAACAGTCAACTCACTTCCCTTAAATCTCGTAATTGATGTATTTATAGTCAATTATTATATATATATATATATCATATTTTTTAATCTAATAAACACATCAAAAATTGCGTTTATTTAAAATTTTAATTATAAAATATAAAAATCATTTTTATTTAATTTAAAATCATGTTTAAAATTAACTATAAATTTCCATAAAAGTAGCATTTTCTAGTTGTTTGTGGATCAACGAATTAAATTAAATGAATCCTCGTACATCATGTTAAAAATAAAATAAAATGAAGGCAACAAAATTGAGTTTATTGATTTAGATTCTCAAACTTTAGATTGTAACATAAATCTTATTTTATATTCCATTCTATAGATAAACAATGGACAACATGTATCCCTTTCTCTCATTTTCTTTTTCTTGCTTCTTTTCTCTTCGCCTTCATCTTTGTTTCTCTCACAAAATATTTTTCCTCCATACTTGAGAGCATGCATGAATGTCCAGAGAAAGGTAATTGAGCAGTTTTAAAACTCGTGGTCAACGTCTACCTCTTAATGAGCTTACAGAACGCAAATAATTAGTGGGTTTGCTCCCATAGATGCCTTGGGAAAAAAAAAACAATTTAGTGGGTTTGCTCCCATAGATGCCTTGGAAAAAAAAACAATAGATATAATAGACATTAGAGAAGTATAAAAACATGGATTGTCCTATCTTAACCGATTGTCGAGGGTATGATTCTCGCTTTGGGTATTGAACAGTTTTAAAACTCGTGGTCAACGTCTACCCTCTTAATGGGCTTACAAAACACGAAAAATTAGTCGTTGGGTTTGCTCCAGTGGATACCTTGGAAAAACAAGAAAAAAAAACAAAAAATATAATAGACATTAGAAAAGTATAAAAACATGGATTGTCCAATTCAAAAATATTTTAAGGATTTAAAATTTATTACTAAATAGTACATTTCTAAATAGTTTACTACTCGACTTACATTATTTTTAAAATTTAAATTCAAATTTTGAAATTTTAGTTCCTAAACGTTACCTTATTATTTCGGGATACTAAAAAGACAAAAAGACATATATATGTATAGGCTTCTCCTTTTACTTTATTTTATTTAGACTCATAGAATGCAATTATATATGTTCACTTTAAAATAAGATGCTTAATATTAGATAAGCTTTTATTTTAGTTTTCTTTGATGAGGAGAAAACACTAGGAAAATGAGAATTTTTACCTTAGAAATAAATCATAGCACTCACAATTAAAAAGAAGTGAGAATTATTTGGTTTTGTGAAGTAAAGATGGTAGATGATATGGTTGAATATTTGATTGTGTATTGGGGGAATTTAGGGCAAAATGTGAAGTGATTGCACGTGAAAAGGCAGAGTGTGAGCACATGCTATTCTGTGCCATTGAAGGATTTATAGTTACCTCATGTTGGGAGGGGAGACAAAAGGTACATGTGATCATCCCCATATAGGTTAATTAATAGAGATTTCTAAGAATTAAAGCATGTAAATAATATCTCCTTCTTCAATAAATAGTTTGCTTTATGTATGTGAATTGAATCTCATCATTTGTTAAAAAAATAAAATATATTGGTAAAATAAGATGATCTGTGGGAGCGAAAAGTCGAGGGTCAAAAGTTTGAATAAGGGGACCATGCCGCACAAATAGAATCTGTATAGAATTACATCTATTTTATTTGATATTGATTAGAAAAGAGGTTTTCAATCTTTAAATAGATGTAGTCGAAACTCTTCTTGTATCATACATTTTTCAACATTGGTGATTTCTCCTTTGCCCGTAATTTTTACTCGAAAGGGTTTCCACGTAAAATCTATATATTCTTATTTTTCTAATTTTACGATCATCCAATTGTCATTATCTACGTCTATTATAACACTTTACTTACTTCTCTTTCTTTGCCCTCTAGTGGATGATTAATTGTTGTTATATGTTTCCAAATACTAAAAATTTTAAGGATGTTATTCACATTATTAAATCTTAAAATTTTCTTTGGACATTTTTAAAAATTGCAAGATGGTTTTAAGTCTAACTACAATTACCCCCTTCCTCAAGGGATTTTCATTTTTTATAATTTTTATTTAATTAATAAACTTAGTTTGAAATAAAAATTATTAAAAATGTTTCAACTATAATATTTGTTTAAATTTTTAATAGTGTTTAAAGTTTCAAAAAAAATTATTATTTATAAATTCAAAGTTGTGACTTCAAAGAAATTAAAGTTGTGTAATTTAATTATTATTTTATTTTTTTACACTTAAAAAAATTTATTACTACTTAAAAAGAAAATTGTTTAAAAAATTCATGGTAATTGAAATAAATACAATTTAAGTGTGTTATTCACATCTATTAAATTTTGAATTTTGGGGACATTTTGAGAAATTACAAGATGGTTTTAAGCCTATCTAGACTTATCCCCTGCTTTCGCTGGGTATTTTATTTTATAATTTTTATCTTTAGATTATAGTAATATTAATATTTGATTATTTATGAAAATAAAATGGTATAATGATTTATTTGACTTTTAAACTTTACAAAAAAAAGTCATTTTAGCCCTCCATTTAATTTTTTGCTTCTTATAGCCTTTTAACTTGCATAATTTGTCAAATCACCCTAAAAATGAATAAAAATTTAACAGTTGTTAACTTTGCTGATGTGACATACATATGGATCGCCACGTAAATGCCACCACATTAGCAATTAAATAATTTTTTAAATACAAAAACTTCAAAAAAAAATTAAAATTTTAAAAATCATTAAAATGTTATAAAATATATATTTTAAAATATTTTTTAATTTTCTTAAAATTATTTAATTTCTAACTTGACATACACTTGGACTTCCACATGTATTCCATGTCTGTAAAGTTAATAGATTAACTTTTTCATCTATTTTTGGGTGATTTGACAAACAATACAAATTCAATAACTAAAAGAGAAAAAATTAAATGAAAAACTAAAATAACTTTTTTTTTATAAATTTGGAGGGCGAAATAATTCATTATGCTAAATTAAATTTATTTTAACTATTTTAATTGAATATGAATTTTAAGTTCAGTTGCGAGCCAACATAAAGATCAATCCCTTATACAGATATGTACATATATAATTTTAGTGTAAGGGTCAATTAAGAATACCGAAACTATATGTGAGTAATTCCCTTAGATATACATCATCTTAAAATAAATTAGAAATTAGAAAAGAAAACCCTTTTAAAAATTAGAAAATCTTAGATGTAAAAGTGAGATTTTAATTTGGTGAGTATTTAAATTTGTAATAATTTATTGTATGAGGTGCTAAGATGTGAATTATTTCTTTAGGTAAAATCCTGTAAACATAGAAAAACCGAACTACATAAACATATAGTGTGTTTATTGTTATTGTTGATCAGTACCTGAAGGTGTTGGCACTGATTTTGGCATTGCTAAATTTACTTAAAACTATTGTTCCAAATATTGTATGTTATATTCTTACTCTGATACATTTAAGATGAACTCCAAATTTTTCTTTGGATAAGTTTAAAAGCGAATTGATAAAATAGTTTAATCCAATTTGAGCGGGTTAAATATGGGTCGTGATTTGCATTTAGTGAGAATGGGCTTGGATTAAAAGCTGCATAAATAAGATTCCACACCACAATAGTACTGAGAGAAATAGGGTGCTTCTAATGCTTTTACTTTCTCAGAAACATGACCTAAGCCCTTGAACAATTTGGAAGAAATTAAACATCAAATACACACAACTCCTACTTCATAATCTTAACTGATACAAACAAACAACCATTTAAGGAAACAAAATTTCCACTGCTTTTATTTTCTTATAGTTTAGTTTCCATAGGCAAATGCACAAATTAGTTCACCCTTCTGCAGTTCTTCCTGATCTCCCCACGTGATCCAGTGAGGGGACTAATGTCTCCCATCTTGATCATGGCAGCCACAAAATCCGAATTGAAGGAGCTTGGGCTGTTACCGTAACCGCGAACGATGGAATCCGTGGATCCACCATTGAACAACTGTTGATCAGAGTGGAGAAGTCCTCTTTGACTGACTAGGTTCTTGAAGTAGCTGTTGTCAAAAGATGTTGGAGTTTGGATATCAAGAGGTGCCAAGTTGTTGTCCCCTGAGCCTGTTGTTCTTGGGCAGTTTCTTTGCCTTGTTTGAGCGAAGGAAGCGTCAATGTTGCTCTCATTGTATATGCGAGCCCTGAATGACGTGCATCTCGCTTGTCCAATTGTGTGTGCCCCTGCACAATTTACACTTGAGGCTGTCAGGATCGAATTCCAATTTTTAGAATTAATGTTAGTCAGATACTGGTGTGTTCATATATGTTTCTTTAAGGGTCATGTGTTTACATATGAGTTCAACACGGATACTAGATATAGACACTTCAAAAGAAAATTGAAATGTCAGAACCAAACAAACAAGTGTAATGGTAGGACAGAGAACAAACCAGATAAAGCAACCAAGTCCCTGGTGGAAAAAGTGCCATGTGATGAATCACTACATCCAGAAAGTGAAAGGCACCTTATATATTAACGCTGGAAAAAGTGCGGAAGCTACCCATCTCTATTAATCTAGCTATAGTTTGGCCCTGAAGGCCGAAGGGGGGCCCTTGCCGACTATAAAGCATTTTTTTTCCATCGACACTGAATCACTTGTCAGTTAGTTTCCAAATATGAGTGATCCCAAGTATCCTTATCCTAACCCTGCTCAAGGTTATCCCCCCGTGATGGAACCACCTTCACTGTATGTTGCTCCACCTGCAAAGTCTGGTTGCCTTGATTGGTTTTTCAATGCTTTGAGTTGCTGCAGTGTAATTAGTGACTGCTGCGAAGCCTTCGGGAGCTGATCATCTCTGTAAGTATAATGGAGAAAATGTTTTTAATAATTTATAAATATCAGTGGTTTTTATTTTATTTTGTTGTTGATGTGTCTTTTTTTTATTTTTTATTTTCATGGAGAGAACGGAGCAATTTTCTAGTTGTTTGTGGACCAACAAATTAAATTAAATGAATCCTCGTACATCATGTTAAATAAAATAAAATGAAGGCAACCAAATTGAGTTCATGGATTTAGATTCTCAAACTTTAGATTGTAACATAAATCTTATTCTATAGATAAATAATGGAGAACATGTATATCTTGCCTTTTAAGCACTCTTTGCCCCCTTTCTCTCATTTTCTTTTTCTTGCTTCTTTTCTCTTCGCCTTCATCTTTGTTTCTCTCACAACATATTTTCCTCCATACTTGAGAGCATGCTTGAATGTCCAGAGAAAGGTAAGAAGTAGAAATCTTATTTCTATATCTCTGTTTAATCATTAGAGCTTAGACATATACACATACCTGTAACTTACGTCTTCATTTTCTTCCTTTTACTTTTTCAACTTATTTTTCCCTAATATCAACAGTGACGAAAGATAAATCATAAGAAATAATCATGATGTTGAAGTCACATTATTTTTAAAATTTAAATCTAAATTTTGAAATTTTAGTTCCTAAAGGTTAGCTTATGATTTCGAGATACTAAACAGACAAAAGGCATATATATGTATAAGCTTCTCCCTTATCTTTATTTTATTTAGACTCATAGAATGCATTATATATGTTCACTTTAAAATAAAATGCTGAATGTTAGATAAGCTTTTATTTTAGTTTTCTTTCTTTGATGAGGAGAATGAGAATTTTTACCCTAGAAATAAATCAAGTAGCACTCACAATTAAAAAGCAGTGAGAATTATTTGGTTTTGTGAAGTAAAGATGGTAGATGATACAGTTGAATATTTGATTGTGTATTGGGGAAATTTTAGAGCAAAATGTGAAGTGATTGCACGTGAAAAGGCAGAGTGTGAGCACATGCTATTCTCTGCCATTCAAGGATTTATAGTTACCTCATGTTGGAAGGGGAGACAAAAAGGTACATGTGATCATCCCCATATAGGTTAATTAATAGAGATTTCTACGAATTAAAGCATGTAAATAATATCTCTTTCTTCAATAAATAGTTTGATTTATGATCGAGTTATGTGAATTGAATCTCATCATTTGTTAAAAAAATAAAATATATCGGTAAAATAAGGGGATCTGTGGGAGCGAAAAGTCGAGGGCCGAAGGTTTGAATAAGGGGACCATGCCGCACAAGTAGAATCTGCAAAGAACTACATCTCTTCTATTTGGCATTGATTAGAAAAGAGGTTTTCAATCTTTAAATAGATGTAGTCGAAACTCTTCTTGTATCATTCATTTTTCAACATAGGTGAATTTCTCCTCTGCCCGTAATTTTTACCCAAAAGGGTTTCCACGTAAAATCTGTGTATTCTTATTTTTCTAATTTTACGATTATCTAATTGTCATTATCGACGTCTATTATAACACTTTACTTACTTCTCTTTCTTTGCCCTCTAGTGGATGATTAATTGTTGTTGATGTTATTCACATTATTAAATCTTAAAATTTTCTGGGACATTTTTAAAAATTGCAAGATGGTTTTAAGTCTAACTACAATTACCCCCTTCCTCAAGGGATTTTCATTTTTTATATTTTTATTTAATTAATAAACTTAATTTGAAATAAAAATTATTAAAAATGTTTCAACTATAATATTTGTTTAAATTTTTAATAGTGTTTAAAGTTTCAAAAAAAATTATTATTTATAAATTTAAAGTTGTGACTTCAAAGAAATTAAAGTTGTGTAATTTAATTATTATTTTATTTTATTACACTTAAAAAATTTTATTACTACTTAAAAAGAAAATTGTTTAAAAAATTCATGGTAATTGAAATAATTACAATTTAATTAGGAATTTTGCGGATGATAATAATGATTATGTATGACAGTAAAATTTATTTACTTAGAGATTTAATTAGAAATTTTTAATAGTCGTTCCCCTCTTGACTTGTATCCAACTCAGTCACTGGTTCGAGTGATAAGGAGGTTACAGATTCTATTTTTGGTGATGGAGAAAAAAAATAAGTTGGTTATACTTGAAAGTCCCTAAGTTTTTCCCTACGGTTATCATCTCAAACTTCTGTATCGGGTTTACAAGCCATCCTCTCCAGTGAGGTGGAACTTGAACCTGTGACCGCATAACCACTATCAAGTGGGCTCCCAAGTTATACTCCAAATCATGACCCCATATTAACATCCGTCAACTAGGAGCCCCTTGTTATACTACAACCCGTAATCGTATAAGCACTACGAACTCAAAACCTGATTTGCAATGCAATGGACTTCTAAGGCAATGGTTCTATCTCAACACGACAAAAGAAATGCATAGTTTTCCCAGCGCTTTCGCATCACCGTCAACAGAAATATACCTTTGAGTTTTTCACAATATTGTCTACCTCAAACACAAATACAAACACAAAAAAATCTGCCTCCCTTTATTTCCAACCTTAAAACCTACAACCCAAAAATAAACCCTAAACCCTTAAAAACCTTAACAAAATCTTAAAATTCATTTACTACTCTAAAAATCCTAAACCCAATAAAACTCTAACAAAACCCTAAAAACCTTAAACCCAGTGGAGGAGAGAAAGTGAAAACGCGTTGGGCGCGGTTTCCTACAAAGTCAAATAAAATCTCTTTCAGATAGACGCATTACATTCTCTCTCTAAAATTGATTTATTCCCGTAAATATGCCAAAAATCTGCTTATTCTCTCAATATCTTTTAAAAAAATTGTCACTTTTAGCTAATTCTGGCCATGATGCGCAGTAAGAAACTAGTACTAATTAAAAAACTATATGTGAGTAATTCTTATACATCATCTTAAAATAAATTAGAAATTAGAAAAGAAAACCCTTTTAAAAATTAGAAAATCTTAGATGTAAAATTGAGATTTTAATTTGGTGAGTATTTAAAGTTGTAATAATTTATTGTATGAGGTGTTAAGATAGTGAATTATTTTTTCAGGTAAAATTCTGCAGACATAAAAAAATCGAACTACATAAACATAAAGTGTATTTATTGTTATTGTTGATCAGTACCCGAAGCTGTTGGCACTGATTTTGGCATTGCTAATTTACTTAAAACTATTGTTCCAAATATTGTATGTTATATTCTTACTCTGATACATTTAAGATGAACTCCAAATTTTTCTTTGGATAAGTTTAAAAGCAAATTGATAAATTAAATGGTTTAACCACAAGTATTAGCAGTCACATTCAATTCTCTAAAATCCCCCAAAAAATTTACTATCTCTTCTCCCTAGTCTTTTCTTTCTCTATATTTCTTGCTATTTTTCTTTTAATATAGTTGCCAGGCTTGGTTCATTCTAGCTTAATCCAATTTGAGCGGGTTAATTATGGGTCGTGATTTGCATTTAGTGAGGATGGGCTTGGATTAAAAGCTGCATAAATAAGATTCCACACCACAATAGTAGTGAGAGAAATAGGAATACTTCTAATGCTATTACTTACTGATCAGCAACATGACCTAAGCCCTTGAACAATTTGGAAGAAATTAAACATCAAAAACACACAACTCCTACTACTTCATAATCTTAACTGATACAAACAAACAACTATTTAAGGAAACAAAATTTCCACTGCTTTTATTTTCTTATAGTTTAGTTTCCATAGGCAAATGCACAAATTAGTTCACCCTTCTGCAGTTCTTCCTGATCTCCCCACGTGATCCAGTGAGGGGACTAATGTCTCCCATCTTGATCATGGCAGCCACAAAATCCGAATTGAAGGAGCTTGGGCTGTTACCGTAACCGCGAACGATGGAATCCGTGGATCCACCATTGAACAACTGTTGATCAGAGTGGAGAAGTCCTCTTTGACTGATTAGGTTCTTGAAGTAGTTGTTGTCAAAAGATGTTGGAGTTTGGATATCAAGAGGTGCCAAGTTGTTGTCCCCTGAGCCTGTTGTTCTTGGGCAGTTTCTTTGCCTTGTTTGAGCGAAGGAAGCGTCAATGTTGCTCTCATTGTATATGCGAGCTCTGAATGACGTGCATCTCGCTTGTCCAATTGTGTGTGCCCCTGCACAATTTACACTTGAGGCTGTCAGGATCGAATTCCAATTTTTAGAATTAATGTTAGTCAGATACTGGTGTGTTCATATATGTTTCTTAAAAGGGTCATGTGTTTACATATGAGTTCAACACGGATATTAGATATAGATACTTCAAAAGAAAATTGAAATGTCAGAACCAAACAAACAAGTGTAATGGTAGGACAGAGTACAAACCAGATAAAGCAACCAAGTCCCTGGTGGAAAGTCCAAGAGCATTGAACCTGGAAGTGAGTCGGTTCAAGTTCGAAGTTGGTGGAGGAATGCCATTATTAGCCGCAGACTGGCTAGCACTTCTTGCATCTCTTCTTCCAAGTTTGACAGCCCATTTGGGACCTCCCAACTACAAATAAATAATAACTAAAAATTAAAAAAACAAAAAACAAAAAAAGGGTATTCTTTCAATTACTTGCTTATTTGAAAATCTCACCAAGTTGCTTAAATATGCGCATATATGCATGCATGTATATATGTTTAGGACTTACAATTTCAACAGAGTCTCTAGCAGCAATGGCCAAGATATCAGCACAAGAAACTACACCAGGGCAAACATTCTCAACAGCTGACTTGATGTTATCAACAACATCGAATCCGCGAGCCGAGTTCCGATTCGGGTTAGCATTTTTCTCTCCGGTGAATGAAGATGTGTCGTCGAGTAGCACTGATCCGTCACAACCCTATCATGAAACTCTTATTAACACCATGATAAATCAAGGCACATACTTAGTAGTTACCACTTACCAGAGTACTTGTGTATGAAAGAGAACAAAGTTAAAGTCACTAAGCTAGGCATCATAATATGGTCAACTTTGTCGGTTTCTTTTCTTTTTGTTTTTTGGTTGATGTGCTTTTCGACAGAAGTCAAATAAAGAGGCCATTTTCCTAAAACATTATTACTAGTAAAATGCAGAGGATGAGTTTGAAATTCATTAGAAAATTCTAACTTTACCATCCTACGCATGATTTAGAAGAAGAAGAAGAAGAATTACATTGACAAAGCAGTCGTGGAAGAACAATCGAAGCAGAGAAGCACCCATTCGGGCCTCTTTGTTAATAGCAGAGGTGACAGTGGATTTCACAGTTGATAACAAGTTGGGGCATGATTTTGAGTAAAAATTGGTTGAAAGTTGAGCATTGGTGCTCCCCAATACATCCACAAGGAGAAGCAATGTCAAACAAAACTTGGAAAAACTAGAAGCTGAACCCATTTTAGTATTACCCAACATAAACATGCAACAAATGAAAACGTGTTTGGCTTGGAAACTAACTGTGCCAAACTCACGCCTTTATATACACATATTTCTCCACCCTAATCAAAGCTACCACTCTCGACAGATTACCTAACACGTAGACTCTTCAAATCTGCATGGCACTTTTAACTTTTACGTTCTCAAGTAGGATATTCTGTTTAATTTGTGTTCATATTAATCTAATCAGAAAAAGTAAAGATGAAGACGCGTATTTGTTTGACACTCACTAACGACCTGGTTATGTGTTTTACATCTATTCGTTAATAAGGGGATAGTGTTTTTGGTAGCTAAATTTCTAGGCTTCCCATTCAATAAATCTTTTATGATTTGGTCCACACTTGTGATTAATTACCCCAACTTCTCTTCTACAACAAGCAAACTAAATCCAATGTTTGAAAATTTTTTCCAATTTTTTGCTTCAACCAAAATATGTCAGCACATTTTATGATTTACCTGAAATAGAAATTGTGAAGATGATAAAATAGATTCAGGTCCATAACCTAAGAAATCTTATGTATTATCCTTGATTCACAAAAATATAAAAAATATATATAAATATACTCAAAATAATATTTATTACTTTGTAAAACGAACAAGCTTTTGGTAACTTTGCAACTGAGTTAGGACCCACTATTAATATATAATTAGATTATGGCACAAAAGTTTATGTAACAAGTTTATAAAAAATATTGATATAAAAATCAAATGTATTTGGGTTGAAATGTTAAAATTGAGATAATCAAATTTACGATGATTTTGGTTCAAATCTCATTATTCTCGTCATGTGTATGTATTTTCTTTATTTATCAAAATAAAAAATATAGAAATACCCTCAAAATAATATTGATTGATTTATTAAAATATAAAAAAGTATAAATATCCCCAAAATAAATCTTTTCTTTGTACAAGTAGTGATTTTTTTACTGTTTTACAATTGGGTTACGACCAGTTTAATGAGTGACACCAATCAATCACATTATAATAGCATACAATATTAACAATAACATTAAATAGATAATGAAATGTATGATTTGAAACTAATTAATAATAACACATGAACTATGTAAAATATGTACAATAAAAAATTAAATTAAATTGTAAGTAAAATGAAATTTAAACACATGAATGCATCAGATTAAGAATATTTAATAAATACACTCGTTTATCATGATGTTGTCAGGTGTTTTCACTAATTCTAAGTTGGTGTCAAGTTAATTTGTGACACCATCTTAATCAACAACATTATTAATATATACAATTAATGGAGGTAATAAAGTGTGCATAATAAAATTAAAATAAATATTTAGTTGAGTGGTAAATTTAAAATTTTATCAATGCAATTGGTGCGGGTTCAAATTTCTACATGTGCCCATTTTTTATTATTTTTAAATAAAAAGACTAAAGTACCCTTGAATAATATAACTTATTTTAATTACGAAATGATATTTTCATAATTTTTCTCACCGAAGTAGTTCCAGATTGATTCGTGATACCTACTCAATCAAATGCTTAAATTATAATATAGATATAATAAAATAATAAGAAAAAAATACTTTTATATTAGTTTTATAATTAAAATTGAATAAAAGAATATTTTTGTTCCAGTCCAATTCAAAAAAAAAAAAACTTGTCCCAGATCCTACCTGTACAGGATGGACCTACATAGTCATTGAACCTTTAGACAAGTTTAAAATTTGACAAATTTTTAATGTATTATTTTAGTTTCTATTGTTTTTTCACTTTAATTCTTAATTTTTTAGCTAGATCAAGATTTACAAAATTATTTCTTTCAGTGACTCAAATAAAAGTGACAGAGAAATTAGGTGTCCAAAATGAAGTGTAAACATAACGTGGACATGATTTGGTTTGTATAGTCAGTTGGGGTTAATGATTTAGCACTTATGTGACTAAAATAAATGAACCCTAAACACAAAATTGCAAAAATTATTTTTTTGACCAAAATAAAAACACTAAAAATTATTTATTTTATTTAGCATATTATCCCAATATTTCTTTTTTTTTCAAAAATTACACGCATCGATAAAAATAACAATTATAATAAATAAGCATAATAACAATGATTATACAAATTAATTAAGTTAAGTATGTATTTTATTTTAACAATCAGACTCTGATCATTTTTTTTACACAATACCTACAATAATTCATAGTTTCTCTTCAACCCGTAAATAGGAAAATAATACATTTCAACGCACTTGAACCAATATCTTCCTACGTTAACAATAATGTCCGTACTAATCAAATTAAGACTCAATCGATATTTAATTTTGTTTATCTGGATTAAGGGTAAGTAAAAGCCTGGTTATATTAAAGCCTTGAGTTGTTTTCGTTTTTCTCTTTAATTTGTGTCGGTGCCAATTGTCAAAGATGTCACAAGTTTTGGTTTACAATTTTATCAAAAAGGAAAAGTTGGGTTACCAGAATGTCTGCCAGTTCATGGGTAATGTGGAATTTCATCTTCATGATTATCACTTGGAAAAAAAAGCCTCTACATTTGCATGGCTTAGCTCTTAAGTTCTTGATTACAACCAATGGATCACTTTTGTCCAAAATTACATCATATACAATGAATTATATTTGGCCATCTTAAATTCTACCATTGACTAAATTATACACATCTCTCTAAAGTTTATCCAATAATAATATAAAATTCAAAAAATTGAATTTTATAGAGTTACATACATAGACTAATTTGAGAGTTCAGACTCAACTATTAAAAATGATAATTATCATTGATTGGTCCCAAACCAGATTTAAATAATGTATTTAAACTTAAAAATTCTAATCATTTTACTAACTTTAAATTTGAAATCATTTGGTAATTAGAATATATGAGTAAACCCGTAGCAATAAATTATTGGAATTCATAATTTTTCAATTTTGTTTAAATTGGACTAGATTAAGTGTTCAATATAGGATTGGAAATTGGTTCGAGCATCATTTCAATTAGAGGGATTAAATCAATTCACTCATGAATTGGTATGGGTTAGTTGAATCGGTTTTCTTTAATTTTGAAACCTTGAATTTTTGTCCTAACCTTGAATTTTTGTCCTAAATAGTAGCAATAATTAGTATTCATGAGCGTTTATTGTGGTTTAAGTAAATAAATTGGAAACAAAATTGAACCACACGCTTAATTCAGGGAAACTATATAACCACTTTAATTAGTTGTAGCATTTTATCAAGTTTAAGATGCAAATCTTACTAATCGAGCTTTACCTTGACTGTTATGGGCATTGTTATCGATACAGAAGGACATGGGTTTAAGTCCTCCAATTTATGGTTGAGGATGAGCTATAGATAATTTTAAGCATAGTGCTAAAAAAGAACAGATATAATCAGAACTCAAAAAAATATAATAGAAATAAATTTTTATTCTATTACCAGCCTTCATTTTGTCAAAAGAAAAAAGAAGTGGAGAAAGGATCAGAGCTGGTGTATGCTATTGAATCATTCAAGCATTCTTTAATGTTAGGCTGAAACAGCTTTCCTAAATCTATAATATTTACCATAGACAGTGAGATTAAGATAATGAGATCTTTCTATGTGAATATATGTACTTTTCCTTGGTCAAAGCAGTTATGGGAATGTTGGACATCAATGTCTTTTCATTGAGGAAAATGATGCTATTCTCATCCTCAATAAAATTGGTGTATTAAGCATGCAATTGTAATTCTATTTAAATATATTATATTAAGTTATACGGTTGGTGATTCAACTTTCATAAGTTCTCATTTTGAGTATCGAAAATAAAATTTTTGTAAATCTGACATTGTTGTAAACAACCGTTTTTATTTTGGTCACTCATTGTTAACTCAATGTTATTATATACTTATATTAATCACCTAACTTTAATAAGTTTTTATCTTTTTTTTAAAAAAAAAAATTCGCCACCTATATGTAACAGGAACGTCGTAATAAGGTGCATCTAACTCCATACCCTCACTCACTCTAGCAAATCCACCAAAGGGCTCTACTATGATAGTAGCAAGAGACTTCACCCTATGCTTCTTCAAAAATATATTTGGGCTCAACTAATCTACCCATTACTATTTGGGCTAGTTGATCCATAGGTCTCAAAGGCAACCAGTCATTGTTCACACTACTTAGAAGAACAGAAAATTGAAACGCCCCTCAAATGTAGAGCACAAAGTATCTCCTCCTCAGATGTGCTACATTCAAACTTTATTGCTCGATATAGGCGAATCAATCAAGAAAATTTTATAGTTATAAATACAAAACAAGAAAGTAAACCCGACCAAGAGAACCCAAAACCTCAGCAAACAACTCTATCATGGACAAACAACACTTGGACTAGTATACAAAAATCAAACAAAAGAAAGAGAAAGATACTTAGAATTGAAGTTTCTATGAAAAATGATAAAGCAGGAAAACAAGTCAAAAATGGAGCAGCAACGATTGTGAAATATGAATTGGCAAAAACATAAACTTCTCAAGCGGCAAAATAGGTAAAACAAGTTAATCAAATATGCCACTTAACTAATGATACGTCGTAGAAGTTATTATGGCAACGTTAGTAAAATCCTAATATAGTTGTGGTACTTAAAACTAGAAAGATGTGTTCAAATAATGAAGCAGTGCATACAAAACACACTATTAAATGTGCTTTAAGCAAAAATTCCTACCACCCTAAGAAAAAAAAAACCTAAGAGAGCTACAAAAACACTTTGCCACATCATTTGTCAACATTATACAAAGAACATGTTTAGCCTTGGAATTAGTCACTTTATAATCTTTGTAGCGACCTAAAAATTGGGCACGGGCGCTAGTCGAAGTAATTATTGAAAATTTGAAAACTGAATCTCGATTTTATTTGAAAAAAGAGTCGCCACCGATCTTTTTTTTCTAGGTGTGATCGGACACCTAATAAATTCTCTTTTTAGAAGAAATTTTTATTTTTAAATTTTCTAAAAAAGAGGTAATTTTAGGTCTACGTAAGAATCCAGAGAAAATTCGAGTTCGGGAGTCGGTTACGCGCGAGGAAGGTATTAGCACCCTCGCAACGCCCAAAATTGGTATCTTGTTAAACGCGTGTTATCTTAATTTTCAAAAATACGAGTTCAATTTAATATTTAATCGTGATCCGATTGAAACACGAGAATTTCTTGTTTTGAAAACACGAGAATTTTAAGACATAATATTTTTTTTAAAACCAAAATTTATGAAACACGAGATTTTTTTTTGAAAACACGAAAATTTTCAAAACACCGAAATTTTTGAAAACAAGAGGATTTTTGAAATACGAAAAATTTTGAAAACACGAAAATTTTTGAAACACGGAAATTTTTGAAAACGAAAATTTTTGAAACACAAAAAATTTTAGAAGACACTAAAAATTTTGGAAAATGGATTTTTTTTTTTGAAAACACTGGATTTTTTTTACACAAAATTTTTGATTTTTTATTAAACACGTATCGTATTTAACACGAATCGGTGATATTCACTCAACATAGCAATGAAATCAACGAATTAGTGTCAAATCGATTCATTGTCTTATTTTTAAAAACACGAATATATTTTTTTTGAAACACGAGAAAAATTTTTGAAGGCACGAAAAATTTTGAAAAATAGAAAGTTTTTTTTGTAAATATGAGACTTTTTTTTAAATATTTTTTATTTTAAAAAGGGCGTATCGATTTTAACGCGAACCGATGATATTCACCCAACGTAGCGATGAAATCAACGATTTTATGTTAAATCGATTCGTTGCCTTATTTATTAAAATTATCTAAAATAAAATAAAAATAAAATTGAATTAAAAATATAAATACCAAAATATAAAAATATAAAGATGCATAAAATGTTAATAATATTATAAGGAAACAACATAAAAATACGATGGTTAAATTTAAAATAAAATAAACGAAATTACCGAAAAACTCCCGAAACACGAGCTTCGTCGAACGGGTTACACGAATTGAAACTTTTTTTTTCTTTTTTCTTCTTTTTCCTTTTTTTCTCTTTCTTTTTTTCTTCTTTCTTTTTTTCTTTTTTCTTTCTCTCTTTTTTTCCTGGCCTGCTTCAGATTGGGCTGGGACTGCTGGGCCTGCTGGGATTGGGCCGCGCGGGCTGCTGATGCTGGTGGGCTGCTGTGGCCTGCTTCTTTTTTCTGGGCTGTTTTTTCTTTTCTTTTTGGGCCTTTTCTTTTTGGGCTGCTTTTTTTTGCTTTGGTTTTTTTTGGGTTGATTTGTTTTTTTTTTGTGTTGTTTTTTTTTAATTAATTTTTTTTGGGCTGTTGGGTTTGGGTTTGGGTTGCTGCTGGGTCTTCTTGGGTCACGGGTCGGGTCGGGTCGGTTTGACCCGATTGTTAATTTTTTTTCTTTTTTTTCTTTCTTCTTCTTCTTCTTCTTCTTCTTCTTCTCCTCCTACACGAACCCTAGCCGCCACCACCGCTTGCACCGCCGCTACCTCCTCCGACGCCGGTACTCTTTCTTTTCTTCTCCTCTTTCTCTTTTCTTCTCTTTTCTTCTTTTTTCCTTCGAAAAATCTCTCTTTTTGCAAGTTTTTTTGATTTTTTTCGTGGGTGTGGGGGTTTGATTTTGGGGTTTTAAACCTATTTTATAGTTGATATTTGCTTCCTTTTTGCAGGTGGTAGGTGAAGAAGGAGCAGCCACCCATGTTTGTGGCCTGAAAATCTGGGAAGTGGGTGCCCCAAATCACGTAACCTGTCTAAAGGACCAAATCACAAATGCAGCAAAACTTCTGGGGCTAAATGTAATTTTTAGAAAATTTAGGATTAAAATGAAATTTAATGAAAGTTTAGGGGTCTAAGTGAAATTTAAAGAAAGTTTAAGGGTCAAAATAAAATTTAGGAAAAGTTTAGGGGTCAAAATGCAATTTTTATTTTTTAAATTTTTTTTTGAAATTTTGAAAATTAAACACAAATTCTAGTCGGACAAAAATTTAGTGCTTACAACTGCCCCTCTTTGCTCATCATTGTGAAACAAGGATAGTGCAAAGACTTAAAAGCACTAAATTTTTTTCAATTGTTCAATCTTTATTCTTTACTCGGCATGTGATCCTGAGCCCAACTCATTTCTCGCAATATGAATTGACTCTTTAAAACTAGACATTAAAATAGAAATTGAAAATAGCTCAGCACGTGAGCCAAGGCTCAACTCACTTCTCGCAATATGAGTTGATTTTTGAAAACAGAATTTGCAAAAGGCTCAACTCACCTCTCGCAATATGAGTTGATTTTTTGAAAAATAGAAAAAGGCTCAACTCACCTCTCGCAATATGAGTTGGTTTTTGAAAAATAGAAATTAAAAGGCTCAACTCACCTCTCGCAATATGAGTTGATTTTTGAAAAACAGAAATTGAAAAGTAGAAATTGAAAATACCTCAGCGTGCCCTGAGGCTCAACTCACCTCTTGCAATATGAGTTGATTTTTTTTTGAAACACAGAAATTAAAAAAAACAGAAATTAAAAACAGAATTTGAAAAGACCTCAGCGTGTGGCCTGAGACTCAACTCACCTCTTGCAATATGAGTTGATTTGAAAAGTAGAATTAGTAAAGCAGAAATTGAAAATACCTCAGCGTGCCTTGAGGCTCAACTCACCTCTCGCAATATAAGTTGATTTTTGAAAAGCATAGATTGAAAAAAACATAAATTGAAAATACCTCAGCTTGTGAGCCGAGGCTCAACTCACCTCTTGCAATATGAGTTGATTTTTGAAAAACAAAAATTAAAAGGCTTAACTCACCTCTCGCAATATGAGTCAATTTAAAACATAAACTAAAAATACATCGGCGTGCCCCGAGGCTAAACTCATTTCTCGCAATATGAGTTGATTTTTTTTTAAAAAATTTAAAAATACCTCAACGTGTCTTGAGGCTCAACTCATTTCTCGCAATATGAGTTGATTTTGAAAAACAAAAATTAAAAGGCTTAACTCACCTCTCGCAATATGAGTCAATTTAAAACATAAACTAAAAATACCTCGGCGTGCCCCGAGGCTCAACTCACTTCTCGCAATATGAGTTAATTTTTTTTAAAAATTTAAAAATACGTCAACGTGTCTTGAGGCTCAACTCATTTCTCGCAATATGAGTTGATTTTGAAAAACAAAAATTAAAAGGCTTAACTCACCTCTCGCAATATGAGTCAATTTAAAACATAAACTAAAAATACCTCGGCGTGCCCCGAGGCTCAACTCACTTCTCGCAATATGAGTTGATTTTTTAAAAAAATTTAAAAATACCTCAACGTGTCTTGAGGCTCAACTCATTTCTCGCAATATGAGTTGATTTTGAAAAACAAAAATTAAAAGGCTTAACTCACCTCTCGCAATATGAGTCAATTTAAAACATAAACTAAAAATACCTCGGCGTGCCCCGAGGCTCAACTCACTTCTCGCAATATGAGTTGATTTTGAAAACAACAATTAAAAATACCTCAACGTGTCTTGAGGCTCAACTCATCTCTCGCAATATGAGTTTATTTCCCTTGAAAAGCATGAATTAAAAACATCAAAATACCAAAACCTGTCCTTTGGTAGAATTCGGGTGTCTTTTCCTTTGATTTAGTGCGACTCTCATTCAAAATTTCTTGCTCTGTTGGAGTACCTGTATATGCCATGTATGATGTTATCATGATGTGCACATGTTTGTTTTAAATGCTTTTATACCTACATGATTATGCAGTGCTCCTTAAGCATGTTTGTCGTATGTCCATTTAGCCACGATTGTTGAGGATCTGTGTTCATTGCTTTGATTCTCGACTTTCTCTTCAGGCCTTATACCTGTCTTCAAGCTTCACGAGCAATCGACGTTTCTCAGATATCACTCTTCTGCCCCCGATTGAACTTTGTTCTTACTTTGAGACTCTTGTGCTTATCAAATTTTCATCCAGGTAATGCTTAACATTTCTTTTGTTTAGAGTATGTCATTTCACCATTTATCATGTAAATAAACACATAATGAGATGCATGAAAAAGGTCAGATAGGGACAAAAATGATATTTCATATTCATCTATTTCAAATGTGGCAAATAAAGCAAGTTAACCAATAAGAGTAAAAAATGTCAAAAAGAAAGAAATGATCGTATTCAACGGATACAAATGCTCTAGATATTCAACACATGAACTCTTCCTCGTTCCTCAATCAAAAATCTTTTCGAGCGCGGCTTCTTGCGTAGAAGATTTTGAGCTTTCAGAAATGCTTCAAATACTGTAGCCTCACTGCTTGACTGATCGTTCGACCGCCAGGTTTGTTTCATTAGGACGCCCTCTCAGATTTTCATCTTAATCTTTTTGTACTAATCAAGACGCCCTTTTCGGGTTTTCGCATTGATCCCCCTTTTTTTTTAAGATGCCCTTTTCGGGTTTTCATCTTAAGCATAATATTTCTTCACAGCATCTGAGTTCACTGGATTTGACAACTCTTTCCCATCCATCTCGGTAAGGATCAAAGCTCCTCCTGAGAATGCCTTCTTTACGACATATGGTCCTTCCCAATTTGGTGCCAATTTTCCTCGCAGGTCTTTTTGTATTGGGAGAATTTTCCTCAGCACGAGTTCTCCTTCATGGAATTCTCTTGGCCGTACCTTATTGTCATGGGCTGTGATCATTCTTTTCTGGTATATTTGTCCATGACAAATTGCCCTGAGACGCTTTTCTTCAATGAGGTTCAGTTGATCATATCGAGCTTGTACCCATTCTGCTTCTTCTAACTTTGATTCCATTAAGACTCGCAGAGAAGGGATCTCAACCTCAATAGGTAGCACAGCTTCCATTCCATAAACCAGAGAGAAAGGAGTTGCTCCTGTAGATGTTCGCACAGATGTGCGATATGCATACAAAGCAAATGGTAGTTTCTCGTGCCAATCTTTATATGTCTCAGTCATTTTCCCAATGATCTTCTTAATATTTTTGTTGGCTGCTTCCACAGCCCCGTTCATCTTTGGGCGATAATGCGATGAGTTATGATGCTTTATTTGGAATTGCTCGCATACTTCTTCCATCATCTTATTGTTCAGATTCATGGCATTATCTGAAATGATTCTCTCAGGCAAACCATATCGACAAATGATTTCCTTTTTCAAAAATCTACAAACTGCAGTCTTTGTCACATTGGCAAACGAAGCAGCTTCTATCTATTTTGTGAAGTAATCAATAACCACAAAAATGAACCGGTGTCCATTAGAAGCTTTTGGGGAAATTGGCCCTATAACATCCATGCCCCACATAGAAAAAGGCCACGGAGAAGTCATGACATGAAGGGGTGAATGGGCTACATGAATTTTATCGCCGTAGATTTGACATTTGTGGCATTTTTTGGCAAAATTGATGCAGTCACTTTCCATTGTCAGCCAATAATAACCGAGTCTCATGATCTTTCTGGCCATATTGAAACCATTGGCATGCGTTCCGCAAATTCCCTCATGGACCTCTTCAAGTATTTTTTTAGCTTCAACATCATCCACACATCTCAAAAGCATCTGATCCTTTCCTCTTTTATACAGGATATCCCCATCAAGAACAAATCCCGCTGCCATTCTTCTAATTGTTCTTTTATCGTTCTCATTCGCTTGTTCGGGATACCTTTGATTCTTTATATATTCTAGGATATCATGGAACCAAGGCCATCCGTCTACTTCTTTCTCAATGCTACAACAGTGTGCAGGGACCTCGTATATGCTCATTTTGAGGGGCATTATTTCTGCTTCTCTACTTACTTTGAACATTGAAGCCAAAGTGGCCAGGGCATCAGCCAGTTGGTTCTCTTCTCGTGGGAAGTAATGAAAAGTTATTTCTTTGAATTCCTTGATCAATCCAGCCACTAAATCGCTGTACTTAATCAATTTTGAGTCTCTCACTTCTCACTCTCCACGGATTTGGTAAATCACTAGGGCTGAGTCCCCGTACACCTCCAAGATCTTGATGTTTCGTTTGATAGCTGCACGAAGCCCCATGATACAGGCCTCATATTCTACGATATTATTGGTACAGAAGAAGTTCAGTCTTGCAGTGAACGGATAATGATTCCCGTCTGGTGATACCAGGATTGCTCCAATTCCATGCCCTAAAGCATTTGACGCACCATCAAAGCACATCTTCCATGACTTCTCTTTTGATGACTCGGATTCTATTTCTGTGATGCACATTAAGTCTTCGTCTGGGAAATCGAATCTTAAAGGCTCATATTCCTCTGTCGTTCGAGTTGCTAAGAAGTCAGCTATTGCGCTCCCTTTTATCGACTTCTGACTTACATAGGCAATATCATATTTCGAAAGGAGGATCTGCCATCGTGCCATTCTTCCTGATAGTGCCGACGATTCCATCATGTATTTTATTGGGTCCAGCTTTGAAATTAGCCATGTCGTGTGATAGAACATATATTGTCTGAGTCTCCGAGCTACCCAAACCAGAGCGCAACAATATTTCTCAATAGATGAATATTTTGCCTCATATTCAGAGAACTTTTTGCTGAGGTAGTAGATCGCTTTTTCTTTCTTTCCTGACTCGTCGTGTTGCCCCAGTACGTAACCCATTGAACTTTCGAACACAGTCAAATACAATATCAATGGTCTTTCAGGAGTTGGCGGTACTAGCACTGGAGGACTGGACAAATATTGTTTTATCTTATCAAAGGCCATCTGGCATTCCTCGTTCCATTCTCCCGGGTTATGTTTTCGAAGAAGCCGAAAGATTGGGTCGCATTGGTTGGTAAGTTGAGTGATAAATCGGGCGATGTAGTTTAATCTCCCTAAAAATCCTCTAACTTCCTTTTGTGTGCGCGGTGGTGGTAATTCTTGGATGGCTTTTATTTTATCTGGATCAACTTCAATACCTCTTTCACTGACAATGAAGCCTAGCAACTTTCCCGAGGTAGCCCCAAATGTACATTTGGCTGGATTAAGCTTTAGCTGAAACTTTCTCAGCCTTTCGAACAACTTCTTGAGGTTCACTACATGCTTTTCTTCCCCTCGGGATTTAGCAATCATATCGTCGACATAGACCTCTATTTCTTTATGCATCATATCATGGAATAACGTCACCATAGCCCTCTGATATGTTGCCCCTGCATTCTTTAACCCAAAAGGCATCACCTTGTAGCAGAATGTTCCCCACATCATTATGAAGGTAGTTTTCTCCATATCTTCTGGGGCCATTTTGATCTGATTGTACCCTGAGAATCCATCCATGAAAGAAAACAATGAATGTTTTGCTGTGTTGTCCACCAACGTGTCAATATGTGGCAAGGGAAAATTATCTTTTGGGCTTGCTCGATTCAGGTCACGGTAATCCACGCACATTCGTACTTTGCCATCTTTCTTTAGTACCGGGACTATGTTAGCCACCAATTCTGGATATTTGGAGGCTTGTAGGAAGCCAGCATCAAATTGCTTCTTGACTTCCTCTTTTATTTTCAACAGCATTTCGGGTCTCATCCGTCTTAATTTTTGCTGGATGGGCTTGCATTCTGGCTTTAATGGGAGCTTATGGACCACTAAATCTTCATCTAGCCCTGACATATCCTGGTATGACCATGCGAAAACATCTTTGTATTCACGGAGTAAAATGATCAAACTATGTCTGGTACTCTCTAAAATAGAAGTCCCAATCTTCACTTCTTGTTTCCTCTCTTCAGTGCCCAAATTTATTGTTTCCACAGATTCTTCATGAGGCAAAATCTGTTTATTCTCTTGTTCCACCATTCTTAAAAATTTAGGAGACGAGACATAATCTTTAGTATTTTCTTCTACTTCAAATTCTCCTAAGCAAACAGCCTTCTCAAAATCAATTTCAAGATTCGCAACGGGCTTATTCATGTCGTCAATATCTGAGCACCTGAAAGTTGAATGGAAAAGGAAGCTATAGAGGGGCATCCAAGTATTGGAATCAACAAAGAAATGTCATGTCATGGCAATGAGGCAAATGTGAGTATAGGCTATGAAATAAGAAAATGATTATGAAATTAGCGATAATGCGAAAAAAATCGTGACAAAATGCATCTTTATTGATATTCATTTAAATGATAAAGAGCGAATGCAAACTCTTACAAAAGAATTCTATTATATCTAAGGACATAACAGAATGTTAACGTTTGAGCATTACTCTAAAGACTTATAAACTACAAGAAGATCCTCGACAGTCCAATTGTTCAACATGAAACCCGGGGGATAAGGGCGTATCCTTGAGACGTCTTTACTTGCGTTAGCTTCTTTGTCAATGACATTTATACTGACATTCTGAAGACCCCTTTCAATTAATAACAGCGTGCTTTGTATATTATCTTGTCTGGGGTATATTATTCCTGCAGATGTAAATGTTTTTGACAAAGGAGGGTACGTTATGGGCTTCCATTCTATTTCTCGGCCCAAAGTTCTCGCGATCTTTCTCTCCTGATCCTTCTTCCACTGTTTTCTTCTTTGACGCATGTCCAGCTGGAACCCCAAATCGTATCGGGCCTTGTGGTGCACTGGCTTTAGGGCCCTGACTATTCCTTGCAGGTACCTTCCCAAACCTTTCCTTGCTCGGGCTCCATTTCCTACAGTCAACTTGACACCCATCTTGGTATTTCTCGACAGTTTTGGCTCGGGAATTCTGTTTCCCTCAGCGACAAATATGGCATTGACAAATTCAAGAGATCGGAAGGAACATTCCATAGCATCTTTACTCACTTCAATATATGGTGCGTCGGCAGAAATAGATGCTACAATGTCTTCTTCTCCCTCGACAGTGACCAAACAGCCATCCATGATGAATTTCACCTTTTGATGAAGGGATGATGAGACCGCTCCAGCAAAATGAATCCAAGGTCTTCCCAAGAGACAATTGTATGATGGTGTAATGTCCATGACTTAAAACTCAACATCGTATATGTAGGGACCCACTTCTAAAGGGATCTCAATTTTTCTCATAACTTCTCGTCTTGTTCCATCGAATGCCCTTACTGTAGAATGGCAAGGCCTTAGATAGGACAAATCCATCGGAATCTTGGAAAGTGTGGCTAAAGGCATGACATTGAGTGCCGATCCATTGTCGATGAGCACATTCGGTATTATATAGCCCTTACAACGGGTTGTGATATGCAATGCTTTCACTGAGCCTCTACCATTGGGCGGTATTTCATCATCATTAAAAGAAATGAAATTATCAGCATTCAGTTTGTTCACCCACCTATCTAGTTTTTCAACGGATACATTGTTTGCCACATAAGCTTGATTTAACACTTTCAGCAGAGCGTTCCGGTGTGGCTCTGAATTCAACAGCAAAGATAATACCGAGATTCACGCTAACTGCTTACTCAATTGTTCTACCACGTTGTACTCACTGTGCTTGATAAATTTTAAGAATTCCTGTGCTTCCTCCTCGTCCACAGGCTTTTTAGCTTCTTGTTCAGGCACAGTTTCATGCTCCTTTTCGGTCACATGCATCGGTGCTTTTCCTTTCTGTTTCAAGTCACTGTTCTTTACTGATTCGACCTCTTTGAATAACATCTTCCGCTACGAGTGAAATAACCTACTTCCCCAACGCTTCCAGTCATGGCTTTGGGTTTTTCATCTTCAGGTGTGATGATATTAACGTCATATTTTCATGGTACTGCTTTATTGTCCTTATAGGGGAAAGGAGATGGTACATCGATTATCACTTTTAGTTTCACCGGTTCTTTCTTCGCGTCATAATAAATTATTAACGGTCGGTCGGCGCTATACGGACAACCTGAGATTGATTGTCGGAGGTACATACTTCTTTCTCATTGGCCTCTTCGCCTTTATAAAAAATCCCAATCTCCTTATTGTCCATCATATTTTGCAGTAATCTCCTGAACTTATCGCAGGACTGTATGTCGTGCCCTTCAACGCCTTGGAACTCACAAAAACTGTGACCTTTTGCATCTTTTCCTTCGAATACTCCGTCAAGACGATAGAACAACTCTTTTTCAACTAGTACCTCCCAGATTTTCTGCAGAGGTGTTCTTATTTTAGAAACCCATCTTCTACTTTGTCGTTTGTTTTCCTCTCTTACTGCGCTCACATTCCCTTCGGTATGGTTTGGGAATGGATTCCCAGTTGTACTGCCAGTACCATCAAATCGCAAAATGCCCGCATCAATGAGTCCTTGAACTCTCCTTTTGAAGGCAAGACAGTTCTCCGTAGAATGCCCCTGATTCCCAGCATGGTATGCACAACTAGCGTTTGGATCGTACCATTTCGGGTATGGAGGTTTAAGGGGTGCCATGTAATGGAGGGATATTAATTGTTTCTCCAAAAGTTTTGGGTACAATTCCCCATATGACACAGGGATGGGAGTAAACTGCGGTCTCTCGGGATTAAGCCTTGCTGGTCTTAGTTCATTTCTGGGTTGGCTTTGAGTGGGTATCGTGTTTTGTGGGAATGAGGTGATGGGTCTTTGGTTGTTCGTGGTGTAAACGGGATAGGAAGGAGGTGGTGCTTGGTAGTAAGGGTTTTGAAGGGGATAATAGAAATTTGGAGGTGGATAGTTTCGAGGTCGGGATTGGTTCGGATATGGATTAGAGGCATAACGGCTTCTCATTCCCACCATGTGGGCTTCTGGTTCTTTCTTCTTCATAGGTGATGCCCTTTTTGAACCTTCTGAGCCTTCCATTCTACCGCTCTTGACGGCATTCTCTATGAGCTCACCAGATATTACAATATCCGCAAACTCTTTCGTGGCACTTCCCACTAATTTGTCATAAAACGGCGCCTTTAAGGTGTTGATAAAGAGAACGGTTATCTCCGTTTTTGTTAGTGGAGGTTCCACTTGGGTCGAGACATCTCTCCATCTCTGCGCATACTGTCTGAAGGTTTCTGATGGCTTTTTCTCTATCATTTGCAAGGTCATCCGGTCTGGCACCATATTCGACACATGCTTGTACTGCTCGCAAAATGCTGACGCCAAGTCTTTCCAGGATCGAATCTTTTCTGTACTGAGTTGGTTGTACCACCGAAGAGCTGACTTTGTTAGACTATCTTGAAAGCAATGTATAAGTAGCTTATCCTCGTTAACATAACCGATCATTTTTCAACAGAACATGATGAGATGTGCTTTTGGGCACCTTGTCCCATCATACTTTTCAAAATCAGGCACCTTGAATTTCGGAGGCAAGATTAGATCAGGTACCAAACTGAGTTCTTTGGCACCTAGTGCGGAGAAGACTTCAGTGCCTTCTATTGCTTTGAGTCTTTCCTCTAGACTTCTATATTTTGCATCATGATTATCCAATTTCAACTTGGCTACCTCTGCTGGGTTGTCCAGATCTGGAACTAGTGGATCAGCAGGGCTTGCCCCTAGGTTCGACACGAATATTCCTTGCCCCAGATTAGTGGGTGGAGCAGGTGGCATAGGTCGTTGTTCCAAGACTGTGGGTTCCCCTTAAGTATACCCTCTTTGTGTTGTATATGCGGGTGGTGGAGTGAATCCCGGGGGATAGAGTGGATCCTGATCGTGGTGAATTCTTGACTGAGGTTCCATAACATCGGGGTTCTGCACGGGTCCTTTTCCTTTGACCAAAGTTGTCATCATCTCCATCATTTTGGCCATCTGATCTCTTTGCTCGAGTGATTCCTCTCGAGATCTCACCATTAGGTCTCTCGTTTCTTGTTGCGATTTGGCCAGTTGCTCTTATAATTCCTTTTGAGCCCTTTCCATCCTTTCAATTCTCTCATTGAATTCAGCCTCCATTACTCTAGCTTGTCGGCGCGTTTTATACGGATGACGTGGTTCCAGTCTTGTGGTATTACAACTGCGAATTATATATTTTATCTTCATTGGCCGAGTATCGGATATGCAATGTATGAATGAATGCATGAATGAATGCATGAATGTCAAATGAATGTCAGTCATGAATGAATATGCAAAAATTTGGTGTTAATTTCAAGATAGCCCCTATTTAGGCATTTCCTTAATCAAAGGAGTATTACACAATGTTTCGGTCACTCGTATAATTGACTCCTCCATTAGAAACCCGTTTTTGGCAACCAATCTCTAATCAACACCTTCCTAACAAGATGCCTTCGATGCATGATGAAAAATAAAAATACAGACAAACGACCTTGGTTAGCGCAACATATATAAACAGAGAAAAACTGTGGAAAATCTAACAAATTAAGCTACTTGGTCCAGTGGACTCGATTCCCTTGCTTAGAAAGCACAAATGTAAAAGAAATAGAAGGTAAGATGTGCTTTTCCCGTGTACTTATTTTGGTGACTACTAAACGAGCGGAGGTTCGGCATGGCTCTAGTTGGATGGCTCGTATGGTTCACTATATGCGGTTTTGGTTCTAGACAGGTACTCGAATTGCTCGTACTATCATCTGCTAAGATTAGCACGAAGCCTCGGTCATAACCCATCACAGGCTCACGAGTTCAATTCGAGGGATTACATTTACTTATGCCTATGCGGAGGGACAAGTTAACTCACGAAAGCATAAGTCATATGTAACCCGAAAGTATTCACTAGCCTGTACGGAGGGACGAGTTAACTCACGAAGGCATAGCGTTTACTTTCACTTAAACGGACAGAGCCCGGGTAGAGAGCTTATGTTATGCAAAATGCAAGTGCACGGTGTGTGGGAGAAACTTGCAATCCTTCCATTTATTTTAAAACTACAAAACTAAAACGAAAGATAAAACAAATTAGGAGATACGTATGTATGATTTTTTCGAAAACAAAACTTAAGGATCATGATTAAATATTAATTTGAACACGGAAATTTGAAAATTTTGACAACACGCGTTTAATTCAACTCGACTCTCAAAAATGGAGGTCCCCAGTGGAGTCGCCAGCTGTAGCGACCTAAAAATTGGGCACGGGCGCTAGTCGAAAAAATTGGGCACGGGCGCTAGTCGAAGTAATTATTGAAAATTTGAAAACTGAATCTCGATTTTATTTGAAAAAGGAGTCGTCACCGATCTTTTTTTTCTAGGTGTGATCGGACACCTAATAAATTCTCTTTTTAGAAGAAAATTTTATTTTTAAATTTTCTAAAAAAGAGGTAATTTTAGGTCTACGTAAGAATCCAGAGAAAATTCGAGTTCGGGAGTCGGTTACGCGCGAGAAAGGTATTAGCAGCCTCGCGACGCCCAAAATTGGTATCTTGTTAAACGCGTGTTATCTTAATTTTCAAAAATACGAGTTCAATTTAATATTTAATCGTGATCCGATTGAAACACGAGAATTTCTTGTTTTGAAAACACGAGAATTTTAAGACATAATATTTTTTTTAAAACTAAAATTTATGAAACACGAGATTTTTTTTTGAAAACACGAAAATTTTCAAAACACCGAAATTTTTGAAAACAAGAGGATTTTTGAAATACGAAAAATTTTGAAAACACGAAAATTTTTGAAACACGAAAATTTTTGAAAACGAAAATTTTTGAAACACAAAAATTTTTAGAAGACACTAAAAATTTTGGAAAATGGAATTTTTTTTTTTGAAAACACTGGATTTTTTTACACAAAATTTTTGATTTTTTATTAAACACGTATCGTATTTAACACGAATCGGTGATATTCACTCAACATAGCAATGAAATCAACGAATTAGTGTCAAATCGATTCATTGTCTTATTTTTAAAAACACGAATATATTTTTTTTGAAACACGAGAAAAATTTTTGAAGGCACGAAAAATTTTGAAAAATAGAAATTTTTTTTTGTAAATATGAGACTTTTTTTTAATATTTTTTATTTTAAAAAGGGCGTATCGATTTTAACGCGAACCGGTGATATTCACCCAACGTAGCGATGAAATCAACGATTTTATGTTAAATCGATTCGTTGCCTTATTTATTAAAATTATCTAAAATAAAATAAAATTAAAATTGAATTAAAAATATAAATACCAAAATATGAAAATATAAAGATGCATAAAATGTTAATAATATTATAAGGAAACAACATAAAAATACGATGGTTAAATTTAAAATAAAATAAACGAAATTACCGATAAACTCCCGAAACACGAGCTTCGTCGAACGGGTTACACAAATTGAAACTCTCTTTTTTCTTTTTTTCTTCTTTTTTCCTTTTTTCCTTTTTTTCTCTTTTCTTTTTTCTTCTTTCTTTTTTTCTTTTTTCTTTCTCTCTTTTTTCCTGGCCTGCTTCAGATTGGGCTGGGACTGCTGGGCCTGCTGGGATTGGGCCGCGCGGGCTGCTGATGCTGGTGGGCTGCTGTGGCCTGCTTCTTTTTTCTGGGCTGTTTTTTCTTTTTTTTTGGGCCTTTTCTTTTTGGGCTGCTTTTTTTTGCTTTGGTTTTTTTTTGGGCTGATTTGTTTTTTTTTGTGTTGTTTTTTTTAATTATTTTTTTTGGGCTGTTGGGTTTGGATTTGGGTTGCAGCTGGGTCTTCTTGGGTCACGGGTCGGGTCGGGTCGGGTCGGTTTGACCCGATTGTTAAATTTTTTTTCTTTTTTTTTCTTTCTTCTTCTTTCTTCTTCTTCTTCTTCTTCTTCTTCTTCTCCTCCTACACGAACCCTAGCCGCCGCCACCGCTTGCGCCGCCGGTACTCTTTCTTTTCTTCTCCTCTTTCTCTTTTCTTCTCTTTTCTTCTTTTTTCCTTCGAAAAAATCTCTCTTTTTGCAAGTTTTTTTGATTTTTTTCGTGAGTGTGGGGTTTGATTTTGGGGTTTTAAACCCATTTTATAGTTGATATTTGCTTCCTTTTTGCAGGTGGTAGGTGAAGAAGGAGCAACCACCCATGTTTGTGGCCTGAAAATCTGGGAAGTGGGTGCCCCAAATCACGTAACCTGTCTGAAGGACCAAATCACAAATGCAGCAAAACTTCTGGGGCTAAATGTAATTTTTAGAAAATTTAGGATTAAAATGAAATTTAATGAAAGTTTAGGGGTCTAAGTGAAATTTAAAGAAAGTTTAAGGGTCAAAATGAAATTTAGGAAAAGTTTAGGGGTCAAAATGCAATTTTTATTTTTTAAATTTTTTTTTGAAATTTTAAAAATTAAACACAAATTCTAGTCGGACAAAAATTTAGTGCTTACAATCTTCTCTCCGACTAAGGGGACTATTGTTATACATTATAATTTATATCCCCATTAGTAAATCCATATCCCATTATTAAAATTTACTACGTCAAAAACAACAAACCTAATGAAAAAGTCAACTCTCAAATCAACATTAATCACATTATCTCACATCTCATAACTTTCAAAACCAACTCTTGTCACTCCCTAAAAGAGGCTTCCCTTGGTTTAATCATGCAAAGGAACCAACACCAAATCCTATCTCCACTATATAAGCTCCTCCAATCACAAAGAAAAGCTATAAAAGCGGAGATATCAAAACTCTATTCAACTCACAACTTAGCACCTCCACCAAATAATAGTAAATGGCTTTCAACACCTCCCTGGTGTGAACTACCCACAACCTATACCATACATTGCCATTTACAATTGTCATCACTAGAGGTGTCGGGTAAAAATATAGGCCCGAAATATGAGTTTGGGCAAAAAACGAGGCCCGTTTAGAAAATAGGCCAGGCCTCAGGTACCACTTTTTTAGCCCGGGTCCGGCCCGGCACAAATATAATAAATAAATATATTTTTTATTTTAAAATACTTTTTTATTATTTTATATTTTTAAAATAAATTTTTAGTATTTATTAAAAATGGGCCGTGCTCGAGCTTATGAATTTTTTCCTGGGCCGAGCTTGGACAAAATTTTAGGCTCATATTTTAGTCCAAGACCGGGCCTAGGTCGCAGGCCGAAATTTTTTCTGGGCCCGGCCTGGCCCGGCCCATGGGCACCTCTAGTCATCACCAAACCTTGCATCAATAATTATATATTATTATAGTTTTAATCTTTTATGTGATTTAAATTACATAATATATTAAAATGAAATATTACATAATTTAAAAAATGAATCTAACCAAACCCAACCCATGAATATCGGATCTTATTTTTTATTCATGTTTTAAACGAGACTAATTTTTTAGGCTCAACTTAATTTTGAACTAAAAAAAGAAAGGAATTTATGGATATAAGAAAAATATCTTCGACCTATAATCCCATGAAAATAATAATTTTCATAGATCTACTAATTAATTAATTAAATTTCACGAGAATATTTTTTAATAATTTATAGATTGTAATAATAAAGAAAAAAATTTACACACATAAATTTTAAAATTTAAATCTACCCAAAAATTCTCATTTAAGTAGTGATTGGGAATTTCCACACATATATTTTAGTGAAACACATGTCTATTTCTTTATGGTAAAATATAAGAAATTAATAATTTATAGAACGGTACCTTCCAGTAGAAGGAAACTAATAGACAATTTACATGTTTATCAACAACCACAAGAAAATAGTTAAATCTTGACATAAAATTCCAAAATTTTCACATGCCATGCTTGGAATTATACAGACTTGTCTGAGGACTTTCCTTCCAAAATTTATTCTCCATATTTTTTATTTTTTATTTTAAAATTTTAGTTCAACTGTTAACACCGTTAAATTTATTTTTGTTAAGTTTATTAGTGTAACATTTTTAAATAAAAATATACTTATTTGGTCGCCATGTAACTAAAAAGATGATATTATAATGAACCTGAATTTAACAATATTAACAGTTAAGCCTAAATTTTAAAATATAAAACAATAAAGAGATTAAATTCCTAAAAATAAAAATACAAGAGCTAAATTCTAAATTTTCAAAGAATACATAAACTTTTGATATATTTTAACCAATTATAAAATCTAAAATGATTTTTTTTAATAATCTCATTATAAATTTTAGTTATATCTGTTATTTTTTTAGACAATACTAGAATTAGACATAGCTCCTCCTCAACCTATAAATAGGACGATAATGTACTTTAGCGTAGTTGAACTCACGTCCTCCTGCATTGATAACAATATTCATATCAATCGAGTTAAGACTCAACCGACTGAATTACAATAAATTTTAAAATAATTAAAGAGACCCATTTAAATGGGTTGGGTTTTGAATATTATTAGGTACACTTTACAATATTGAACTTGACTTTTCCAATCCTTCATCTAAGCCATGACTCATGAGGATGACAAATTTATATAATCCATGTTAATTTGGATGCCTTCCCAGTAGATTTATTTAAGGGTTCATTCGTTTGGGTCAACTTAAAGATTAATTATTTTGTATTTCAAGTTAATCCGATTGGAATAATTATTTATTAATTAAAATTTATTTAAATTTAATCATAAATAAATTAATTGTTTAATATTAATTGAATAGTGAATTCAGATTTTCATATCGAGCAAAGCTGCCCAAAATTGAGTCTAGACAGGAAAAGAAAACATAATGATTTATTTGTATTTCTAATTTTATAAAAAAATTATTTTAATTCTTTATTTAATTTTTTTCTTTTAACTTTTAAACTTGCGTTGTTTGTCAAATTACCCAAAAATAAATAGAAAAGTTAACGTCTATTAACTTTGTTGACGTGACCATTCATGTGGATTATCACGTGAAAGTCACGTTAGCAATTAATTAGTTTTTAAAATTTTAAAATTAAAAATATATGAATTATTAAAAATAAATAATTATTAAAATTATTTTGTTAAAAATTCTAAAAATTGTAAAAAGAATAATTTAAAATAATTTAATTTTTAAAATTAATTAATTGCTAGCGTGACATACATGTGGACTACCACATCAACAAAATTAACCAGCGTTAACATACATGTATGTCATGATCTGTACTAGACCCGATATTACCCATGTTGTTGGAATGGTGAATCTATCCCTCTCTAATCCAAGTAAAGTCCACTAGGAGGTTGTGAAATGGATTTTCTGGTATCTCTGTGCCACATCAAACAAATGTTTGTGCTTTGGAAAAGGGGAAAGCCAGAACTTAGAGGGTACATGGATGTAGATATGGCTGGAGATGTTGACTCAAGAAAGTCAACATCTGGGTATGTGACTATTTTTTTAAGGGGAGCTGTCTCTTGGCAGTCAAAGCTCCAGAAATGTGTGGCATTATCAACCACTGAAGCAGAATACATTGCAGCAATTGAAGAGTGTAAGAGATGTTATGGATGAAAAATTTTCTACTAGAATTTGGCCACAAGCAGGAATAGTATGTCTTCAAATGTGATAATCAAAGTGCTATTCATTTAGCTACAAATTCAGCCTATCACTCTCGGACAAAACACATTGATGTTCATTATATTGGATACGAGATGTATTAGAAGAAAAATTGCTTGAACTAAATAAAGTTCACACTAGTCATAACTGGTCTAATATAATGACAAAGGTGATTCCGACCAAAAAGTTGGAAGAATGTTGTCAAGAATTCGGTTTGCTTGTCCCCCCAATTAAGTTAGGAAGGGGGGATTTGTTGGGTGCATCCCTCCTTAATTAGGAATTAGGGAGATGAACCTTATTATAAGGGAGGTGTATCACATGTTTTGGGGAAGAATCATCCACATTAATGTATGTTATTAACTCAAATTTACATTTCCAAAGTTCGTCCATTTATGGTGGATTTGTCTAGAAGTTATGAATTACGTTTTTTGGGAACCTCATTTCTCTATGGTAAATATGAGGCTTTAGGAAGGCTTAGGTTAGGAAAAGCATCAAGCACAATCACAAGTGAGTTACGCCAATAGAGAAAAAGAAAGAGAGAGCCACCATTGAGTAAGAATTATAAACCATCCTAACTAGATGAGATATTGAATGTAATCCTATTCATATAATAGTAGAAGGCAAGTTTGCACAGGACTAGAGTCCCGCGGTTTTTCCCATTTGGGTTTTCCACGTCAACAAAATTTTATATATTCTTGTTATCTTTAATTTTTACCTATTATTGCCCATTTCAATTACACAAAGAGAGAAAGAAGTATTCTCTTACATACTTGGTTTTCTCATCACATCTTTGGCTTCAATCATCATCATATTTTGTTTATTATTGCAATTATAATAGTCTCATTTTCTAAACCCAACATTTCTAGCTCCACCTATTTCACTTGACATGAGTAAACATCCGTAGGACATATACTAGCATTAATCATAAAATTAATGACATTAGCTTTAGCTACTAGAACTAGTCGAGTTGACCTGAATAGATGTCCATATTATAGTTGGTCGAAGATATATTTGTAATTCTATTGTATTATCTATGTACTAGTGATACTTTCAGAAAAAATATCTTTCACTACCATTATATACTATTTTTAAATTATTAAATCTCTAAACATAAAATATTCATCATTTCCTTTTTATATTTACATTATAGTATGATATATTTGATTTTCATATGATATAAATAAAAATAATATATAAAATGAAAAACAACATATATTGTACACTTAAAAATGAGTAGGGTCAGGCCGGACTCGAGCTCCAATATTCAAAGCTTGAGCCCATCTCATATTTTAAATGAACCTAATTTTTTTTTACTCAAGCCTATTTTTTATACCCAATATCTTTGTCTAAACTTTGCCAAATTTTAAACAAACTTTCAAGCTTGGGTGGGTAGCTTGAACATTGAATAGATCTAGATTCAATTTTTTCTTAAAAAGAAAATTAGTCATTTTACTAATTAGTCAAATGAGACTTGGAGTCTTGATCTCGAAATCTTATGGGAGTCTATTTCATATTTTGTTTATATGCGTTAGAGGAATAATATGGGCTATAAAACTATGAGATGTGGTGGTTGCTCACCTCATCTCTTAACCAAGTGGTTGGGGGTTCGATCCTCCCTTATGAGAATCGAACACATTTAATGGCCAACCATTTACTTCTTTAGAGAGCATCTGTGGTAAGAGGATTAATCACTGCTATCGATGGTTTGATTTGATATCACCCAATTTGACAATTGACAAGGCAAAAAAAGTCCTTATCCATATTCGATATAATTGTTTTACTATGATTTTTGAGTAAAAAAATTTGGAAAAAAATTAATTTGAATTTTTTTCCAATTCAATTTATGTATTTTATAATTTGAATATTTTGTCTCTTTCTTTTAGTTTTATTTGTAACATTTTAATATTAAATTAAATTTGTATAAACATTTTCCAAATTCAAACTTATTTGGATAAGTTTTTGTTAGAAATTGTATGACCTAAATCTCGTCACTTATTGAAGAAATAAATATAGTAGTAAAATAAGGGGATCTGTGGAGGCGAAAGGCCGAATCTATTAAGCACAAAGCTGGATTGGGGTTGCGACCACGGGTGGAGCCCCCGCGGTACGGACTATACAGCACAAGTTGAATCCATATAAAACTGTTTTTCTTCTATTTGACTTTAATTAATAGAACAATGGTTCTCAACCCTTAAATAGATGTAGTCATAACTCATTTTGTATCATTCGTTTTTTAACATTAGTAAATTTCATTTGCCCGTAACTTTTTTCCAAAATAATTTTTCACATGAAATTTAAATGTTTTTATTTTTTATTTTTTACGATTATTCTACCGTCATTGTCAATTTTTATTGTAACAATTTTTATTTTTGGAAAACATGAAATGACATATTTTTAAAGTTTGACTACTTATCACTTTATTAGTGGGTTCCACACATGTATATATAATAAAATAAAAAATTCTAATAACTAGTAGATGAGTTGCAATTACAACCTTTTTGGCCACCACTTCATATGAAATTTAATCATTGCCATTGCCCTTTGAAGAACAGAAGACATGAATGTAATAGCAGTTGGCCAGGTTATCCTACAAACAAAACCAAAACCCAATAATATATATATTGGTTAAGATTGATAGCCTAACACTTCCTTGCTGTTGTGAAGTTGGAAAGTCATTTTCTTCTTCCTAACATTCTTTTTATTTTTATTTTTAAAAAACAACCCAAATGTTGATGCCATTTGAAGGGCTTTCTTTGAAACTCACCCCAAACACATTTCCAACCAGCTTCACATCCATTCTTTGATTGACAACAACAACTCACTTCTACCTTCTTCCCTTTCTTTCTTGCATTATAATATCAATCACCCCCTTTTGACTCTTCTACCCCTAATTTCCATCATTTTCTTTTTCTATATTCTAATAGAATCTTTAGCATTTATTATTTAATTTAACCTGCATTTAGAACTGACATAGTGGCTTTGAATATGAGATTGAGTGTCTAACTCTTAACTTGATGTCACCCTAATTTTTTTATATTATTGACTTGATCATCTCTTATTAATTGAAAATTGAGAAATGGTTGAAAATTTATCATTTTTATAAAATATTTAGATTAATAACATCAAATATAATATGATATATAGAATTATTGAAACATAGCTAACCAGTTCTGCATTTGGTTCTAATCATCAACCTTGTGGAAGGGTGGATTTGTCATTTGACTTAAAATAAGATAAAATAGAAAAAAAATATATGGTAAGCCCCCATCATATGTTTGTTGCTTTATCTTATTAATCCACATCAATAAAATATGGTATAACAAACTTGTATCATTATCATTCAACAATTTTTTTTTTAATTTTAAAGTTGAAGTTAAGGAATTTCATCATCATCATCATCTTCTTCTTCTTCAAAATCTCTTCAATCTTTGCCCTCTTCTATCTTCTTCTGCAGCTTTTTTGTTCTTCAGAAAAGAAAGAAAAAAAAAATGGATTGTTCAATTTGTAGTTCAATGCCGTTTATCTTAAGACCTCCGAGGAATACAATATGTGGGACTTGCTATGAAGGTGCAAGAAATGTAATCAATTTGATGAACAAGCTTGAAATTGATCATCACTGCAAATCTACTGATAAAGCCACTCCTGCTCCATCTTCTTCACCCAATTCTTGTAAGGCAAGCAACCTCTTCTTTCATTTTCTTTTTCCTTTATTGTTCTTCAATTTCATTCTTGATTAATAAGCTAAATTAGATAACAATTCAAAGGCCATATATTATTATCTTATATATATATATTTGAATGACTAATTTTGAAAAATATATAAAAAAAAGTATGTGTTCTTTTATTTGGATGATAGCAACAGCCACTTGGAAATCTGAGCAAATGGATGACAAGCATGAAGGAGATAGAAGAAGATCTGAACAAGAAAATAAGCTTCTTGAGTGGACTTATTGTGGCTTTTAGAGATCAAATTCACACTGATATTCAGCTCAAACCGGGCAACGATGGTCCTTCCATACCAGCTCACAGGGCTTTACTTGTATGTAATTCCCTCTCCACTATTATCATTTATTATTGCTTTTTATTTTATATTACGTTTAAATACACTGTTAGTCTCTATACTCTTTTTAACATTTTATTTATAATCATACATGTATGTGTATATATATATATATATTAGTTAGGGTTGTTTAAGTTTTGTGTAAACTAAAAATTAACAAGTAGTATCATGTGAAATATAGGCAGCAAGATCAGAGATATTCAGGAACATGCTAGACTCAGATGGGTGCAAAGCTCCACCAAGTGATGCAATTACACTATCTGAGTTGAACACAGAAGAACTGGAATCACTGCTGGAGTTCCTTTACAGTGGAAACCTGGGTTGGGACAAGCTGGAGAAACATGTGTATTCGTTGTTCCTGGCGGCCGACAAGTACGAGATCCCCTACTTGCAAGATTTCTGCAAAAGATACATGTTAAGTTCATTGAATGCCTCCAATGTTCTTGAGATATTAGAGATCTCGGATGTTTGTTCCAACAAAGCATTAAAGGAAATTGCCTTGAACTTCATCATTAGGAACATGGAGGATATTGTTTTCTCCCCTAAGTATGAAGTCTTTGCTCCCAAGAATCCCCATCTTGGTCTGCAGATTACCAGGGCTTTTTTAATGGATGCCAAAACCAAAAGAATTAATGGAGTTTGAAGCAAATTAAATATATATGGTGGAATTAATGTATAGAATACGTGTTTACATGCAAATATGCACAGATATGGAAAGCAATAAAATCCATTTTCCATTTTTAATTTCTCATTTATGCATATAATTTTTTTTTCATTGTTTTTAATTATAAAACGAGGGTTGAAACGATTAAGAGTTTTGCTATTATACCAACAGATTTATCACAATTCTTTTCTTTTTTCTTTAAAGTTTAAAGAAAAGTGCATTACGTAGCTTGCTTGAGTTGGCAAAATGTTAATTATTAGGTCTAGCCAAATAAAAAGTTGGATTATTCCTTCTTTTTAAGAAAATATTATCATTAATAATAAGAATATAAAGATTGTGGTATATAGTATAAATAATAAATAAGAAACAATATATTGTATTGAATAATTTTAAAAGACGAGAGGGTAAATTGACAGTAACAGCAGTACTAGAAAAATTAAAAAACAAACCAGAGATGTATCACATTAATTAAATCGTTAAAAAATTGCATCCTCCTTATTATCATCTCAAGATTCTAATTTTACAAATATCATCATTGTGCTCTATCACAATAAATTCACCCGATTCCCAATAGATTTACATCACCCTTATTAAGACAAATCTCATTTATATACGCTAAAACATGAGTAGAGTTTAAAAACTAAATCTATTACTACTTTTAGAAAAAAAATAGAGTTAATACAAAATTACGAAAATACAAATAAAAACCTTAATAAGTTAGATTTAAATTAGAAATAAAAGAAAGATTAAAAACCAATGTCACCACAACAAAACAAAGATTAAGTTTGGTACCTCTGTTAGGTTTTTTTTTTCCAAATGGTTACATCTCTTAGTTTAATGGTTAATTAAGTAATTATATTTATTTAAAAAATTAACCAATAAAAATTTGGCGTGTGGCAAAAAATTATATATATATTTTTTACATATATATATTTTTTCTTCATAAGTGGACAAATGGCTAAACCAATCAAGCCACCAATTTTTGGTTTAATTAGTTCGTCCGGTTTGATCAAATAAATTATTATAAATTTATAAAATTAAAAAAAATATGTTCTACCAATCTATATTGGTTCAACCCCAATCTCTGAACCAATCACCAACTTGGCTCCCGATTCAACCAGTCAATTTGATATGGTTATGAAAATCACTACACCAAGATAGGCTTTTAGCGGCACTTTTAGTGGCGTTTTGTGAAAAAACGCCAGTAAAAATCGGGCATTAGCGGCGTTTGTGAGAAAGCGCCACAAAAAATAGGTCTTTAGCGGCGCTTATAAAAATGCCGCTAATAATATGCATTAGCGGCGCTTTTTCTAAAACGCCACAAAAACTCCAAACCCAACTGACCTTCAGAGGGCTTTAGTGACGTTTTTAAACAAACACCGCTAATGTTATGGTTTTTAGTGGCATTTTTTTCTGAGCGCCACTAATTTTAAGGCTTTTAGCGGCGTTTTTGATAATGCGCCGCTAAAGTTAAGGTTTTTAGTGGCATTTTTTTGTAAAGCGTCGCTAATGTTGGAGTTTTAGCGGCGTTTTGATGGAAACGCCGCAAAATACATTTTATCTTAATTGGTTGAATATTATTTAGATTAATTAAATAAAATTCAACTTAATTCTAGAATATGTAAAATATTCAATGGATAATATTATTTAATTTAAATTCAAGGTTGGAATAGTAATACTTTAATAATTCATGACAAACATTTAATTAAATACTTAAATAAATTTGTGAATTTGAATTGAAATCAATATTCAAATTAAAATATATGCATATACCTAACTCGCTATCATTCCTTTTGTTATCACTTCAATATTAAAAAAAATGCCATATATATATATAGTTGTTCGTCCTTCTTGTTTTCATTTATCTAATTGAGAAATTAAGAATATAATAAATTTGTTAATCAGAGAAATTTATTCATTTATCAATAAAATAAAATATTAAAAATTCCATACTTTATATAAAAAATAAATTTTATAAAGATTAATATTGTTTATTGCTACTTTATACAAAATTTTTAACTATTAATTATTGTTTAATCGATTTAAACTATATTTTATGATTATTAAAGATTTAGGGAATTTTTTGGAAGGTATTTTAAGGAGTAAGGGGTATGGATTAGGGTTTGGAATTAAGGTTTAGGGGTTAAGGGTTAGGAATTTAGGGGTTAGGGGTTAAGGGTTGGTTATTTAGGGGGTTAGGGTTTAGGTGGATTTAGGGGTTAAGGGTTAGGGATTTAGGGGTTAGGGTGTCAAGGGTACTCAAGTTAGGGTTGGTTGCTTAGATTAATTAGTTTAATTAATTTATATATTAAATATGTTCTTATATGTTTGTAAAATATATAATGATAAATTTAATATATTTAAATTATGAGTATATATTACGTCTTATCGGCCTTGAGTATGTGCTAGCAGTCGAGTAAGTAGTGACTGCCCGATTTTGTTTCTCCAATTTTTTGTCAGTACTCTACAAAATCTAGTTCACCCTTCTTTATAGTAGAAAGGATTGTTCTAAATATATTTATTGATGAACGACGGGATTTGGATTGTTGGAAGCTAGAAGCCCCCTTTCGATTTTTTGGCAATGTTCCTAGGGCACCGATAGCACATGTCAAGAATCCTACAATTGGTACGTGGAGGCTCAGTGATCATTTAAGATATTTCAAATATGTATAGTTAATTTATATTATTTAGTTAATATATATATTAGGGTTTAAGATATTTCAAAGATGTATATTGAATGGTTAAATTAGGGTTTAAGGTTTATTTGAGACTTGTTAAATGATACAATTAATTAATTAATACTTTTATATTTAAAAATATTTAACCTTAACAATTCGATATTTTTTATATGGATATATATAGGTAATTAATTATTGAATTTGGATAGGATCAAAATATTAGAAACAACTAACAAAATATAAAAATGAAATAAAAAACAAAATTTTATATTTTTATCAAAAACTTTTAAATATTACTTAAAATTTTAATAATTATTTAATTAAAATTTTAATGAAACATAGAAGAAATAAATAAATAAATAAAATATGTGAGATTTAGCGGCGTTTTCAGCAAAAACGTCGCAAAATTTTTTAATAATTTGGAGAAAACGGTGTAGTTTTTTGCTGGGAATTTAACGGCCTTCGCGGCATAACGTCGAAAACGCCACTAAATCTGGGAATTAGCAGCGCTAGGAAGAAAACGCCGCAACGTTGCTCTGTAGTCTGTAATTAAAACGTTGACGTTTTGTATGGCATATTAACGGTATTAGCGGCACTCAGGTGAAAACGCCGCAATTTTTAATTTTATATATATTTTTTAAATATTAATTAAAAAACAATGTTTTAAAATTTCTGAAAACGATGGCGTTTCAATAAAAAAAATTAATGTACTAGTGGCGTTTTATACAAAAACGCCACGAAAATTTGATTTAGCGGCGTTTTATTCATAAACGCCGAAAAATATTATTAGTTTGGGCAAAACGATGTAATTTTTGTTTGGGAACTTTTTTCGGCTTTAGCGGCGCAACGCCTAAAACACCACTGAAGGTAAGTTTTAGCGGCGCTATCAAATAAAACGCCGTAAATTTTCCGCCCATTTTAGAGAAACGCTGTCGTTTTACATGACACCTTAAAGGCATTAGTGGCGCTATATTAGAAACGCCAGAAATGTTCATTCTGGTAAGACGCTGTCGTTTTATAGTGTCTGTATTTCATCCCAAATAGTCCCATCCCTTAGCCGACAAATCACTTTTCTCCCCAAAAATTCCCCCCAAATTTTCCCCAAAAATCCCCCAAATTTAGAACCCTAGTCTGTTGTGCCTCAACCATCACTGCTACATTGCCGTTTACTGACCCTTCTATTGTTGCTCGTTGATCGTCGACCGTGACAGTCGTGTACCACCGCACTCCTCTGCCATCGCTTGGGTAAAACGATCGGTAAGGTTTTCCTCTTTCTCTTCTGCGCGCAAATAGTTTTGCACCTGGTATAGGGTTTAGGTTACAACCTCACATACATTATTTTACACCTAATAATGTTAACTAAATGTGCAAATTGTTGATGGGTTTCAGACAATTTTACAGTATCCTGTTTGGGACAGAAAAGACTGGGAATTTGTTCTTAGAATTTTATCTATAGCCTTTGCATAATTTAGTTCATGATTTGTTTATTTCCTGCTTGTAGTTCCAAATAGTTTGGACCTGTTCATAATTTTTTTCATCATTTTCACTCTCCTGTTTGTATTATAGGAAATGATAATATTTGGTCTTATAATTGCTCTTACTGAAACCAAAAGTACCATATCTCATGTCATACGCATGAAAAAAAATTATTATTTTTAAACAAAAATCAAAGCAAACTAAGCAGTATATTCCGTCTTGTTGTACATTGTTATCCTGCTAATCATTAAAAATTTTGTTCATACAATTAATATAGTTGCAAGAAGGGACATACCATATAAGGATCCATTGTTGTCTGGAAGAATGACAATTTTGAATGTCGACGGAAAATCAAAAGACAATCTTCAGAGTCGACTTGATTTAGTCCAAATGGGAATTCAGCCTGATCTTCATCCTATTCCACTTTTGAATGGAAAATATCGGTTGCCGCCTTCTATTTTTTCAATGTCGAAGACAGAGAAAGAAGTGTTCTGCATGGTGTTGAAGGATATAAAGGTTCCAGATGCGTATGCATCAAATATATCTCAATGTGTTAGTGTAAAAGATTGAAGATTGTATTCGCTAAAATCACATGACTATCACATCTTGATACAAGATTTACTGCCAGTTGCTCTACGATGTTGTATGTCGAAGAAGGTGACGTCTTGTATAATTGAACTATCCAATATAATGAAAGCAATTTGTGGCAAAGTTTTGGATGTTCAAGAATTTCAGAAGGTACAGGATCGAGTCGCTTTGACTTTATGCAACATGGAGAAAATCTTTCCACCTTCCTTCTTCACTATTATGGTTCACTTGATAATCCATCTTCCGCATGAAGCAATTCTTGGCGGACCCGTTTTCTATCGATGGATGTATCCCATAGAAAGGTGTTAATTAAAATTTTTAAAATTTTCATTCATTCAGCTATATGCCTTTAGTTACAACTTTTGATATTGTTGTATATCGTGTTTAGGTTCCTATCCAAATTAAAGTCTTACTGTTGCAACAAGCGTTATCCAGAGGGATCGATTGCTGAAAGCTACTTGGCAGAGGAATGTATGACCTTCTGTTCAAGATATTTGGAAGATGTTGAAACAAGGTTGAACAGACCAAATAGAAATGCTGGACCCACGGATCATAACTTCGCCGATACTTATTTGTTCCAAAGTTTTGGAGAAGCAATCGGTAAAGTTGAAATTGCAGAATTAGATGATTTATCGTGGGTACAAGCACATCGATATGTTCTGTTTCACCACGAAGTAATGGAACCTTTACGCAAGTAAGTTCTACAACTTTGATAAATATTCATCAATCAAATATTGTTTATCTTCTAACAAACGAAACATATTTTTAACTTAGTGAGTACAAACAAATATTAAGATCTCGTTCGCGCTCCAGAAGAACACAACATTGAGATATCAATAAGTTGTTCACAGAATCTTTCCATGAATGGTTACGCCAAACGGTATGCAATTGGAGCTTTTATCGATAATTCATAATGTTTTCTCATAACATTTTTAATTACTAAGTTTACTTTCCACTCAATAGGTTTGGAGTGGGAAGAACGTCACTGGCGAAGTTAAATGGCTTTCCCAAGGTCCAAATCAGGTGGTTAAAAGATATAGTGCGTTCCTCATCAACGGATTCAGGTTTCATACAAAATATCGCGAGAGATTGAGGAGAACGCAAAATTATGGAATAGTTGTTAATTCCTCAATTACAAGTTATGCTAGTGCTAGAGACAATAATCCTGTCGAGGGAAATGTGGAATATTTTGGACTTCTTACTGACATAATTGAGTTGGATTACTACGGCAAATGGAAAGTTGTCTTATTTCGAGGTGATTGGGCTGATGTTAATACTGCTCATGGAATCAAGCAAGATCAATTTGGTTTCACAATGGTGAACTTCGCTCGATTGATTCACGGAGGACAACAATTGATTGATGAGTCGTATGTATTTTCTTCTCAAGTCAAACAAGTTTTTTACTCAAAAGATCCAACTGATGAGGGTTGGTACGTTGTACTCCGTAACATCCCTAGAGACTTGTTTGACATGGGCAGTGGAAGTAGAGATGGCATTGACGACAGAACACAAACTTTGCCCTTTCCAGAACAAAACTTAAACGACAACATTCCTAGTACTAGTACACAATTTCAATGGGTCCGCCAGGATACGGATGAAGATATTTACGACTTATAATGTAGTAAGCTTTTACGATTATTTTTTTATATGTAATATAATAATATAAATATTGCTATTATTATATATTCCGACTATTTTATATGTGCTATTATTGTTGTAATTGTATACTAAGTTTTCAACTATTTTATTTGTATTGCAGATAAAATGACTAGAAGAAAAGTGCGAGAGCTAGGCATTGTTCAAGCTACTCCAAACTCGGTGGAAACAAACAGCACTGGACAATAGACTGCTATCGGATCTTCGAATGTTCTGGTTACACCTGAGGAACCTACACAAGTTCAAAGTAATTTAACATTTAATTTACATGCGTGTTGACATATTGTTTATTTTTTAAAAAATTCTTATATTATTATATAATATTTTTCAGTTGAAAGTGGTGGGACGCGGAGAGTTCGAGGACGTACGCTACTTAGGGATTTATACGAGCTAGATCCAGCCGAGCGTGTCAAAGTCTGCAGTAATAGCTTTGGTCAGCCTGTTGGATCAGAAGCTTGCCTTTTAGCAAGATACTTGGGCATTCTTGTGCGGAATGCAAATATGTTACCAATTAACTACGAGTTATGGCGAGCAATGCCTGATAGTAACAAGAACCAAGCTCTCGCTAACATTAAGGTAACAAAAAATTAATGTCATTTATAATACTTGGGTTTAAGTTTCATTTATATTTACTTTCTTAACTTGTGTTTTTTTTAGGCGAGATTTGCTCTAGAGGTCTCCGATGCTTATGTAAAGAAGGCATTGGGAAAAAGATAGAGAGACCATAAGAGCACTTTAAAGAAAGACTGTTTTAAGACAAAAACAATACTGGACGAGAAATTACAAAATGTCCCGCCTAGAATGCTGAGGTACCAGTGGGAAGAGGTCGTTAGATTTTGGACTTCAAAGAAAGGAGAGGTATGTGTTACTACAAAAATCTTGTAATTATTTTGGTTTATAGTACTTACTAATTAACGAACTAATAATTCCATAACGTAGGATCGTGAACGCATTGGAAAAAGTAGTAGGCAGAAACAGAAATTCACTCACACAACTGGGTCGAAAAGTTTTGCTTGTGTAGCTTAGGCCCAGGTAGTATTAATTTTGTAAGTCTGTCATATATTTATTACTTTCCAACAAATAATATTTTTACAACTGTATTGTAGGAACTGTCGTCCGGTCAAAAAGTTAGACGCCTTCAACTTTTTGACATTACACATAGAAAGAAAGATGGAAACCCTATGACTCCTGAAGCTACAGAAATTATGGTACGTTTGCTTAATACAATTTGACTTGTTTTAATTATTTATAGTGTTTATTTTCTAATGGTTTATGTCATTTATTGAAATGCAAATATTGTTAAGTTAGGCTACATTTATTTTTTTAATATATATATCGTTCCTAACTATGTGATTTATTTATTAGGAAAAACTAAAGGATAAAAAAGCGGAGTGCGAAGCGATGGCTTCCAGTGATAGTTCTGTTCATATTGACGACATTGACAACCGAATTATCACTGATGTTTTGGGTCCTGAAAGGTACGGTCGGGTTCGATTTCAATGATCTTTTCTTAGCCCATCCCAATATTTCGGATTCAGCTCGCAACAATACATGCCTTTGGGAAGTCAGGCTAAAGCTAAGGTTCAGAGGTTAAGAGACCAGATGGCTCAGATGCAAGCGACAACAGTTGAGCAAATTACACAACTTAAAGCGGAGGCAACAGCGAGAGAAGCTGAGGTTCAACGAAAGTATGAATAACTCTAGTTGTAGCTTAAAGCAGATACGGCAGTGAGAGAAGCAGAGCAGCGTAGAAAGTTCGATGAACTCTAGCTGCAGCTTCAGAATATGATGAATATGTTTCAGCAGTCGCAACAGCCGCAACAGCCGCCGTCTTAGACTATCGTGTAAATATGTTTCAATTTTGACTTTTAATTATCATTTTAAAACTTAACATTTTTGTAAGAATAATACGATTTTTATTTTATTTATCGATATTTATTATATATTATTCGTTTAATTGTAAATATTATATATATTTATTGCTTTTGGTTGGTTTCGATTTGGTTTTTTCTGATTTGTTTTTACAGGAGGACTAAAAATATAAAAAAAAATTCTTTTACAAATCTGCCAAAAATAGCGGCGTTTGTGAGAAAAGCGCCGCTAAAAAGCCTTAGTCTTTTGCGGCGTTTGTAAGAAACGCGCCGCTAAAGATCTTGATCTTTAGCGGCGTTTGTCGTATAAGCGCCGCTAAAATGGCCATTGTCTTTAGCGGCATTTGTGTCGGAAGCGCCGCTAAAGGTCTTGGTCTTTAGCGGCGTTTGTGTTGGAAGCGCCGCTAAAGGTCTTGGTCTTTAGCGGCGTTTGTGTGGATAGCGCCGCTATAGGTCTTGGTCTTTAGCAGCGTTTGTGTTGGAAGCGTCGTTAAAGTTAGCGACGTTTTTTTTGGCGCTTTGAGAAGCGCCACAAATACCTTTGGCGGCGCTAAAAAGCACCGCTAAAGGCCTAAAAAAGCGCCGCTAAAAGCCTGTTTTGTTGTAGTGAATATTGGTTTTGATCGATACAATAATTTTTTCAATTTTGTTAGGTTGAGCAAGTACATGGTGGAATTCAAAAACAAAATTAATAACTAGCGTTCTTGGGAGGGCAAAATTTGAATAAAGGAAGAAGAAAGAAAAAATAAAGGAAAATTAGAAGAGAAAATAATGTAAAAGAAAAAAAATGAAAATAAAAGAATTAAAATATTTCTTAAGTTTATAGGACGTGACAAACTATTATTAATTGAATTTTTTTAAAGGATATAATATTTTGGTGTAAAATGCTAGCAGTTAGATTAATAGAAGTACTAACTTGAGGAAAAAAATCTAATTTAAGTATCACTTTTGATAAAAAAAATTAAATATGAAAATGAAAAAAATGATATAATTTAATTCCTAATTTATGTGTTGAGTATATAATATAGAATTTCAAAGAGCAGTAAAACTTAATTACATATTTATTTCAATGTTTAATTTACGATCTCTTGATTTACTTGTTTATTACGCTAAAAATTAATAGTCAGAGTGAATGTTATTTAGTATATGAGTTTTTTTTTTTTTTGAGGTTGATTATTGTTGATACATAGTATCAACGGTACTGAAGAAAAAGAGGAAAATGTTCTAGTTTAGGATAGGGGAGTAGCCAGGGGGCTGGCAGGGGTTCCAGTCCCCCTAAAATAGAAAATTTTTCATTTAGGTTCCTTTAAAGTTTATAAAATTTAAATTAGTAAAGATAAAATTATATTTTAGTGGCCTTGAAAATGATAAAAATTTGATTTAATCTTTTAAAAGTTATAAAAATATAGATATTAAAATGATGAAATTACATTTTTACTATCGTAAAAATACACAATTTAATTTGGCCCCTTAAAAAATTTTCTAACTTCACTCCTATTCAGGATCAGAGAGGAAGAAGCCTCCCTTCAACAGAATCTTTGAAATTGTATTTTAGGAGAGATTTTGGATTGATTTTTCAGATCGAATCCCGAGTCGAGTTATTATATAACAAAATATAAATATATATAAATTATTATCATCATATAACAATTATCAATTTGGATATTTAATTTTTAAGGTTATATTTCATCCGGTCTCTATCCTATAAGTTAGAATGATAAATATAACACTAATAGTTAACATTTATCACTATTATCTTTAAAGAAAAATAGTCCACACATACCTCAAATAGCCGATAGATATTTATAAAAAGATATATATATATATATAAGCATATTTACCTAAAGAAAGCAAATTTAAGCATGGGTCGATCTCTAAAAATGCCAGTGGAAAAAACCCCACCATTTTTACGAACATTATTTAGTTCATCGGCTATCAGCACCTGCTCTACCTTCTTTTCAGATATATTCTCAGTATGCTGTTCTTGCTTTCCCAACATTAGCTCAAGGGTCAATAACTCTGTCAATGAGATCTTTTCTTTATAATCTTATTTCTTTCTTTTTTCACTCTCAACTTTGTATATATATTTTTTTTCATACATTTCTTGATCTGTGTGCAATTATTCAAACAAATTGAAATTATATTTTCATAGGCTCAGCCACAAGCAAATCAAACAAGATGGATCGATGATTTGAAAGAGAAGAGAGTAAGTTTCTTAAGTGGACTCTTTGAAGCACTCAAAGAAGAAACTCATACTGATGCACTGCTCAAGCCTAGTGATGGCAGCCCTTCCATTCCAGCACACAGAGTCGTACTTGTAATTCCTTCTTCTTTTTTTACCATGAATATCAAATATGAGTATGTATATATATAACCTTAATTAATTTCATAATGTTTGATGTAGGCAACAAGATCTGAGATCTTCAAAGATATGTTGGAAACGAACTGTTTCAAGGATGATACCATTAGAGTTCCCATTAGAGTTCCCGAGCTAAACTCTGAAGAGCTCGAGTCCCTCTTGGAGTTTCTTTACAATGGCATTTTGCCATTGGAGAAACTGGAAAAACACGTTCACCCATTGTTCATCGCATCTAAAAAATACGAGATCCCATATTTACAAGAGTTTTGCCAATGTTACATGTTGAATTCGTTGAATGCATCCAATGTTCTTGATGTTTTAGAGACATCACAAGCTTGTTCAAACACGGCGTTGAAAGAGATCGCCCTAGACTTCATTTTTAACAACGCGGAAGCTGTCGTTTTATCGGATAAATATGAAGCTTTGGCAGCGAAGAACCCTCAACTTTGCATGCAGATTACAAGGGAGTTCTTTATGAATGCCAAAAATGAAAAGTTTAGTCCAGCTAGAGTAATGGGATTTCAGAAAAAAATAGGGTTTTCTGAGAAATCTATCAGTGATTTTCAGGCAAGTAATGTTGAAGAAGAAATGGGGAATAACCAGGGATCCTTTGCATCTCATATGTAATAAGGTTTGCACTAGGTTTTTAGGTTTTTAAAGTTAATTAGTATAAATTTTGTTAAGTATACATTCATGATTTTCATTTTTAAATTCATTTATTTATGTTTGATGATGAATTTCATAGACTTATATATTTTTGCTAATGTAATGAAATTCACATTTACATGATTGAATATTATAATCATATATTTATCACAATGTACATGCTTGAGCTTAAAAGAGAATGAAATGGCATAAATAATTTGTTATAGATTATATGTTGTTATTACAGTAGTGGTTTTCTCAAAGAGAGTGTGTCTTGTGTTTGTGAGTAATATTCCATGGGAGATTAATTTGCTTGACAAGGAAAAGTGGTTGATGGATCGATGTCTTTTTATCCTACAAGGAGAAGAACAAAGTGCATTTAGATCTGGAAAGTTGAGAGTCAACTTTGCTATGTACAATGTGAATGTCAACTTTGCTAAATATCAATGATGAAACTTAATATAATGAAATGGTCGGAGAAGCTCGGCGAGCTTGCGGTTTGTGAATCCGCACTACTAAATAAATGGTTATGAAGGTATGGCAACCAACGTGGGTGTATGCGGAGTAATGCTATTGATTCTCAATTCGAGTTTCACCCATCTGGTTTACAATTTGTTGACGGAAGATATCAACAAAGAGGAGATTTAGCGGAGTTAGAGGGTAGAGAGCCGTCGCGAATTGCGCCAGAGAAGATTACAAAGGAAGGGGATAGAGAGAAATGGACCGGATGAGAGAATTGGAGTTGGAGGGTTATATCATTTACTATTCAAGTGTGAGGGCTTATATGTGCTACAATAGCAGTGTCATGTGTAAGCATTTTGTTGGCAGCAGGGTCACATCTTCTCTCCCCATAAAGGTAGCGGTGTGTCCATGTAGATGGTGGCGTGACATGTGGCTTGACAATCAGTGTGTGTCTTAATGCAGTTGGGAAGCCCTAGGCGCCTCTGGTGGAGATGGTCCATAACGAAGGTGTGCTCATTGGTGTGACACTCGTGGGTGGCACGTGAAGGTGAAGCAAAGTTGGTGTAACAATTACCCCCCAAGAGAGGGGGAGGTTATAAAATGGCCTCTGTTGAGCCTGTTAAAATTGTTGGTGACGTTAGAAAAGTTTTGAAAAAACCTAGCAGATTTTGAGGTGTGGGAGGTTACATTTTAGATTTTTAAAATTCAAATTTTGATTTCTGAAATGTGGGTTACTATGATTTTTTATGAGTTTTGAGTTTGAGCGTGAAGATGAATATATACAGACATACATTGAATGGCAACACACATCTTTTGAGTAACCAAGATAATTGATCGTTAATGAAAATGAAACGAATCTTCGACGTGGGTGATTGAGAGGAGGTTTCATTACACATTTTTGAGAAACGCATGTGGTAGTTTAACCATTACGCAACCTAGATATGGGAAAGGTCGTCTTTATCTTATAAATAGAGGAATTTCGATTCACTTTTGATGATGATTAAGGGGTGTTTCTAAGCATAAAGAGAACACCCACAAGGCCTGGGGATGCAACCACTGAAAGTGACTTGTTTGAGTGTACTACAATAACGGAGGAGATGGGGGCATTGCTGTAGTGCAGGGGTATAGAAATCAATAAAAACTTTAAGTGTGATTTTTTGGTGCCAGAAGAGAGGCATCATCTTAGCAAAGTTGGTTTAGAGGGTGAAGGTTCGCATTATTTTTTTTACTGATCTCCTTATACGTGTTTGAAGCAAGTTTCACTTACCTCTTCATCCCTTCTCCGTAGATGTTTTAAACTTATATGGTAATGCACCTAGGCAGTTGATAGGTACCTCTTAGTGGGATTTAATAGCATATTTTGTTCAATGTTCTCAAAGGGGGGAGAGGCCTCTGTAGATATGTTCCCGAAGGCATATACCGTGTCTCCATTGAGTGAGATCCACCAAAAGAGCTTTATGTTTTTTTATGGCACATAAGGGCACTACAATGATGTTAGAAAACACTCAAAAACTAGTAGGCATCTTTAACACCACTTAATATATGCGGAAGCACCCCAAGAATAGGCAACCTAGTTGCTTGAAATTATGGATGGAACCTTTAGGGAGCAACAAGTACTAATTTTTGCATTTGTTTTCAAGGTCTTGACAAAGGATTTATGTTTGAGAGTGTTAGAAGCCCTCAAATGTAATCTATATATTGCATCAAATGCTCAAATGTAATCTATATATTGCATCAAATGCTCAAATGCATCATTGTTTCCTTTATAAAATTCTTTGGAGAGCTTAAAATTTTGGGGCAATTCAACAATAGTTGTCTTAGGGGCTACGAGGTTGTTAGAGCAACAACCTAATCCATGTCTTTCACGTCTGGCCTTAGGGCCTAAATGTCTAATGGTATTATTGGGGAATGGTTGTATGGAACTAGTATTCTGGAGACTGGTTTGATGTTATCTTTGCATGTTGGGTGATGATGCAACCTCATCATCTCACTGATACTAAGGAAATTCAATTTGCTCTTAACTCCTTGATAACCTCCACATTTTGGCAATGTTGCTATAGGGATGGCAAAACCCAAATCATTAGATGGATTTTGAATCAATCCGCTTCAAATGGAGCATAATTTTTTTTAGAAAAGGTGGATGGGTGGATTTTTTTTCTTTTGGATAGGAGGTTTGGAACAATTACTGTTGGAAAATGTGTCCATATTGTAGTAAAAATGTAATTGTCTTCTATTTTTTTGAATGATGAATAAATAAATAAAATGAATATCACATTTCACTATTATGTCTTTTGTATTTTTTTATCTTTTATATTTTGCATGCATAGTAAAATTGTGACAAACAAATATTAGCTCATTGATTGTCTAAAGTTTAAAATGAAGATAAGTGACACTGTAAAGAACGTTTACATTGCAAGAAAGACAACTTACTTCAGCAGATAATCCAAATGAGCCCGTAATCTCGTAAAAGAATCAAAGTGAGCATTTGATTCACATATTGTGAAGGATTATTATGTCGTCTACATTTCTGATTGGAGAGATGGCTAGTCTTGGCTATCAGAGCAGTTGACTCCATGAGTAGAGACATAAATGTATTCATTGGTAGAATGATACATTAGACTGGACCTAAGATGAATTAATTCTAAATTTGTTTGTAAATTAATTCACTTGTGGCGTTCATGGTGTGATTTACCTAAATCCTGAGTTAGTTACTAACCATGCGTATGCAACTCATGTAATTTGATATAAGTGGAGGTTTATGCTCTAAAGATGATCAAACCAATAGTCGGTATATTGGGTACATGACTTATGTATGGCATAACTTTGCTAGCAACAATGGAATTCATAACTCAATTAAAGAGTTAATGATATCATTTCATTGGCATTGTGTGGATTGATAAATATGGAACATGACCACGGGTTGCTAGTTCTCGAACGAGCAATTTATTATAGTCATTTGTTGACAATGATAATATTTAAGAAGACGCAATGGTGATAATGAGATAAAATAGGATTGTATTGAGTGAGAATTTAACTCAAAGGAATCAAGAATATCATATGAGGGTAACACACACATGACAAGGTCATTAGATAGAGCACTTGGATAATTGCTTTCGTAAAGAGTATACAATAAAGGGTTTTCAATCATGATATTTCTTGTGGACTACATCCATGATGAAGTAATTGTAAATTATCGAAACAATACTTCTGGATATAATTACAATCACTAGAGCCTAATTGTATATGTTCGATTGGTCCCTTCGCTAGCTCAACAAAAGCTCGATCAAACTGTATTTGAATCAGCAGAAAATTCTACGATTTTAGAAATAGTTTAATTGAGTTGATTTATTCGATGTGGAATTAAATTAGGTGATCGTAAGAATTGTTCAACTAGAGAATTTGATTAAAGAATTTTCTTGAAAATTTAATTTAGAAGATCTAAGTGATTTTTGAAAAAAATTAATTTTGATCAAGTAAAATAAAATTAATTAAAATTAATATGATATTTTTGGAAGTTAATTTTCAAGTCAGACAATTGGCCTAATGGATAATTGAACTTGAAAATTAGACCTGAGATCATTAATTGGGTCCAAGAGCCCAAAACCAAGACTGAGACCTGAAAACTGGTCGAACTAGGCCCGGTATGCGAAATCAGGATGACAGTCCAACCGGTGGCTGGAGTGGACTGGTCAGGTCGTCATTGACTTGGACCAAGCTGGCAGTAGCCGAATTAGCTTAGGGTGTCGTACTTGCATCACTAGACAAGGTGGTGTCGATGGCTGCGACGGTGGCGTCCTAATGGCTGGCGGCGGTTACTAATTAGTGGTTAAGCAGTGGAAGAGTTACACCACTACTGGGACTAGAGAATTTGATTTTTGATTAACTATTTCAAAAATAATATTATTTTAATAGTTTAATATTAAATTTGATTTAATACTTATCTTAATAGTATTTTATTAATTTAATATTAAAGTAATTATCTTAATATTAAATTTAATTTAATGTTTATCTTGTAGATAAATATTCTATTATTTTAATAAGATTTAATATTAAATTTAATCTAATATTTATCTTTATAAATATTATATTAATTTAATATTAAAATGAGTAAGTTTAATCATAATTGCAATCTCTAAACTCTCCCTATATAAAAAGATTCTTGTGTCATTATTTACACACGCTTAAATTCAAGAGAAAGTTGTATAGAGAAAATTCTCTGAAGAGATTATTCCAAAAAAATTGTAGATATATTTTTTTGACTTACAACTTGACCCAAAAGTTTAGAGAAATTACAAAATTACCCCACTGGTAATTTTTGTGAAAATTTTCTAATTCAAAGCGAGTCCACACTCAGCAAACGTGAGGTTGAAGATAGCAGAGAAGACTACTCGGTCAAAACCCTCATCCTAGACGGATCGAAAAGGTACAATTTTGATTAAGTATTTGTTACTTTAAATATCATAATCAATATCTTGTTTTAGAAAAAAATTTAAAACTCCGGTTTTTCCCTAAATTTATATTCCGCTGTGTTTTCAAAACCCATTTTCCAACACAAACAACTCCTCATGTTCGGGATCTACGACCAATTGATGAGCAAGTAGTATATCGAGATACTCAAGGAAGTCGGATGCAAGTGTTGCATTGGGATCTACAATCGACATGTGGGCCTCAAGGTTATTGTGTATGACAATGCCTCGACTTAGGTTCCCAATTGAAGACGCATAAACATTTCCATCGTCATTCATGCATTCATCGTTGATATCATCCGGGACGTCGTCTAGATCGGGATCATTATAATCTTCAACCTCGTGGTCAGAAGAACCATTATTATCATTTCCATCTTCGCCATCTGCATATGTCTCAATCAACACCAAATGTACTTATATACAGGGACCTAGGTTAAGGTTCTTAGATGCAAGTGGAGCATTAAGATCAATGTTGAACCTGTATATAGACAATCTTCTATCAATAGACGCTCTTAGAACCTTTATACACGGATCTTAAACTTTATATTCTTCACTTAATGGAGTGAAATCTTCACCTGGCTCCACATTAGTTAACTCAGCAAACAACTAAATCAGTTCAGTATGGCTACTCTGATTCTGGCAATAAAGTGCGGTCATTGTCTCCACGTCTTCATCGTCTACAAATTCCATCTCGGTGAATTTGATGGGATTTGACAAAACTGAGAATTTGTAGCATAGTTTCGAGATACTTCTCCCATAACGTCTAACAATTTTTGCACTGATCATTTTTTTCATACCATCAACCAACACGTTTCATTGCTATTTGTTGGCGACATTTAAATATACAACTAACTGTTGTTGTTAAAATTACTCCATTCAAATAAACACATATGAAGAATTGATTATCCATCTTCAATACTAAATCTGTAAAAATTATTAAATTTCTCGATAATTATTTAAAAAACAAGATTCTACTGTAAAAATATAATAAAATAAAATTAATATTGTACTAACCTTATGAATTCTTCTTTGTTTTCTCCTCTTCTACAATTTTTTTTTCTCCTTTCTTCTTATCAGTTAACTACTAAACTGTTAAGAATACATCATTTAAATAAGGTCTCGTGCAGGCTGAGAGCGCTCCTCCACATGGGTGTTGCCTGACAAAGTGCCTCCACTTGGGTGTCGCCTGACATGTCACCTCCACCCCTCCAACTCGATTCAGACACGTACTTTACCTATATTTTGGCAAGTAATATTGATGAAGTCATATAGGTACCCTCCACCAATAAAATATGATTTTTAACCCAATTATAACCTAATGATGACATGATGATCGTGGAATATTTTGGGTGGTGCTGCCACCTTGTCAAGCACCACCCGTTATCACTATTGCAAACGTTCCATCTTGATAAATAATCGGATTAGGATACCATTTGAATTAATATTTCTTTTCAGTATTAATGGGGTAAAAAACCCCAAAAAAATTTACATTAATCCACTATATTAAACCTTAAATTTATACTATATATCAAAAACAATATTTGGTTAAGCATCCACATAGCTTTTAATGTTGCTTTTTCTTTATTTATATATATAATGTACTTGTTTTTTCGTACTAAATTTATATATATAATTTCAAAATTGAAAACAATAATTATTTATATAAAAAAAAATTGTCTTTTGATAAACTCACGATTGAAGAAATACTATTTTTTTTTAGTAAAAAAAATTTGTTGTTAAGAGAAGATTTAGATAAATAAAAAGTTTACAAGTTTTCACACAAAAAAAAATCAATTTAATCCAGCTCAACCTTTTTCTTTTTGAACTCCAACATAAAGATGTTCGTAAATCAAGTTGAATGTCACTAAAATTTAAATTAGGTCCTGATAGACACGAATTAATTATTTTATAATGAAATATTTAAAATATTTAAATTAAAATAAAAATATTAATTTAAATTTAAAAATACCTTATTCAAACCCAAACCTAAATCCCTTTTTAGCTTTAAAAGTATCAATTATTCACTCTTTCTCTTTGGAAAGAAAAAGTAAGAAAAGGCAATTCCACTAACTTTCTTAGCAAGGAACGAAATGTCAGAGGCACGTGACAGCGTTGCCGCGGTTCAACCCAAATGGTCCGGTTTTAAATCTAGGTTTATGTAATTTTTTACCCTAAAAATTAAACCTAAAATCAACTTTGATATATATACATATGGTAAATTATTAAAACAGTTATTTTTGTTTGCCTCAGGTTATATTTTAGTTACTTATATTTGAAATGTTACGTTTTAGTCATTTACATTATTATGTTGTAACATTTTAATCATTGAGCCGTTAATTTTTTGTTAACGATGGAAACAGGGACGGAGCTGAGAGGAGCTGACAGGATTACAACGTTTCTTTCTATTTTTGGTTATTTGGTACATATCAAATTGATTAAATTATTGCTTCTATAAAGAGAATGAAACAATTTTAAACATCAGTATGTAAATTAGTTCTTTAACATAATTAAAATTTTGAAAGTTAGATTAAAATTAGAAAAATAATATATATCACTCAAATTTATTTAATTAAAAAATTAATTGTATTTATGAAACTAAAAATTATGAAAAATATATGTATTCTAATTTAAATATGAAACTAAAGCTATTAAAAGATGGTGTTGAGTATCATTTTGGGTAAAATGTATAATTGAAATTAATCCAATCCAAATATATATATCGTGACTAAATTTCAAATTTGTGAAGAGTACATTATTGTTGAGCATCAGCATTAATGTGCTTCAGCGCATTCGAACTCACGTTCTCTTATACTGACAATAATGATGATGTCAATTACACTCAACACTCATTAAGGTGACTCAATTGGCATCAACATTATTGTTAGTATAGGAGGATGTGGGTTTAGTGCGTTAAAGCACATTATGCTTCTTTTTATATACGGTGAGTAAATTCTAAATTTGTGAACAGTACATACACTTAAGACATATTTTTAGTTTCAATGTAAAATCAAACAAAAGATGTTAATATTTTAACCTAAATTTTGAAATCTAAAAACTAAAGAAAATAAAATTTTGAAATTAAAAATATAATAAATAAATTCTAAATTTATGAAAAATACAAATACTTATTTCATATTTTAACATGGAGTTTCACTTATAAAAGCCCCCACCACCAGTTATTGTTTTGGAAATAAAAAAGAGAAAGAAATGTTGTCTCCATTCGGCTCATCAACTCCTGCCTTCTCCAGTTCAAGCTTCGGCTCTTCATCTTCTACTCCATCAATCAATCCATTCGTCTTTTCATCTTCTGCCTCCTCCGGTTCAAGCTTATTCGCTGGACTCCCTTCATCAACTTCAAGCTTATCTGGTTTTGCCTTACAACCTCACAACATGTCTTGCAAAAATTTTCATCAACTTCTATTTTAGCTAATGTTGTCTATGTCTGTAGGAACAACTGCTGGTTGGGGGGCTCCAAATCCTTTCCAATCATCACCCAGTAGAAGGTTTTTATACCCTTCTTCTTTCTCCCGTAGAAGGTGTTTAAACCCTTCTTCTTTCTCCCGAAGAAGGTGTTTATTTATACCCTTCTTTCTAACTTTCTGCTGCTACATTTTGTAACCCGTCGCTGCTGCTTTAATCACCCTCTTGTTGCCTTTTTTTTTTTTTGAAAGAAAGAGATAATTACATGCATATAAGGGGTTAATAAGCTTATGTTTGTTGAATTATCCACGTCTGTTGTCTGTTTTCTTTGTTGTTGAAATATTTGATAGTCCCCCTGCGTTGCTTGTTAGCTAACACAAGTGTTAACTAATTGCCTCACGGCGTCCAAAAAAGTGTGTTTAAGGGATTTCCCTCCGCGATTTACTGTTTTCTTTCTTTGCTTATCTCAGCGCAAAGTCAACTGTCACTACACCCGTGAACGAGGTAATAATGTCTTCTTCTCTTTTCCAAATTTTGCGATATCCTTGTCAATCTTGTTTTACTCTGTTTCTGTCTATATTTCAAGAACCCATTGACGGATACTGAAGATGATTTGAGAAAGAGTAAGTTTCTTAAGTGGATTTATGGTGGCTTTCAAGGACCAAATTCACACCGATATAAAGCTTAAGCCTAACAATGGCCCCTGCATTTCAGCTCACAAATCTTTACTGGTAAACACTAAACAGGCCCTAACTATTTCTTTCTCAGATTATGTTGCTTTGACCCCTCGGACTGAAACATTGATCATGGATTGACCGATGTGTAGGCAGCAAGATCAGAAATCTTTAAGAACATACTAAGCTCAGACAACTGGAAGGCTCAACCGACCGATACTGATACGATCACACTATCAGAGTTAAGCACCGAAGAGCTCGAGTCCCTCCTAGAGTTTCTTTACACTGGGGATTTGCCTGCCGATAAGTTTAAGAATCATGTTTATGCGTTATGTGCTGCAGCTGATAAGTATGAGATTCCGTACTTACAAGAGTCGTGCGAGCGATACATGCTGAATTCCTTGAATGCATCGAACGCTCTCGATGTTTTAGATATATCGATTTTGTATCCGAAGAAGAAACTGAAGGAAACAACTTTGAACTTCATCGTCCGGAACATGAAGAGCATAGTTTCGTCGCAGAAGTATGAAGAATTTGCATCCAGCAACCCCCATCTTTGTGTTGAGGTTTCAAGGGCGTTTGTTGAAGCCAAATTTTGATGGAAGAGATGGGAATGGTAATAACATGCAGCCAATGGTATGGGAACAATGTCTAAACATCTATGTAACTATGACTTTTAGAACAAATGATCCTTTTTGATGAATCGCAGTATTAGTCTGTATGTCGATATTGACCAAATACTTTCATGAATTTGGTATATATACTAAAAGGGATGTTGTTGGACTTCTACTATAAACAACTGAGGTAGGGATTATACTAATAGTTACATATATGGTTGGATTTGGATGAGAGAGGAAATGATTACATCTTTTACTTGGTAATTAAAAGAAATGTCTTCTCCTTTAAATTTAAATATAAAGCAAGTGCGGGGATGATTGACAGAGAGCATGAAGAGAAGGGCAGAGCAGTTTAAGGCGGCATGCATGCATCAAAACGAGAGCACCGTAAATCCTTTGGTAGCAAAGGCGATGGCCTGTCTACAACCTTAAGTGTGATTAAGCACTAGCAGAGCAATAATTCTTCCTTCATTACTCAGTGACTCCTCCCTCTTCACTCTTCAGTTCTCAGCATTATAATTACAATTCTCGCCCTCTTTCTTTTCCTCGGCTTCCAGCGTCGTGACGAGGGTAGTTTTTCTCTTTTCAAGCTTTGGTTTTGACCGCCGTAAATTCCCAGTTTTGGCTATTGACATTTTATTTTTTTGTAAGATAATAAAAAATATTTCAGAAACAATAACTCTTGTTTACAATAGGTATACAACTGTTGTTTGAAAATAGCTATGTTATGTTCAGAACAAGGCTTTAGTTAGAACAATTGTCATCCAGTGTAGTTGTTATTTGAAAACAACTCTTGTTGAGAACAACTAAAGTTCGGAACAACCTCAACATTGAAAACAACAATGTTGAAAGCAATTCACTTTTGGTACAAGTCATAATAACCATTATTCAAAAACAACTATGATCTTGTGTTTCAAGAGATGTTCCACGAAAGGTGTTTCACCAAAATAGAAGAAATGGAATTAACCTGGAAAATGACAAGATTATTGGGTTATCTTCACTCTTGTGATGTTTCAGAGAGTTTGGCTTGGTGTTTCATATATGGAGGTAGTTAAGTGGTTATCCTTTTAACCTTTTCGTGAGCTCTTCTTCACTATTTTCCATCATCAACACCAACAAAACTCTTCATCATCCCCTCTTAACCATTAATTCCATTGTAACTAAAATTTATTCCATTATTCCTATTAATTGTCAACTTTGTAACTCTCATTTTCTGAGACACTATAGATAGAAGCATTTTCACAACTAGTGAAAGGACTTTTGGCACTTGACATTCTAACTCTCAAAGTTCTCTCTAAAATTCTCTCAATTTGTTTTCTCTGTTGAACCTTATCATCAACCACATTTCCCTTTCTCCACTTTACCAACAGCCACCTGCCATTGTGCTAAATGTTACTGAATTTGTTCCGGTCTATAACTTTTTTTTAAAAGCAAGGTTAAATGTTTTTAGTTAAAATTAGGAAAATAAAAATAAAATTTCAAATTTCAAATTTTTGAAAGCCCTAACTTCTAATATATGATTAATGAAAAAAATATAATTATATTGATCAATGGATGAACTTGAATCTGCAAAAGCTTATGTGGATAAAGTGAAAGAAGAAAATATAAGACTAAAAGTGATGTTACAAAAAATCCCAGAGTCAACCAATTCAACCACAGGTTAATTTCCTCTCCCTTTTTCTTTTGATGATAGAGAAATAGTTGGTTAATTATTTTACATGTAGAAAAATTTAATGTAATATCTTTTATAGTTATTTTATATTCTTAAATTATCATTATGGTTGTGTTTAAATTTAAATATATATTTTTATCATAAGTTTAAATCTTACTGCTATAGAACTCAATTTCACTGTTACAATGCTCAACCTCACCATCACCATTATTTTTAATCTCATTGGATTCAACTTCATTGTTATGCCTCCCTGTCACTCAAACACATATTAGCACCAAACGCATTGTTGACCTCCTCATTGACTCCATTTGAGGTAATGCCTCGATAGGCCACCCACTTCTCAAAAGAAGTCATTCACCCACCTTTAGGTATGAACACTCTCTAAGTGTAAACGCACTCTTGATATGATAAGGAGTCCATTTAGGTGCAACAACCTCATAATAATAAGGTCCTATGATATATGCTCATAGATATCCTTTTACACATTTGGCGAGATTGAACGATTATCCAATCACGTTATACCAGTGAATAAATGAATCTCTCGTATAAATACTTTGAGGAATGATGAAGAAAGAATTCATCTTCCGAAATCAATACTCCTATAATGTTTATAAATTGCCAACTTTTTAAGACTGTAGTAACTGACCAATTGATAAGTCTTGTAAAATTTTCTCTCTATAAAGTCAAACAATAAAAAGAGCAAGTTGGGTCGACGAGAGAAAAGATGTCTACATTAGGACCTCGTTCAAGTGTTGAATTTGGAATTTTGATGGTGGCATTAACTCCTATTTTTCTTTTTAATTTTTAAGTATTAAATATAATTCATTCTTTAATTTTCTATTTAATTGATTCATACTTTTTATTTCTAAACAATAAAATCATTAAAGTTCCATTTAAATGTTAGCATTTATTATAAATTTTATATTCAAATTTCAATATTTAAAACACTTAATATAATATTTTATATATAAATTTAACATTTTCCTTTTCTAATTTGATATTTAAGATTTTTTTGGGTAAATTTGACAAACATAATACAAATTACTGTCAATTTTTATGGGATGGTAGAAATAACTAATGTATGTTTGACACGTGGCAAAAGATGTGGAATTTCTTTTTGTTTTCAAATTGTCAATTATTTTAGTTTTATTTATTTATTGGATAAATTATATAGATAACCACCCAAACTATGAGAGTACTTCCGTTTTAGTCACTTAACTTTTCGGTTTGGCCAGCCTAATTTGGCAGATTCACAATCACCCAATTTGCCCAGCCTAATTTTATAAAATAAATATAACTAAATATAACAGTCCATATTACAAAATTTGGCCCAAATCACCTAAGCCCCAAACACCAAAATTAGAAAACCCTAGGCAGAAAGGCCCTAGGCGTCGCATGACCGCACACCAGCCTCTGCTCTCACACGTGTGCCTCCACGCCACCCTCCCTCCAAGCCGTACTTGCAACATAAAACAACAAAAGCAGCAAATGGACTAACGAACAAGAAAAAAAAAAGAACATACTGTATTTTTATTATTTTTACATTTTAGGCTATATAAAGCCAAACGAAAATTTGTAAAGGAACCCACGATTATTGAATCAGCAAAAAAAAGAAATCAAAAAAGCAATAAAAATACTTCACTCGTTTAAGGTGATTCTTCGGCTATCAATTTTTTTCTTCTTTTATTTCTTTGATTCATTGTTTTTTTCTATGCATAAAACGAAAAGAAAAAAAAGCAAAGAAGGACTTACCGTCGTGAGCACCGTCGGAATACCTCTTCCTTTCGTCGTAATCGGAATGGAAAGGGGTCTGAATGACGGAGGAGAGGACGAGGGCTGCGGCGCGATTTCGAAATGGCAAATGGGATTCTGACCGTTATATAGCCTCGAAAACAACGTCATTTTAAGCCAATTTTCAATGGCTCCAAAACGACACGATATTGAGCCATACCCGATGACCCGACCCAGATGCGGCTGAGACCCGCGTGTTTTAGGCCTGATGGGGTATTAGCACCATTAGCCCCTCTGATTTCCTTTATCATTTCAATTATGTTTTCTCTTTAATTTGAAATTGGCCCTGTAGTTTGATCGGATTTCATTTTACTCCAATGCAACGCTGCGTTTTGGAGGGCTAGGAATATTTCCGAATTGGCCCTCCATGTTACACGCACATTGCATATTTGCCCTCCATTTTGATTTATTTTTGTTTTTCTCCTTCCGGTTCTGTTATGATTTTAATTTAATCCTTTAGTCTGTTTGAGTTTGCTTGTTTCCTATTTTATTTAATCATTTTTTTTCCATTATTCTTGATATATTTAATTTTAATTCTAATAATGGTTTGATGTTAAAACATAACGTCATTTAAAATTTATTACTAATCTTAATTTATTGTATATTATTATTATAAATTTATCAGTCACTGTTATAGAATTTGTGTTTTATTATTTTAAGTTCATTATGTATGTTGTTTTAAATCTATTATGTATTATTGTTTTAAAATTATTGTGTATTATTATTTTAAAGTTACTATGTATTATTATTTAAAGTTATCTCATATTTATTTTATTGTTTTAATCATAATTTGTACATATCTTAATGTTTTCATTTTATTTATAAAATTCATTTTCACATTTTGTTATTTCTTTTTTTTTTAAATTGTTCTTTATAAAAAAAATAAAACTCTCATGTGATATTATTATTTTATTTTTGTATTGATTTTACATCATTATGTTAATTTAAAGGACATTTAAATATGTTTATGTTTGTAAAAGATTTTTTTATTATTTAATATGTACATATAATTTATATTTTAAAGCCCTATTCCATTATATTTTATCTATTTCAGCTTTTATATGCGTTATTATACGTACATTATCATTTAAATTAAATCTTTCATTTTATATGTATTTTTAAAAAAATAAATGTCTTATTTTGCTTGTTATTTTTTATGTATTTAGTGTATCTTGTAAAATAGATTGATAGTTCGTTTATTTTTTGAATGTTGATAATGTTAGTATTTGCACAATAGATGATTAAGATTATCAATGCTAGGCTTGTTTGCATTTTTATCTATTGTTCGTTCATTAATCAATAGCGTACATTTTGGGTTTATGTGTTATCCCTTTTATGTTGCATATTATTAACCAATTGCATTTCACTTGTTTAAAAGATTGTAGTTGATTTAAACATTGAAATCGTTTTAGCCATAAGTTTTCAAAACATTTGGCATCCAAAATTTTTGAAAAGATTGTACCCTAACTTACTGGCCTTTCAATTTATTTCGCTAATTTTAAGTAGCCGAACATCCCTTTTTTTTCAATAAAATCGTACAGATTTTAAATAAAAGTTTTTCGGGATTTCAAAATGTTGGATCCTAACTCATTGGATTCCTAAAAATAAATGCAATATTCGGCGTTTAGGAAATTTCGAGAGATTGAACCCTAACTTATTCGGTTCTGATTTTTCGTTCGACCTAAATAACCAAATATCCTTCTCAAAATGCATGAGTTTTAGAAGTCAAAAGATAAACTTAATTTTGAAGATTAAAAATGTTGCGCCATAACTCACTGGGTGTGACATTTTATTTCTTTGAAATAAGAGTGTTTTATTATTTAATTCAATTTATTCAAGTTAAAAGGATCGTATTTTAAAATCTTTTCAAAATTTTGACACTAAGACATTAAACAATCAATGGGAGTTATGAGGGTGCTAAACCTTCCTCGTACGTAATCGAATCCCGAACCTGTTTTCTCAAATTTTGCAGACCAAAATTGTTCTTAAGGTGAGCCAATCACACCTCAATAAAGGATCGGTGGCGACTCTAATTTTTATTTTTAAAGTCGACAACTAATTTTTGTTTTCAAAAAGTGGTTTCGACATTTATCTTGTAGAAAAACATTCTATTATTTTAATAAGATTTAATGTTAAATTTAATCTAATATTTATCTTTATAAATATTATATTAATTTAATATTAAAACGAGTAAGTTTAATCATAATTGCAATCTTTAAATTCTCTCTATATAAAAAGAGTCGTGGGTCATTATTTACACGCACTTAAATTCAAGAGAAAGTTGTATAGAGAAAATTTTCTGAAGAGATTATTCCAAAAAATTTGTAGATATTTTTTTGACTTACAATTTGACCCAAAAGTTTAGAGATATTACAAAATTACCCCACTGGTAATTTTTGTAAAAATTTTATGATTCAAAATGAGCCTACACTCGGCAAACGCGAGCTTGAAGATAGTAGAGAAGATTACTCGGTCAAAGCTCTCATCCTAGATGAATCGAAAATGTACAATTTTGATTAAGTGTTTATTACTTTAAATATCATAACCAATATCTTGTTTTAGAAAAAAAATTTAAATCTTTGGCTTTTCCCTAAATTTATTTTTCGCTGTGTTTTCAAAATCTATTTTTCCAACACAAACAACTCCTCATGTTCGGGATCTACGGCCAATCGATGAGCAAGTAGTATATCGAGATATTCAAGGAACTCGGATGCATGTGTTTCATTGGAATCTACAATCGACATGTGGGCCTCAAGATTATTGTGTATGACAATGCCTCGACTTAGGTTCCCAATTGAAGACGCATAAACATTTCCATCGTCATTCATGCATTCATCGTTGTTATCATCCGAGACCTCGTCTAGATCAGGATCATTATAATCTTCAACTTCATGATCAGAAGAACCATTATTATCATTTCCATCTTCACCATCTGCATCGGTCTCAATCAACACCGAATGTATTTATATACAGAGACCTAGGTTAAGGTTCTTAGATGCAAGTGGAGCATTAAGATCAATGTTGAACCTGTGTATAGACAATCTTCTATCAATAGACGCTCTCAAAACCTTTTTGCACGAAGCTTAAACTTTTTATTCTTCACTTAATGGAGTGAAATCTTCACCTGGCTCTACATTTGTTGTAATGGCCTGAATTTTCAGTGGTGTCGGAATGGTGATTCGAGATCACTAAATCTGAAAAATGAGTAGAAAATATTATTAATTTAGTGAGTACAAGTTAAATGTGAAGTTAGGAAAATTTTGAAATAGTGAATAGTGTGCTAGGAATAAATATTAAAATAATTAGAATCAGAAATGAGGTATAGAGACCTCAAACTCATAAATCGAGCTATAAATATTTTTAGAAATATTTATAGAGTGTCATTGAGTTGGTATTAAATTTTCGTTAGAAAATTTTAACATTTGGATAGTCAATTAACTAAAAAGGACTAAATTGAAAATAGTGTAAAATTTGTTAAATTGTGATTAAATAGCTTAAGTGACTAATGAGGAGGGATTTAAAAGGCAATTAGGCCCAAAATTATAAGGGCTGGATGGTTGGGCAAGAAAAATCAGCAAGATGGTAAGGAGAAACAAGGGCAAAATTGGAAACTTTACAAATTAAATATATAAAACAAAGTCAAAAGTGAAAACTCTAGAGATTTCTTCACAATTTATCAGAAAAACGCCATAGGAGGTCTAAAACAAGCTGGTTTTTACTATATTTGACTCATGTAAGTTTAATTCTTGATTATTTCTTCTAATTTTTGTGATTTTGATACCTTTTACAATTAGGTCCAACTAATTATTTCATTAGTTTTTTATTTCATGGCTGATTTTGAGAGTTACCATTGATGAGTGCTGAATTTTTATGATGAATTAACATAGAATTAAAGCTTTAATTTTATTATATGAATATTTTATTAAGTAAATTTGATAAAAATTGATTTTAGGGACCTAATTGTGAAAAAGTTTTGAATTAGGGTTTGGTGTTGCGGTTTTGAATGTCAAAAGCTATACAGTGGTATAAAACAGTTGGACAAGGTGTTAATTGAGAAAAATTAAATGACTTGAAGGGTTAATTGAGTAGGGACCAAATTGTAAAAATCGTAAAGTTTGGGGTAAAAGTGTAATTTCGAAAATTAAAGGGGTATAAATTGTGAAATTAATTAGAATTGAATTAGATGCTGATGAATGAATAAATTTTTATTTTAGATCAAGAATACGAAGATAAACGAGGAAATGAGAAAATTATCGATTAGTCACTAAACTTCTGCAACTTTTCCAAAGTAGTCAGGTAAGTTCATATGGCTGAAATTTAATGATTAAATTTTAATTTCATGAATTATATAGTGTATGATAAAATATATTTGTTGATGGATTGAAAATAAAATAACAATGCGAAAACCGAATAAATGATCAAATTGAGCGGAACGTCGAATTTGAGTACTTCTGATCAGTGATAAGTGGTAGCTTTAGCTACACTTATCTGATTAGTGACAAGTGACAAGTGATAAGTGATAAGTGGTAGCTTAGCTACACTTATCTGATCAGTGACAAGTGACAAGTGATCAGTGGTAGCTTAGCTACACTTATCTGATCAGTGACAAGTAACAAGTGATAAGTGGTAGCTTAGCTACACTTATCTGATCAGAGATAATAGATAAATGATAAGTGATTCCGTGTAAGATCATAGCTGGGCTATGGCATCGGTATGTGTTATGTGATTATGTGAAAGACCATAGTTGGACTATGGCATCGAGGAAATGAAGTACTCAATTCTGTAAGACGTTCACTAATTTTGATAAAGTCGGTAAGTGTTACATAGACTCATATTCAAGTGGTAGATTTATCGTAGTTATTGAAATTGAGCTCAATTAAATGATTTCATCAATTGGATATTGTGTATGGCAGGAAGTGTAGTGAATAATAAGATGTGAAGTATTATGATTAGTTCGGTAAGATTTATCTTAAATGCCTATGAACTTACTAAGCTTTCTATAAGCTTACTTGTCTGTGTTTATTGTTTCTTGTAGATTGACATATAAATATGTTCGGAGGATCGGATCTACATCAAGAATCACACTATCCAGATTTACTCCGATAGATTTTGTTAAATAACTTTTTGATTTACATGGCATGTATAGGGAATTGAAGTAAAAAGTAATAGAATTAATGACTAAGTATGCAAAGTAAATCTGAATGTGATGGTTGTGTTAGACATTGAAATATACATGTTTTTAGCTTGAAATGGTTGATTGGTTGAACTTTATTAGCATTTAAATGAAGTAGTTGAGATACTGAAATTGGTTGTGATTTGAAAATTGCAGGGAAGGTTAGATAATAATAAAGGGGTTATATTGAATTTTTTTAAAAATAATAATAATAAAATTGCAATGGAACAGTTTTTGGACAGCAACATTGTTGTAAATTTGAAAAATCACCAAAAATGGTGGGAATTGAATTAGAAGCTGAGTGAGATATGAAATTAAAGCTGAATGAGTCTACTTTCACATGAAATGAATAGATAAGCAAAAGAGTTATATATTTTTAGATATTTGAATTTTAGTGAGACAGGGTAAGAATGGTTTTTGAAGTCCCCTGTTCTGAATTTAGAAATTCATTAAAAATTGTACAGAAGGAATTATGAGTTATAATTTATATGTCTGCATTCCTTAATGAGTCTATTTTAAGTACAAATAAGTGGAAGCACCATATGAAGTCTGTACAATGAGATAATTGAATTTTAGTGACGAGAGGTTAGGATAGTCAATCAGTGAAATAGGGGAGAATTAAAAGAATAAAATGTACAAATTGGATAAACCAAAAATTCTAAAAATTTTATGATAAGAAGATATATGAGTCTAGTTTCAAAAAATTTATGGATCTAAATTTCTAGTTTCTTAACTCGAGTTATAATTAATTTAGTAACTACTGCGCAGGTGGACAGCTTTATTGTGAATGGTGAAATTAATTTTGAAAGTAAATTTTTATGCCCCGAACTTTTAAGTTAAGTCAAGTAACACTTCATGCTCGACTCTGGCAACGGTCTCGGGTAAGGGGTGTTACATTAGTTAACTCAGCAAAGAACTAAATCAATTCAGTATGGCCACTCCGATCCTGACAATAAAGTGCAACCATTGTCTCCACGTCTTCATCGTCTACAAATTCCATATCGGTGAATTTGATGGGATTTGACAAAACTGAGAATTTGTAGCATAGTTTCGAGATACTTCTCCCATAACGTCTAACCATTTTTGCACTGATCATTTCTTTCTTACCATCAACCAACACATTTCTATTAAGTCTCATTACTATTTGTTGGCGACATTTAAATATACAACTAACTATTGTTGTTAAAATTAATCCATTGAAATAAACACATATGAAGAATTGATTATCCATCTTCAATACTAAATCTGTAAAAATTATTAAATTTCTCGATAATTATTTTAAAAACAAGATTCTACTGTAAAAATATAATAAAATAAAATAAATGTTCTACTAACCTTATGAATTCTTCTTTTTTTTCTCCTCTTCTACAATTTTTTTTCTCCTTTCTTCTTATCAGTTAACTGCTAAACGGTTAAAAAGACATCATTTTAATAAGGTCTGGTGTCGGCTGAGAGCGCTCCTCCACATGGGTGTTGCCTAACAAAGTGCCTCCATTTGGGTGTCGCCTGAAATGTCACCTTCACCCCTCCAACTCGATTCAAACCCGTATTTTACCTATATTTTGGCGAGTAATATTGATGTCGTCATATAAATACCCTCCACCTGTAATGACCCAAAATTCACGGGCATCAAAAAAGTATAATATCGGGCCTCCGTCTTAGTAAACTGAGTTTGAAAATAATTATTAGAAATATTTACTAGACTAGTTGTATATTTAATTAGGTTTTAGAAAGGTGAATTTAGCTTAATTAAGAGTAATTAGGAAAAAGGATTAAATTGCAATAGAAGTGAAAGTTTAATTATAGATTAAAAGAAAATAATAAGGACTAAATAGGCAATTATGCCAATTGCCAAATTTGATGCGGCATAAGCATAAAAATTTAAGATTTTTTATGTGTTAAAATATGTTATTAAATTATTATTGTTATTATTATTATATTATAAAATAAATAAGATGGTGACAAATGTATGGTAGTAATTTACACATGTGTCATGATAATAATCGTAAAAATACACTCGTAGTAAAATTTTGTCATTACTTATTATATAAGAAAATATTATTATATTATATTATTAAAATATTACATTTATTAAATAATAAACAAAACATAAAATAAAAGAAAGTAAAAGAAAGAAACAAAGAAGAAAAGAAACAGAGAAGCAAACGAAACATCGGAAACAAAGAAGAAAAAGAAAGAAAAAGGGAAAATAGGGTTTTTGAAGCTTGAAATTTAATTTAGTAAGTCAATTAAGCCCTTTTCTTTTAATTTTGATGTTTTAGAAGCTTTAGAGTAGAGTTTTGATGAAATTAAGTTGAGGTTTTGAAAGTTTATAGGTTTTTAAGTATGGTTCATGTTGAATAAATTGTTGAATTAGGGATTTAATTGAATGAATTTTAAGTTAGAATTGATAAAGGGATTAAATTGTAAAAGAAACTATAACTTTTATGTTTTAGGGACTAAATTGAGAGAAATTCGAAATTATGAAAAAATGATAAAAATTAGATAGTTAAATGTGAGTTTGGTAAGAAATTAAGTAGTAAAAAGGTATGAATTGAGAAAGAAAAATTTATATGTTTAGTTAGGATTAAATTAGAATTAAAGTAAAAGTTAGATAAAAATTTCAGCAATTAAATTGTTTTGTGTTAATGATTGTGAAATTATTTTAATTGTTCATAGCTAATATCGAGCCTGAAGCATCGGCCCAAAAAGGAAAAGAAAAGATCGTCGAGGATTAAATCCGAGGAGAATTCCGGTTTGTATTACTATAATTCAAGTTATTTATTATTAAATGTTAAATTTAATTTATATGTTTGGTAAATAAAATGTGAGGTAAGTATTATTATTATTATTATTATTATTATGAGTGAGATTTAAATTGAATAGTTAATGTGAATTAATAATTAAATTGTTTGTTGATTGAAAAATAATTAGTGATTTGAATTTGATTGGAAAATGAATTAAAAATATGAATTGAATAAAAGTGAATTAAATTATGATTATGTATGAATATGTGAATTGTGTATTGATTGAAAAGTTGTTTGAATTGAATCAAAGTATGTTTATATGTGAATATCTGAAATATGTATTGGTATTGAAAGGAATATTGACTTGAAAATGGAAAAGTGAATTTTGAATCGAATTGTGATTGAAAGTGAAAAAGTGAAATTGAATTGAAATGTGAATTTGGAGACCCTATTAACTAGTCGGGCTGAGTCAGATATAGTTGGCATACCTTAGGATTGGAAGAGTTCAGGGATACTTTGACCTCGAGTCGATGAGACACTGGGTGTCACTATATTTCTTCGAATAGATTCGATGAGGTACTGGGTACCAACTTTCTTCGGCTTTGCCGATGAGACACTGGGGGTCAACTATTACTTCGAACTATCTGATGAGGCACTGGGTGCCATTCTGGTGTGTTTGGTTGGATCCGTGTATCCGCCAAAGTCCGAGTTTTGTTAATAGGGTAAATAATGAAATGATAAACAGAACGAGTTAATCAAATGCGCTACTGAAATGAAATGAAAAAGTTGAATTATGAATTGAAATGTGATATGAGATTAAGAAATGAACCTAAGGTTCATGATATGTCTAAAAATCAAATTGTAGATGTATGATATTAATTGATGAATTGCTACTGTTGAGATATTGAATTAAAATCTGTATATAAGATTTATGCATTATATGTTTATTATTTTTATAATTTGAATTATGGTAATACCACTGAGTATAAAATACTCAGCGTACGGTTGTTTCCGTGCACAGGTCGATAGAAGTCAAAGGTCCCGGTTCAGCATCCAGATTAATCCCGGCTTCAGCATAACTTTGGTGATGTATACTTTCTTTTAGCAATGTGGCATGTACATAGAATGTGTATAAAGATTATTATGTTTTAATATAAATGGTTAAAAATGTTAGTATTACAAGTTTATGAATTATAATGAAAGAAGTTTATCTATTTTTATTTAATTAGTACATTGTAAAATTTAAATTGATATTATGTTGATTGAGTTTGATTAGAAGGTATTTAGAATAGAAAATGAGAATGTGACATGAATTGGTCGATTTGATTATATTTGAAAATGTTATAATTTTAATTGCAGGAGGTTTTATATAAAAATAAGCAGAAATGCTGCCGAAATTTTTATAAAAAAATATAAAAATATATAACATAAAAAAATGAAATAAAGTCAATTGGTAAACAAACATAAGAATTTTTTATTTATTTTAATATGTTGGTTATTATTTAAGAATTATTTGTAAATTGTTTAATATGTCCGGTAATACCTCGTAATCCTGTTCCGGCGACGGTTTAGGATTAGGGGGTGTTCAATAATAAAATATGATTTTTTTAACCCAGTTATGACCTAATGATAACATGATGATTGTAGAATATTTTGGGCAGTATAGCCACCTTGTCAAGCACCACCCATTATCACTATTGCAAACGCGATAAATAATCGGATTAGGATACCATTTGAATCAATATTTCTTTTCTGTATTAATGGGGTAAAAAAACCCCAAAAAATTTACATTAATCCACTATGTTAAACCTTAAATTTATACTATATATCAAAAACAATATTTGGTTAAGCATCCACATAGCTTTTAATGTTGCTTTTTCTTTATATATACATAATATAGTTGTTTTTTGGTACTAAATTTTTATATATAAATTCAAAATTGAAAAAAATTGTCTTTAATATACTAACGATTGAAGAAATCTTAATTCTTTTAGTAAAAGAATTTTGTTGTTAAGATAAGATTTAGATATAATAAATAAAAAAGATTAATTTAATCCATCTAAACTTTTTCTTTTTTGAACTCGATGTTGGGTCCTGATAGACGCAAATTAATTATTTTATAATGAAATATTAAAAATATTTAAATTGAAGCAAAAATACCTTATTCTAACGCAAAACCTAAATTACCAGCTGGACAACACTACTTTTGAACAAATCCCCTTTTTAGCTTTAAAAGTATCAATTATTCACTCTTTCTCGAAAAACTAAGAAAAGCCAATTCCACTAACTTTCTTAGCAAGGAAGGAAATGTCAGTGGCACGTCCTCATTTTTTACCCTAAAGGATTAAACTTATTAAAATAGTTCAAGTTATATTTTAGTCACTTATTTTTGAAATGTTACGTTTTAGTCACTAAACCGTTAACATTTTTGTTGACGATGGAAACAGGGACGGAGCTGACAGGATTACAACGTTTCTTTCTATTTTTGGTTATTTGGTACATATCAGATTGATTAAATTTTTGATTCTGTAAAGAGAATGAAACAATTTTAAACACCAACATGCAAATTAGCTCTTTAACATAATTAAAATTTTGAAAGTTACATTAAAATTAGCAAAATGATATATATCACTCCAAATATATTTAATTAAAAAATTAATTGTATTTTATGAAACTAAAAATTATGATAAATATATGTATTCTAATTTAAATATGAAACTAAAGCTATTAAAAGATGGTGTTGAGTATCATTTTGGGATTAATGTATAATTGAAATTAATCTAATCCAAATATATATGACGTGACTAAATTTCAAATTCGTGAAGAGCACATTATTGTTGAGCATCAGCATTAATGTGCTTCAGCGCATTCGAACTCATGTTCTCTTATACTAACAATAATGATGATATCAATTATGCTTAACACCCATTAAGGTGACTCAATTGGCATCAATATTATTGTTAGTATAGGAGAATGTGAGTTTGAGTGCGTTGAAGCACATTATGTTTTTTTTATATAAGGTGAGTAAATTCTAAATTTGTGAACAGTACATGCACTTAAGACATATTTTTAGCTTCAATATAAAATTAAACAAAAGATGTTAATAGTTTAACCTAAATTTTGAAATCTGAAAAGGAAAGAGAATAAAATTTTAAAATTAAAAGTATAAGGACTAAATTCTAAATTTATGAAAAATACAAAGACTTATTTCATATTTTAACCATTTAGAAGTTTCACTTATAAAAGCCCCCACCACCAGAGCAGCCACTGCAAAGAGTTATTGGTTTTTAATCTAAAACGATCAGAAGGAAGTAGGAAATACAAAAGAGAAAGGAATGTCTTCTGCATTCAACTTCGGCTTTTCATCTTCTTTTCCATCGAGCTTTTCATCTTCTAATCCATCGAGCTTTTCATCTTCTACTTCATCGACAGCTCCTGGCTTCGGCTTTTCATCTTCTACTGCATCATTCGGCTCTTCATCTTCGGCTTCTTCTTTCTCCAGTAGAAGGTATTGATACCCTTCTTTCTAACTATCTGCTGCTACATTTTGTAACCCTTCGCTGCTGCTTGAATCACCCTCTTCTTGTTGCCTTTTTTTTGTGAAAGAAATAGATAATTACATGCATACAAGGGTTTAATAAGCTTATGTTTGTTGAATTACCCATGTCTGTTGTCTGTTTTCTTTGTTGTTGATATATTTGATAGGCCCCCTGCGTTGCTTGTTAGCTAACACAAGTGTTAACTAATTGCCTCACGGCGTCCAAAAAAGTGTGTTTAAGGGATTTACCTCGGCGATTTACCGTTTTCTTTCTTTGCTTATCTCAGCGCAAAGTCAATATTCACGACACCCGTGAACGAGGTAATAATGTCTTCTTCTCTTTTCCAAATTTTGCGATATCCTTGTCAATCTTGTTTTACTCTGTTTCTGTCTATATTTCTAGAAACCATTGACGGATACTGAAGATGATTTGAGAAAGAGAATAAGTTTCTTAAGTGGATTTATGGTGGCTTTCAAGGACCAAATTCACACTGATATAAAGCTTAAGCCTAACAATGGCCCCTGCATTTCAGCGCACAGATCTTTACTGGTAAACACTAAACAGGCCCTAACTATTTCTTTCCCAGATTATGTTACTTTTGACTCCTCGGACTGAACATTGATCATGGATTGACCGATGTGTAGGCAGCAAGATCAGAAATCTTTAAGAACATACTAAGCTCAGACAACTGGAAGGCTCCACCGACCGATACTGATACGATCACTCTATCAGAATTAAGCACCGAAGAGCTCAAGTCCCTCCTAGAGTTTCTTTACACTGGGGATTTGCCTGCCGATAAGTTTAAGAATCATGTTTATGCGTTATGTGCTGCAGCTGATAAGTATGAGATTCCGTACTTACAAGAGTCGTGCGAGCGATACATGCTGAATTCCTTGAATGCATCGAATGCTCTCGATATTTTAGATTTATCGAATTTGTATTCGAAGAAGAAACTGAAGGAAACAACTTTGAACTTCATCGTCCGGAACATGAAGAGCATAGTTTCGTCGCAAAAGTATGAAGAATTTGCATCCAGCAACCCCAATCTTTGTGTGGAGGTTTCAAGGGCGTTTGTTGAATCTAGAGGTGCTCATGGGCAGGGCCGCCCGGCCTGGTTCGAAGGCCCGCCCGGAATTTGGGAGGGTTTGGGTAGAAAATAGGCCCGAAATATGGGCCGGGCCTGGGCCTAGTTAGCAGGCCGAAATTTTTTCCGGGCCTGGCCCGGCCCGGCCCATAAGCACCTCTAGTTGAATCCATATTTTGATGGAAAAGATGGGAATGGTAATAACATGCAGCCAATGGTATGGGAACAATGTCTAAACATCTATGTAACTATGACTTTTAGAATTTGGTAAGATCGCAGTATTAGTATGTATGTCGATATTGACCAAATACTTTCATGAATTTGGTATATATACTAAAAGGAAAAGGAATGTTGTTGGAATTCTACTATAAACAACTGAGGTAGGGATTATACTAATAGTTACTTGTATGGTTGGATTTGGATGGGAGAGGAAAAGATTACATCTTTTACTTGGTAATTAAACGAACAAGTAGATGTCTTCTCCTTTAAATTTAAATATAAAGCAAGTACGGGGATGGAGAAGAGCAGAGCAGTTTAAGGCGGCATGCATGCATCAAAACGAGAGCACCGTAAATCCTTTGGTAGCAGAGGCGATGGCCTATCTACAACCTTAAGTGTGATTAAGCACTAGCAGAGCAATAATTCTTGCTTCATTAGTCAGTTACTCCTCCCTCTTCAGTTCTCAGCATTATAATTACAATTCTCGCCCTCTTCTTTTCCCTCGGCTTCCAGCGTCGTGACGAGGGTAGTTTTTCTCTTTTCAAGCTTTGGTTTTGACCGGTGTAGATTCCCAATTTTAGTTATTAACATTTTATTTTTTTGTAACATACTAATATCAGAAAATTGTGCTACTTAAGTAGAACTACTAGCATCTTCATTTCATTTAATATCTCTTTCGAAACAATAACTCTTGTTTACAATAGGTATGCAACTATTGTTCAAGAATTGCTATGTTCAGAGCAAGGCTTTAGTTAGAATGATTGCCATCCAGTGTAGTTGTTATTTGAAAACAACTCTTGTTAAGAACAACTAAAGTTCGGAATAACCTTTACATTAAAAACAACTATGTTGAAAGCAATTCACTTTTGGAACAAGTCATAATAACCATTATCCAAAAACAACCATCATCTTGTGTTTCAAGAGATGTTCCACGAAAGGTGTTTCACCAAAGCAGAAGAAATGGAAGTAACCTAATCGGTGGGCCCCACTTAAGCCCCCTTTATTCCCTTGTTTGGTTCATGGTAATGCTATTACGGGTGTAATACATTCCTGAGCTAATCGGTGAAATCCACCGATTTGTAATACATCCCCAAAGCTCAGTTTAGGTGCTGCTTCGTTTACCCTACCTATTTTACCCTCCCGATTGGCTTCCCCATTGCGTCTCCTCTTCCTTCCTTCTGCCTTCTACCGATTTGCTCAAGTTTCAACCGATTTGCTCCCTCTGTCTCTCAACCTTTTCTTTTCTTTTCTTTTTCTTTACAACCAGTCAATGTCAGCTCGTCCATCGACCGCTTCGACAAAGAACAGAAGTGGAACAGTGAATTTTGTTTTTTAATTTCATTTTCCCTTCTGAATTATATTTCAGATTAAAACCTCGAAAACTTCAAGGATTTGATTTCAAATTCGAGATCATTCAATGGTTGCCCCTTTTCTTTCTACTCCTTTTCAACCCTACGTTTATCAGGTAATATTTTATTTTTTCGCAAAACTCTTTTTACTCTTGTATCGGTTTTCTGTTTGTTTCATGATAAATTTAAGGTAAAACTGAGGAGACTCAACCTTGTTTCTTTGCAACTGGCTTGCATTTCAATGGAATTTAGGTTATGTTATGCCATTTGATCTGTTATGTTTAACTCGCATCGTTGAGAAATAATGATTGAGGTTCCTTTAAATAGACTTGACTTTGATTTCACTGTTGAAGTTGATCCGTTTGTAATAATTTTTTATATCACGTTGTTTATTCCTAAGACTTCAGTGATCAAACTGTGAAAGTAGCTAGTATAAGTGTTGAATTCGGTGAACAACAAATATTTTGTTAGCTTTAGTGGAAATTAGAATGTTAATCTTGTGTAGTCTAAATGCCTCAGCATGTGTGTGTAAATGTATCTTATATATATATATATATATCCATAATAGTCTCTTTTTGGTATAAAGTTGTGTAGAGTCAGCAAGATGCTGTGATCCCATTTCAAATATTGGGTGGTGAGGCTCAAATACTTCAGGTACTTCCATGTTCCAAGCTTTTATCTAGAATATTTCATTGAATTTATGCCTATGAGACCCCATGTCTAGGTTTTGAAACCTTTACTTATTTCAATCTTGGTATTGGTTCTTTCTTTTAGAAGATAATGTTGAAGCCTCAAGAAGAGGTTATCGCGAAACCTGGTAGGTGGTTGCTTTGCTCTCTGTTATATTCCTTAGTTTTGTTACTGCTACTCTAGTTTTATGCTTTATATGAAGCAGGGTCTTAAAATTACCGTGATAGACGTTCATTGAAGTTTAAATTGGGTGAGTCTTTCAAGATGGTATATAACTGTGCTATTGGTTGCTTGGAGTTCAGATCTGTGTCCTACAATGTTATGACAATTTTATATTGCCAAGAATGTATTGTAGTACAAGTATAGTGGGCAGAGGTGTCAGAAGTTCAATAAAACCAAGAAGATATTTTACTAACAATTTAAACCATTTCTCTCTATCATACTGTTCTTCTTTATAGACACAATCATGATACTTCTATGAATTGGATTGTCTGCTAAAGGCGGACAGCTTAGTCAATAAGATGATTCTCTTGCTACATTCTGTTAGTTGTTGTTTGTTATCTTGTTATCTTGTAGACTTTAAGTGCCTGTAACCCTTTTTCTTTTTGGTTTCTTGTTTGCTTTCAGTACGTAAATGCAATGGCTTAGAATGCTTTAAAGAACAATTCTAGGACATATACTTCCCTGATCACTAATAATCACCTTGATTCTATCTTCCAAGTATCCTTTTACACGCACCTGAGTTTGAATCCCAGTATATAAGAGTCAAAGGTCCAGGATACTTTGACCTGGACAAAGTATAAGATACTGGATCTGGTTTACATCAATGGTACATAGATGTATAATACATGAAAAATCCTCTAATACACGAGAAATCTTAGAAAAACATTAAACATACGTTGCCTGCTTTGCCAGCTACTGTCAAGATCAGCAACAGCAAAGCAACTGAAATGGAGATGGTTGTTCAGTTACAATTTTTGCTGTGTATTCAAGTCTTGCTTGCTGCTTTCTTTTCATTTCTTTTTGCTTCGATTTTTCATTGGTTTTGCTTTGCAAATCTGTTGATACTTGCTGCCAAATTTCCAACATAGAGTAACAAAAAGGTTCTGCTTTGGATTTCATAAAAGTATCCATAGGAGGACATGGTGGGCACCCGAATTCAGATATTAAGATTCATACTTTAATTCTTTTTTGACAGTTGACTTGTTATTGCTTGGTTTTAATTCATAGGATCAGTGATGGACATCATTCAGCTTCATTGTTTAGTTTCTGGCATTGGTGCTCATGACATAGGCAGAGTAAGTAGAGATTTGATCATCTTGTATCTCTATACTCACTGCATTTTCATTCAATGGTATATTGACTCATTGATATACATTTCATGTTTCGTTTAAAAGCTAGTGATTGATCACCTGATTTCTGATTTTTATTAATGTTAATCAGAAATATTGTTTTTTTCTTATAACATAGCCAATACATCCCTAATCAGTGGCCCCACCTAATCCCCTCTTATTCCTATGTTTGGTTCATGGTATTGCTAATACCATTGTAATCCATTACTGACTTAATCGGTGAAATTCACCGATTTGTAATCCATCCCTTTTGCCCAGATTAGGCGCCGCTTCAGTAAACCATCCCTGTTTTACCCTCCCATCAGCTTCCCCTTTGTTTCTCTTCTGTTCCTTCTAGCCTCTGCCGATTTGCTCCCTCCGTTTCTTTTCTTTTCTGCCCTCTGTTTATTTTCTTTTCTTTTCTTCCAATTTGCTCCCTTCGTTTCTTTTCTTTTCTTTTCTGCCCTCTGTTTATTTTCTTTTCTTTTCTGTCGATTTGCTCCCTTTGTTTCTTTTCTTTTCTTTTCTGCCGATTTGCCAGTTTCTGCTGATTTTTGAGTTACTGCAACTGAAAGGTAGGTTTATAACTCTCTATCAACCTTGTTACTGTCTTTTGTTTTTTCTGCATGTTAGCAGATTTGAATCACTGCCTTGTTAGTGCCCTTTTCTCATTAATCGGTAACTGCATGTAATCGGTTTCCCCTTTTCTCATTACAAGTTCTTTTTCATCTCACTGTGCCCTGATTTTCTCATTTACAGGTTAGTTTTCCATGGTTATTTTGTTTGTATTGCATGTCCAATTGAAATGTAGTTTTCCCCGATTGCATGTATACTCTTCTGCATAGGACAGCATTCCGTTCCGGAGAAACAATTTTTGGATTAGGCTTAAGAATTGATGATTGTTGTTTGTTGATAAGGTGCCTTGGCTTAAGAATTGATGACTGTTGTCTGTTGTTGGTTAGGCTTAAGAAATGCATACTATTGTTTGTTGATAGTGTTGTTTGCTTTAATATGGATGGATGGGGCTATTGAATTGTAGTGTTATTATGCATATTGTTGATACTGTTGTCTGTTGTTTGTTGATGTGTTTTGTGTTGTTGGTTAGGCTTAAGAAAAGCATACTGTGGTAAGAATGATAGAAATTTGTAAGAATGATAGAAGGATTATTCTCAGGCACACCTCAAATACATCTTACACCAGTTAAATGTCTCATATCAGTTATATAAGTAATGTCGCACTTTACCAGTCCATACCTCAACAAAAAATTAACTTTGGAGTGTAACCAGATTTTCTTACACATCATATCATACCTATCAAAAAGAATTCCAGGCTGGTGATAAACATATTTATTTTCTTTGGAAATCTTATATTCCCTTCTTTTATGATGTAGGTAAACCACAAATTTGAATTTAGAGAATCAATTAATTGCTGCTTGCAAATAAAAGTACCATTTTAAATGGAAAATAGATTCATGAAGTATGCAATTCATGGAAACAATATGACACAGAAAGTAACTGTTATTAGGAAAAGTATCTAGCGAGTGAATAGGGAATATGAGAGATCTTGCAGATTATCCTTTACCTGCCTTCTTGCTTTGGTGAGTGCAATGGAGTCTCCATTTTGATCTTACCTAAACCTGATAAACCAGAATAAACTTGGGTAATACCATGTTATTAGGATGTTGAAATTTGAAAACCACTTGCATCAGTATCTTGATAACATAGAAAACAAGTAATTAATCAAAGTTGAGATACCTTCATTAGTGATGCACTAGCAGGTTAATTAGAGCCTAAATGGGTAAGGTAACTGTAATTCCTTCTATAATAATGAGAAATGCATACATTATCTGTTAATGTATTTTTTTTATTTATGAAATTTACCTTTTTCGATCTTTTTTACTGAAAAGTATGAAGGGAGCAGGTTTGTTAATCATCTTTAAAACTGACTTGACTACTTCAACTTTGAATGCTTTGAAATGTTTGCTCACTGATAAATGAATGGAGACAGACTAATTTCGTGAATGATCCTCTATTCTCTAAATTATGTTTTAATATATATAAATATTGAATGTGTGTTAATACGACTAGTTTGAAATGAATTAACACCCAAGTACATTTACTGCTAATTTGATCTCCAAGTTGGTGTGGAATTATGAAACTAAGAGAGTTTTTTTCCTATATGTTGCTTTTACATTTCACTCTTTTTGAAATATGTATGTGTAGCGTATGTTTGGATATATGTATGAAGATACTGATACTTCAATATCTTTCAAGTATTCCATTTTTTCTAAAATAATTAAACATACACATGGTCAGTTACATAGATATCAAAGACCTTATGATTTCAATCTTGTAGGTAAAGTACTTGTACATTACAAATTCATGGACATAATATTGTTATAAAAAGGAGCAATATATAATTTGGTACTTGTGTTTTTTCTTTTTAATCTATTATTTGTATTTGATAAATATTTTGATACTTAAAGATAATGGTGTACCAATTTTTGTATTAATATAAAAAAATGTGAGTACTACATGGATCAAAAAATGATGAGATCGTTATAATTTAAAAAGGACATCAAACTTTAGTACCAATTCTTGTATTAATATCAATTATGATCTTTATTTAACGATTTTGATACTTTCAAAGATCTCGTTCAAATTTAAACATTATTAAAATAAATTGTGCTAACTCTAAGCTCAAATAAAAATTTGCATGAAGGAATGGTATATTCATGGTACCTAAAAAGATGGGGAAGTAACCAAGAGAACCACAAATGATGAAAGAGCAAAATAATAGCAATAAATGAAGACATGTGGGCATTGGCCTAGAATGGTACCCCCAAATTAATTGATGAAAAAAGAATTAAAAGAAATTTTTATCATAAATTTAATGACACAAAATTATAAGCAGATGCTGAAAAATAAACCATGGGTTCCCACAAACATCTATGTTTGTTGTATTAATCAATTCCTTTACCTACATTGTGGACTTTAGCTTTTTCTTCCCCTAATTTCAGCTTTTATTGCAGTTTGTACCAATTTTTTCATTCCAAAACCAATATAGCTCTTTGCCTCTTAATTCTCTAGCCCCTAACATGGACTACGTACATATATATATACATAAAACCTAGTTGCTCTCATTTTTAATTTGTTTGTTCTCTCAATTATTTTTATAAAATTTATATTTGATACATTGATTGTATATAAGATTATTTCATCTAACCTTTTCTTAATATAAGTTAATTATGTTTATCCAGAATATAATTCTCAAGTTATATTTTGATTTGAGTAATTTTATGAAATTATATATCATTATTAAATTAAATTTAATATTAATTATTTTAAATTGTATAAATTCATATAAGAAAATTTATTATCAAGAATTTTATGAAATTATATATTATTAAATTATACAAATTCATATAAGATAATTTATTAGTTATAATTATTTTAAATTTTATTAAATCATATATTTTAATTAAAATATATTTAATTTTAATTATTTAAAATTATATTTTATAGTATAATATATTATGATTTGAGTAAATTCATATAAGAATATTAATTATTAAGAATTTTATTAAATTATATATTTTAATTATAATATATTTAATAATAATTATGTTAATTTATATTTTATAGTATCATATATTATGATTTGAGTAAATTCATATAAGAATATTGATTATTAAGAATTTTATTAAATTATATATTTTAATTATAATATATTTAATAATTATGTTAATTTATATTTTATAGTATCATATATTATGATTTGAGTAAATTCATATAAGAATATTGATTATTAAGAATTTTATTAAATTATATATTTTAATTAAAATATATTTAATTATAATTATGTTTAAATATGATTAAAATATTTATTACTGATAATAATAATCTTATTAAAATTTAAATAACAATAACAATAATCATTTACCAAAACAATTTTATGCTAAGGGTATTCTAGTCATTTTAGTTTTTTCCATTATGCTATTACACCTCTATTCCATTCAACCAAACACAAGATTACTATTACGCCTCTATTCCATTATATTCAACCAAACAGTGGATTAGCTATTACACCTCTAATCCAATACACCTCTAATCCCAATACACCTCTAATCTAATACACCTCTAATCCAATACAGCGAACCAAACGCACCCTAAGTGTGAACGCACTCTTGATATGATAAGGAGTCCATTTAGGTGCAACAACCTCATAATAAAGTCCTATGATATATGTTCATGGATATCGTTTACACATTTGGCGGGATTGAATGATTATTCAACCACGTTATACCAGTGAATAAATGAATCTCTCTGGAATCAATACTCCTACAATGTTTATAAATTGCCAACTTTTTAAGACTGTAGTAACTGACCAATTGATAAGTCTTATGGAATTTTCTCTCTATGAAGTCAAACAATAAAAAGAGCAAGTTCAGTCGACGAGAGAAAAGATGTCTACATTAGGACCTCGTTCAAGTGTTGAATTTGGAATTTTGATGGTGGCATTAACTCCTATTTTTCTTTTTAATTTTTAAGTATTAAATATAATTCATTCTTTAATTTTCTATTTAATTGATTCATACTTTTTATTTCTAAACAATAAAATCATTAAAGTTCCATTTAAATGTTAGCATTTATTATAAATTTTATATTCAAATTTCAATATTTAAAACACTTAATATAATATTTTATATATAAATTTAACATTTTCTTTTTCTAATTTGATATTTAAGATTTTTTTTTGGGTCCAATGTGAAACTAAAGCTATTAAAAGATGGTGTTGAGTATCATTTTGGGTAAAATGTATAATTGAAATTAATCCAATCCAAATATATATAACGTGATTAAATTTCAAATTCGTGAAGAGTACATTAATGTTAAGCATCAGCATTAGTGTGTTTCAGCGCATTCGAACTCACATTCTCTTATACTGACAATAATGATAATGTCAATTATGCTCAACACCTATTACGGTGACTCAATTGGCGTCAACATTATTATTAGTATAGGAGGATGTGGGTTTGAGTGCGTTGAAGCACATTATGCTTCTTTTTATATAATGTGAGTAAATTCTAAATTTGTGAACAGTACATGCACTTAAGACATATTTTTAGTTTCAATGTAAAATCAAACAAAAGATGTTAATATTTTAACCTAAATTTTGAAATCTGAAAAATAAAGAGAATAAAATTTTAAAATTAAAAGTATAATGTGACTAAATTCTAAATTTATGAAAAATACAAATACTTATTTCATATTTTAACATGGAGTTTCACTTATAAAAGCTCCCACCACCAGTTATTGTTTTGGAAATAAAAAAGAGAAAGAAATGTCGTCTCCATTCGGCTCATCAACTCCTGCCTTCTCCAGTTCAAGCTTCGGCTCTTCATCTTCTACTCCATCAATCAACCCATTCGTCTTTTCATCTTCTGCCTCCTCCGGTTCAAGCTTATTCTCTGGACTCCCTTCATCAACTTCAAGCTTATCTGGTTTTCCCTTACAACCTCACAACATGTCTTGCAAAAATTTTCATCAACTTCTATTTTAGCTAATGTTGTCTATGTCTGTAGGAACAACTGCTGGTTGGGGGGCTCCAAATCCTTTCCAATCATCACCCAGTAGAAGGTATTTATACCCTTCTTCATTCTCCCGTAGAAGGTGTTTAAACCCTTCTTCTTTCTCCCGTAGGTGTTTATACCCTTCTTCTTTCTCCCGTAGAAGGTATTTATACCCATCTTTCTAACTTTCTGCTGCTACATTTTGTAACCCGTCGCTGCTGCTTTAATCACCCTCTTCTTGTTGCCTTTTTTTTTTTTTGAAAGAAATAGATAATTACATGCATATAAGGGGTTAATAAGCTTATGTTTGTTGAATTATCCACGTCTGTTGTCTGTTTTCTTTGTTGTTGAAATATTTGATAGGCCCCCTGCGTTGCTTGTTAGCTAACACAAGTGTTAACCAATTGCCTCACGGCGTCCAAAAAAGTGAGTTTAAGGGATTTCCCTCCGCGATTTACTGTTTTCTTTCTTTGCTTATCTCAGCGCAAAGTCAACTGTCACTACACCCGTGAACGAGGTAATAATGTCTTTTTCTCTTTTCCAAATTTTGCGATATCCTTGTCAATCTTGTTTTACTCTGTTTCTGTCTATATTTCAAGAAACCATTGACGGATACTGAAGATGATTTGAGAAAGAGAATAAGTTTCTTAAGTGGATTTATGGTGGCTTTCAAGGACCAAATTCACACCGATATAAAGCTTAAGCCTAACAATGGCCCCTGCATTTCAGCTCACAGATCTTTACTGGTAAACACTAAACAGGCCCTAACTATTTCTTTCTCAGATTATGTTGCTTTGACCCTTCGGACTGAAACATTGATCATGGATTGACCGATGTGTAGGCAGCAAGATCAGAAATCTTTAAGAACATACTAAGCTCAGACAACTTCAAGGCTCCACCGACCGATACTGATACGATGACACTATCAGAGTTAAGCACCGAAGAGCTCGAGTCCCTCCTAGAGTTTCTTTACACTGGGGATTTGCCTGCCGATAAGTTTAAGAAGCATGTTTATGCGTTATGTGCTGCAGCTGATAAGTATGAGATTCCGTACTTACAGGAGTCGTGCGAGCGATACATGCTGAATTCCTTGAATGCATCGAACGCTCTCGATATTTTAGATTTATCGAATTTGTATTCGAAGAAGAAACTGAAGGAAACAACTTTGAACTTCATCGTCCGGAACATGAAGAGCATAGTTTCGTCGCAGAAGTATGAAGAATTTGCATCCAGCAACCCCCATCTTTGTGTTGAGGTTTCAAGGGCGTTTGTTGAAGCCAAATTTTGATGGAAGAGATGGGAATGGTAATAACATGCAACCAATGGTATGGGAACAATGTCTAAACATCTATGTAACTATGACTTTTAGAACAAATGATCCTTTTTGATGAATCGCAGAATTAGTATGTATGTCGATATTGACCAAATACTTTCATAACTAAAAGGAATGTTGTTGGAATTCTACTATAAATAACTGAGGTAGGGATTAGACTAATAGTTACATATATGGTTGGATTTGGATGGGAGAGGAAAAGATTACATCTTTTACTTGGTAATTAAAGAACACCTTTAAATTTAAATATAAAGCAAGTGCGGGGATGATTGACAGAGAGCATGAAGAGAAGAGCAGAGCAGTTTAAGGCGGCATGCATGCATCAAAACGAGAGCACCGTAAATCCTTTGGTAGCAGAGGCGATGGCCTATCTACAACCTTAAGTATTAAGCACTAGCAGAGCAATAATTCTTCCTTCATTACTCTGTTACTCCTCCCTCTTCAGTTCTCAGCATTATAATTACAATTCTCGCCCACTTTCTTTTCCTCGGCTTCCAGCGTCGTGAAGAGGGTAGTTTTTCTCTTTTCAAGCTTTGTTTTTGACCGCTGTAGATTCCCAGTTTTGGCTATTAACATTTTATTTTTTGAAAAGATAATACTATTATATTTCAGAAAATTGTGCTACTTAAGTAGGACTACTAGCATTTTCATTTCATTTAATATCTCTTTCGAAACAATAACTCTTGTTTACAATAGGTATACAACTATTGTTCAAGAATTGCTATGTTCAGAACAAGGCTTTAGTTAGAATGATTGTCATCCAGTGTAGTTATTTGAAAACAATTCTTGTTAAGAACAACTAAAGTTCGGAATAACCTTTACAAGCAATTCACTTTTGGAACAAGTCATAATAACCATTATCCAAAAACAACTACGTTGAAAGCAATTCACTTTTGGAACAAGTCATAATAACCATTATCCAAAAACAACTATCATCTTGTGTTTCAAGAGATGTTCCACGAAAGGTGTTTCACCAAAGTGGAAGAAATGGAAGTAACCCGGAAAATGGCAAGATTATTGGGTTATCTTCACTCTTGCGATGTTTCAGAGAGTCTGGCTTGGTGGATCATATATGGAGGTAGTTAAGAGGTTTTCCTTTTAACCTTTTCCTAGGCTCTTCTTCACTATTTTCCATCATCAACACCAACAAAACTCTTCATCATCTCCTCTTAACCATTAATTCCATTGTAACTAAAATTTATTCCATTATTCCTATTAATTGTCAACTTTGTAACTCTCATTTTCTAGACACTATAGATAGAAGCATTTCACAACTAGTGAAAGGACTTTTTGCACTTGACATTCTAACTCTCAAAGTTCTCTCTAAAATTCTCTCAATTTATTTTTTTTGTTGAACCTTATCATCAACCACATTTCCCTTTCTCCACTTTACCAACCGCCACCTGCCATTGTGCTAAATGTTACCAAATTTGTTCCGGTCTATAACTTTTTTTTAAAAGCAAGGTTAATTGTTTTTAGTTAAAATTAGGAAAATAAAAATAAAATTTCAAATTTCAAAATTTTGAAAGTCCTAACCTCTAATATATGATTAATGAAAAAAATATATAATTATATTGATTAAGGGATGAACTTGAATCTGCAAAAGCTTATGTGGATAAAGTGAAGGAAAAAAATGTAAGACTGAAGGTGATGTTACAAAAAATCTCAGAGTCAACCAATTTAACCACAGAGGTTAATTTCCTCTCCCTTTTTCTTTTGATGATAGAGAAATAGTTGGTTAATTATTTTACATGTAGAAAAATTTAATGTAATATCTTTTATAGTTATTTTATATTCTTAAATTATCATTATGGTTGTGTTTAAATTTAAATATATATTTTTATCATAAGTTTAAATCTTACTGCTATAGAACTCAATTTCACTGTTACAATGTTTAACCTCACCATCACCATTATTTTTAATCACATTGGATTTAACTTCATTGTTATGCCCTTCTGTCATTCAAACTCCATTTGAGGTAATGCCTCGATAGGCCACCCACTTTAACACCTCTAGGTAAGATCACTCATTCTTCTCAAAAGAAGTCATTCACGTGCTTTTAGGTATGAACATTCTCTAAGTGTGAACACACTCCTAATATAATAAGGAGTCTGTGTAGGTGCAACAACCTCATAATAATAAGGTCCTATGATATATGCTCAAAGATATCCTTTACATATTTGGCAGGATTGAAAGCTTATCCAACCACGTTATACCAGTGGATAAATGAATCTCTCCTATAAATACATTGAGGAATGATGAAGAAAGAATCGATCTTTCGAAATCAATATTGCTACAATGTTTATAAATTGCCAACTTTTTAAGTCGGTGGTAACCGACCAATTGATAAGTTTTGTGGAATTTTCCCTCTATAAAGTAAAATAATAAAAAGAGCAAGTTCATTCGACGAGAGAAAAGATGTCTACATTAAGACCTCGTTGATGTGTTGAATTTAGAATTTTGATGGTGGCATTAACTCCTATTTTTCTTTTTAATTTTTTAATACCCTTTAAAAAATGTATTAAATATAATTCATTCTTTAATTTTCTATTTAATTGATTCATACTTTTTACTTCTAAACAATAAAATCATTAAAGTTCCATCTAAATTTTAGCATTTATTATAAATTTTATATTCAAATTTCAATATTTAAAACACTTAATATAATATTTTTATATATAAATTTAACATTTTCCTTTTCTAATTTGATATTTAAGATTTTTTTTTGGGTCCAATGTGACATAATACAAATTACTGGATGGTAGAAATAACTAATGTATGTTTGACACGTGGCAAAAGAGGTGGAATTTCTTTTTGTTTTTAAATTGTCAATTATTTTAGTTTTATTTATTTATTGGATAAATTACATAGATAGCCACCCAACTATGAGAGTATTTCTATTTTAGTCAATTAACTTTTCGATTAAGTCACTAACCACTAATGTGAACTTTTTTTATTGACATAATGATAAATTAGCTTTCAAATGTTTACACATTCTATTAATTTAGTTCTAATCCTAAAAAATTAAATAAATTTAACTCTCAATATTTACACATTCTATCAATTTAGCCTAAATAATAACGTGCATCCAAAAAGGTAAGTAGGAAACTGAAAGCACCGAAGACCAGACGACTTGAATTAAATAATAACGTGGAAGTGAGAAGTAGGTCAACCAAATGGGGGGTGTAGTCAAAATATGAGTTCCGGTGGAGGCGTCGGCTACAAGTCAAACATGCCCGCCTTCCAATCTTCTTCCTCCCTATCTCTATACTATAAATCCACCCTCCCTTTCCATTTGATCTTCATATTTTCCAACTCTAAACACCTTGTAAAACATCCCAATTCCTCATCACCACAAATCCTATTAAGTTGTTGAAGAAACCATGGAAGTAGAGATGTCAATGGCAGATTCATCATCACTCAAGGTTCTCATGTTCCTCATTGTTCAAGCGCTGGTCTATCTCATCCTTTCTAAATCCTCCAATGTCTTCTCCGATGACAAGATGATGATGACATCATTAAGCTTCAAGCCCCCTCGTTCCTTGTCCATTCGTCGTCTTCTCGCCTCCATTTCCGATTTACCTCAAGGTGTTGAGCCATCCCCATCTTCGTCTTCATCGCCATCCTCAAGGGGTTTGGAATCACCCATTCTACAACAACACGCTCAACACTATCAAACTTAGATCTATTTGCTTAGTTTGTTTAAACTATTCTTTTATTCTTTGGGTATTTGTAATCCCCATGAAACATCTTTCTTTGTAATTCCTTATCATGTGACAAATTTATAAATGATATTAGATTTTTCTAAATAAATTCCTTATCATAAATGTATGATAGTAAGAAAGTAGGGCACCCACTTTGATGACGCATGCTCATGGATGCTTAGCAGCAATGTCTATGGTTGTACGTGGCATAGGGTATGCTATCACAAACAAAGGACAAATCTTTTTTCTTTTTCTTTTTTTGACATAAGAACATCTCCATTAATAGGTTAGAAACAAGAGCATCCCTTTCCAGCAAACTAGAAAGAAAAGACGGTACAGAAGAAACTCAGTCTAGAGGGCAAATTCCTTTTCTAGTACATTGAGCAATCCAATCCACTGCTTTATTAGCAGTCCAAGCAAGCAGAAACAGAATTTAACAAAGAGACAATATCTTGTTCAATGGCGAGTGATCCCCAACAGTTAAAAGATTTGTTCTTCACAGAGCGAATCAGCTCCTTGTTGTCAGATTCAAAGATAATGGATTCCCATTGCCATCTTTTTGCAAGAACCGAACCAAGCCTTAAAGCCAAAGCCTCAGGTACTTGTACGGATTTAGTTCGAACAAGTGCGTTGATTTCGTCAAGAATTTTTCCGTTGGAATCTCTTGCAATTGCTGCAATACCAGTCATTTGAGAACCCGAATCCCATTCCAAGTCACAACCGGGTAGCAAGCACAGTTGTCAAAGATCAACTCGTTCCATGCCTTCCAAAGGGACCAACAAGTTTTAGCAATCAAACCAACTTTAGGCCACAACCCATTTTCCGAACCAATTAAAAATCTCCAACCACCAATGTGTGAATCCTTTAAACCCCTCTTTACTTGGACTGTAACCCAACGTTGAAACTTTCCAAACAGCTTCTGCATAAGGGAAAAAAAACCTAACATGTTCAAGTATCTCATTCTCCCACTGGTAGACCACTGAGTCGACTCCATGTCTCTTCCTTAAGTTCTCTGGAAAATTTCCCAACCAATGATTTATTACAACAGGAGCAACTAATATGGCCTAAACCCGATTCTCAAAATATTTTAGCTAGTATCAAATGCATGCAAAAATATAATTAATTGTTATCAAAAGATCAAAATTAGAATTTATTTAAACATGCAAAGACCATCCTTTTGTTAAAAAGAAAAATCAAAAGAGAACTTCTTTCTCTAAAGTTTCAAATTAGATAGCTACAAAAGGAATTGATGTTTCAAATTTAGAGAGTGGAGGAACAGCATATAAAAGAAGTCAAGCGTGTAGAGGAGCAAAATAAAAGTAGTTTGAAATCATGAGATATTTTGGGAGACCTTTAAAAAATTGGAATTTTGAAAAATAGGAGATAGAGAGGAAGCTTCAAGAGGTGTTTTCTGAGTTTGGGATGGACGACAGACAACGGATCACAACGAGGTCACGGCGGCTGGCGGCAAATAACTGGGTTAATGGCTACTTTTAGGTTTTTTTTTTTCCTTAAATGAAGCTATTTCTAGGTTGGTTCTTCAATTTGATGGAGAACAAAGGAAGAAGATGAAAAGATAGGGAGACGTGAGGTAAGTAGAGAGAAGTAATGGATGAACGAGAACAGAGAATTTTGTAGGTGTTATGCCCCATTTACATCAAGACATGCGGTAAGCCATAAAGGCCCCCAAACAATAAGCTTGAAACCAACGAATATGGAGGTCACCTACAAGTTTTCTCTCTTAGGATGATCATCCCAACAAGTCTAGGCTATTTCGAGTTTCAAAGTCTGCATTGAGAACGTGAAATTGTTGGTTACCAAACACCACGTAAGCACAACTGTATTATTTTATCAAGTCAAAATGAATAACAGGATTTGTCCCGTCATAAATATTCTCGTCCCATCAAAGACATCTCCATGTGTTTCGTAATGATGACTAAATGACAAATTTAATATATTAACACCATATTACACGGAACTCTCACTTATAAATACTTCTAAGAATGATGAAAAAGAGATTGACTTTCCAAGATACCGAGCCTATACTCTTGCAACTTCCCTTTAATTTTCAGCTTTCATCCTCTCTCAGACTTTGCTGCAGTAGCCCAGTCAAACTTTGTTGATGTTGTTTTTTGACTCTTCCTCAGCTCTTCCAAGAGCACGACCAATATGATCATCATCCTTGCCTTAGGTTTTGCCAGGCCATTCATCTCCCCTAATGATCATTTTTTTTTCTTGCAAAAAAGTAAAAAATAACTCTAACAATGGCAAAGAAGAAGCACCGCATGGCAAATCGAAGCAAACAAACCCTTGAAATGCAAAAATCGTTGCAGAAAAGCAACAAAAAAAAAACAATTCATAGTAGTTGTAGAAATTTCAAAATAAAAGGAGGCAAAATAAGCTCAAAAGGAAAAAACCCAAAGAATATATAGACCTGCCTCATAAAACGAATCGTTTTGAAGAATAAACAACGTTCAATGGCAACTCACCACCCATTCCAAAAGGTGGTTATTTATCATTATCACGACTCCTTACAAATGCCGTCTTCAAAATACATTTATTGTAGAATCTAAAAGGTTTTGATATAACATTTCACTGTAAAACAATGTCACTATCTGGAACAACCTGTAAAGGAGAAAGTTAATGGATTAGAACGTCTCGAGGAAGGCCACTTTATAACCCTCCTCTAAACTTGAAAAAGGGGAATATTGTTATATCCTCATCTGTGTTAAGACACGTGACAAGCCAGAAAGGCACGAAACAGTAAGTCTATCACCAGTGAACCAGGAGGTCACCTGCAAATTTTCCCTCCCGGGATGACCATCTGGACAAGTACAAGTCATATGTTGTCTGAGTCTTAGAGTCTTCATAAAAAACGTAAAGTCTTTTGTCACTAAACACCACATGGGATCTACTGCCCTATTCCATCTAGTCAGAATGAATGACAAGATTTGTCTTATCATAGACATCCTCATCTTACCGAAAACACCACCTACGTGTTCCGCAATGATGACTAAATAGCAAGTTTGACTCATTAACACTATCTTACACGAAACCCTCGCCTATAAATACTTCTAAGAACAATGAAGAAGGGATCGACTCGCTAAAATACCAAGCCTATACTCTGCCAACTTACCTTTACTATCTTCGTCTCCACTCTCAATAACCTTCAGCTTTTCGCCCCGGCTAGGTGAACTGACCTCCATCGCTATCACCACTCTCTCCTCCATATCTTCTTGTCGTATCACCATGTAACAGGGAGAATTTATTTGAAAAGATAGAATAAAAATAAATATTATGTTATCGTTATTATATAATTTTAATATTTTATATTAATTAAAAAACGAAAAAGTAAAATATTTTATATTAATTAAAATTAAAATATTATATTTTCATTAAAGGCAAATTTTATATTTTTATATTTTTAATTTATTGTTCAATATAATTAAATTAAATTTATATAATTGAAATAATAAACAAATATTATTTATTTAAGGGTAATAATGTTATTTCTATTCTTATTATTTACTTATTCCTTCAACTTTACAGTATCCGACCATTCTATTTAATCAACCAAACCATGTAATTCATATTATCTCTCTATTCCATTTCTACCGAATAATTATTCAATTCAGAGTTTTTATTTACCCCTATTTGGGGATATTTTTATTCTATTACTTTTTATTTAAATTATTTTATAAAAAAATATAATTAAAAATCAACATAATCAATCATTTCTTTTAATCAATTAAAAACCGTATTAATTTTATCTATTCAAACAAAATAAATATACACATTTTTAAACCTTCAGTAGTTTTTCTTCAGTCTTGCTTTATATAATTATTTGCCCAAGTATAGAAAAGCACAGGTTACCTTTGCATAAGCAATGGAGCAATGTTGAGTTCTGTATGTATTGGATGTCACATGTTAAGAGTCACTACATAAACCATTTTTCTCCACAGAAAGAAAGAATCTCACTTTTATGGTCGGGGAACTCCCAAATGTCATCTTGGATGAAGATTTTGGCTTTTCTTTTTACTAAAAAATGCATGTCCGAATCAATTATAATCAAAATAAATTCGTTTATCCATACTTGAGAGCATGGTTTGATCCCCAAGTTCACCTGTATAGTAGCGTAGTGTATGTGTGATCGTGTATTATATAAAAAAATTAATCATTACAAAATATGCAATACAGAGCACAATCATATTAGCAAGCAAGAATATAGCTGATATATGTGAAGTCTAACCTTAGACATCAAAAACCCAATATTAGGATAATTCCAAAAAAAGATTATCACCAAATATTGCCAAAACTTGCTTGGAATAATGATTAGAGCTTTAAACCCTGTCATCCCCCTCCCCGTTATGACCCCAGTATCTTGATGATAAAAAACAAAAAGAGTAGTCTCCAAATATTCAATAAAGCAAGGCAAAATTGTTAAATAAGATATCACTAAGAGAAATTACAACAGAGATCAGAAAAAAACTAGAACAACCAAAAAGTTCACACTAAGAACATGTTTGAAGCTACTGTGTCCAAAACTTAAGCTCTTTGATCATTCCTTATAAGTAAAGGCAAAACCCAAAAGATCGAATTAACGAAAAGAAAGGTTGTTCATCCACCAGAGAGGACGATTGAAACTATACTGCAGCTGAATGAACTCACCTTACAAGAATAAATGATGCTTCAAACAAGTTAAGAGGGGTAAAGATCCACTCTATGCATGATTGTAGTGATGCAACTTGTATAGTAGCACTTTGCCGGCGGCGTTTCCAACAGCCATGAAACCACCACCAGGACTGAAATCCAGACAGCGGGGATACTGTAAGTTCTTATTCAGTGGAGGCCAATTAGAGTAGACTGTAAATGATGGGACATGTATCAGCTTTAAACTGTTTTTCTTCATGGTAGAACAGATAGCTAGTATTTGAGCATCACTATTAAACTTCATAAAATCGACTTTGGTGGTTAGATTCTCGACGGTCTTGATTGGTTTCCTTTTACCTCCCAAAAATTCATCCCTATTGTAAACGTTCACTATCCCGCTATCAGAACCAGCGGCAAACATTCTTCCATTCAGTGATGTACAAAGAGCCGTACCATTAATGCAGCCTTCATCAACAGCCTTATGGATGCATGTTCTAGTTCTCAAGTCCCAATGGTAGACTTCTCCATCCCCGCCAGAGCTCAATAATCGGTTCCCGTTATCAGCAAAAGCTAGAGAGCGGACTGTTCCGTTCATCTTAAGTGCTCCAATCAGCTCCTTTGTTTTGGATGAAACCAACAAGATATAACCTTCATTTCCCAAAAACGCAATTGTGCTAGAATCGGGGGAAATCTCAAAAACTTCCAAGCTTTTTTCCTCCCTACCAACCAGTGGCCCTATTTTATCAACTTTTCCTTTCACTAAATCAAAACAGTAGAAGAACTTCCTCCTCCCTGCTATAATGACCTGGGAACCATCAGGCATGAAAGATGCCTTACGAATCGGACAATCTTCAAGAAAAACACTTTGTATTTTGGTATTCCGTTTACCATCGATCTGGAAAAACCTGATCCTTCGATCCAATCCAGCAGCAAGTAGTAACTGAGCATTCCTGTGGAACTGAACTGAATTTATCGGGCCATTGGAAGGTTCCTCAGCATTTGCATCCACGAGTCTCGAATACTCAAGAAGCCCTGGCAACAATTTAACCCTACTCTTCACCACAAGATCTTCATTTGTTCTAAGAATATCATCAATAACTTCACCGTTTCCATAACCAGAAGCTGCCACTACACCCTTTTCTTCATCTGATGATTCATCATCATAACCATGATCGTTCCTTAACCCTGAATCTAGCTTGGCCCATTCTGTCCCGGGGTTCAGCTTAGCATGTTGAGCCCTCAATCTCGAAACATACTCCAAACCAGAAATCACACTCTCATCCTCTTCTTTCCTCAACTTCCTCAACCTATTGACCTTAGCTATGTTTATCACGGTTCTTTCCTCCTCCTCATCCACCCAAGCAGCTTTCCTTTCCTTACAAGTCTTCTGCTCATAATCACTTTCCTCAGACAACTCCACATCGTTCGTGGAACTGTCCAAGAAGAACAAAGCAGAACCGTCTTCAGCAACAACATCGTGAGCTTTTTCCTCCACTTGTTTACCAAATTCAAGGGGGGAATAAATCGACCCGAAAAGAAAACTTTCAAGCTTTTTAATTTCTTTCTCCTGCTCAACCTCAATCTGATTTTCTTTTTCTTTCTTTCTCTTTTTCAACTTAGAGATTTCAAAATCAGATTCCAACCCATTCTCAGTATCATTGATATCTCCATTAATCGAAACCACTTCATCATCCCTTTTAAACTTCACCTTGTTTCTAGACACTGGGTTTTGAGATATCAAACTCATGTTTTCCCTCTTTCAAAGGTTCAGAATAAAAAACAAACAAAAACCTGATGAATAAAGGTCAACAAACCAAATTCCTGAGCAGCATATAAATAAGTATTAAATCAAAATACGAAAAACAACACAAACACCATATCATAGATACACCGCCATGTCAAACTCAAACTTAGATGACATGCATAAAATTTAAAAACCCAAGTTGAGAAAAGTGATACGGAACAAGACGAAGGGAAACACAGTAAGGCCTACCTGATGTTTTTCCAGGGAGGGGGCGGCCGCTGAGAAAATAAGGTCAGTTCGAAGTTAAAATCCGTTGGGTTACAATTTTTTTTTTTTGTTGGCCCATTTAATAATTATTAAATTTTATTAACATATCACTCACATATATATATATACATATTTAAAATTATTTTTAAAAATTGAATTTAATAAACGGTTCAATATCTTAATTTTATAATTTTTAAAATTTTACAAAAAATTTAAAAGTTATTAAAAAAATTAACATTTTTATATATTTTTAAATTCTTTATAATTATATTTTTATATATTTTCTAATAATTTTTTAAAATTTTTGTAATATTTTATTCAATTTTAGGCTTAAATATTAAAAAATCAACATAAAATAATTTAAGAAATCAATTAAACCCTTCTAAAATAATTAAAATGTTTAATTTAAGCCATTGCGTCATCACTTAACGATCCATCAAAGGCTTGATAGAAAACTTTATTTCAAGGTCTTAATGAAGTGCAATTCATAATTCGAAGGATTCAATTAGACCTGTCCATGGGCCGGGCCGGGTTCGGGTCAGACCCGAAAAATTTTCGGCCCGCCTCCTAGGCTCGGGCCCGGCCCGGCCCGAAATATGGGCCTGAAATTTTGCCCATGCCCGCCCGGGAAAAATATCATAAGCCATAGCTCGGCCTGGCCCGGCCCATTTTTTAAAAAACATTAAAAAATTATTTTAAAAATAAAAAATTAAAAATAAAATTATTTTAAAAGTATTTTGAAATTAAAAAATAAAAATAAAAAATATATATTTATTATATTCGGGCCGGGCCCGGGCAAAAAAGTGGTGCCCGAGGCTCGGCCTATTTTTTAAACGAGCCTTGTTTTTTTGCCCAAGCCCATATTTCAGGCCTATATTTTTACCCGAACCCTCCCATATTTCGAACAGGCCGTCGGGCCGGGCCGGGCTGCCCAGCCCATGGACAGGTCTAGATTCAATTAGATATTTTGCTTTGGTGTTCAATTGATTTTTTTTTAAAATTATTTTATGATAGCAATTTGGCAAGTATTTACAACATTATGGTACATATACGATGTGAGGAGAATAATTACATAAAATTTGTATTATTAACACCGTTATAATTCTTTTATTAAATTCACTTATTTAATATTTTGAAATTAAAAAAAAAATTACTTGGTAGTATGTAACTGTAATAATTACGTTAAAAATAATGATATAGATTTTTATTTTTTTTAAAACCTCATTAGAATTCTTCATGAAAAATAATTTTTTTGTTAGAATAATGTTCTTAAGAAAAATTGATGTCAGCATAATTATTAATTATTTAGAATAATTAATGATGTTACAAAAATAGAGGAACCAAATTATGTAAATATATATATATATATAAACTTAAATCACAAAATGTTAATTAAATTATACTCTTTTTCCCAAGCTGGTACCTCAATTATATTCTGATACTCAAATTACCCCAAGTCATCAAAAAAAATCTATTAACCAATTATTTTATGACACATGATACTTTTAAATAAAAATAAAAATAAAAATTTTTAATTTAATTTAATTATAAAAAATTAAATTAAATTAAAACTTTTCAATTCTTTTACACACCCGCCCTCCTCAGGATTCTTTCTTTTCTTTTAATGCATTTTTTAATTGTTAGTTAATTTTTCTTTACAATTCTCTTACCATTTTTCTTCTACTCACTTTCTTCGTAGTTTTCGGATTTCATACTTTATTTGAGTTTATTTTTCGTTATAAAAGTTCACTCAACATTAATTATTTTATACAAAGTATATAAAAACGATTGAAAAAAGTTATTTTTAGAAAAAATAATACATGAGTTTTGAATCGGGATGATAAATGAATCAAAATCGAAGTTTAAAAACGGAAAATAAGTTCTCCAAAATTTGAGTTTTGTTATGAAAAATTTAGGTTTGGATGAATTTTTAAATATTTTATTATCAGAGTTGTTGGGTGAAAAGTAAGAGTGATGAATATGTATATAATTAAAAAAAACCTTAAAAGAAAATAATATTAAACATTATTTTTTTAGTTAAAAGCTGGGAAAGAATTCTAGTTTCTCTGGTTTGGTTTGTCTATGCATCTTGCTGACATCAACATATTTAATAAATATGAGTATACTCGTCGTCGGTGCAACAAGGACTCCATGGCCCAATGGATAAGGCGCTGGTCTACGGAACCAGAGATTCTGGGTTCGATCCCCAGTGGAGTCGCTGTTTATCTAAAAGTTTTGGCCCCCAATAGACGACAACAAGAGCCAGGCCTTAAGGTGTCATATTTTTAGGCCGACAGCCATCAAAACTGAAGTCTACAACTTCTTTTTTGCAAATTTCAAACTAGTCTTAATGTTTTGAATTAATAAGCATTTTAATTCAGTCATATAAACAATGTAATTAGAATTTTTACCTTTAGGTAATTGTTATTAACAATATAAAAGAAAATATAATGGAACAATATTTTATGCACCGTCGGTGTAATAATTTTATGTACCATCAGTGAATAATAACATGTCACATCATCATCAAATAAAACAAAAAATAATGGAGAACTTATAAATAAATATTAATAACTCCCGGGTTTAGGATCTTAGGTTTAGGAGTTTAGGATCTAGGGTCTCAAATTTAGGGTTTCGATTTTAGCATTTATTTATAATTAATAATTATTTAAGTATGTTTAAATAAAATTATCAGTATTTATTTTAAAAAAAATACTTTTTTATTTAATGATGCAATGTCATATTATTAAACGATGATTAATGAGACTTATACACCCATGTATCAAATATTCTCCCAATTAAGAGAAATATTCACATTAAAAAAAGCGAATGCTTTGAAGAGTGGGTAGTCTATTTATAGGAGTGAATGACCAAAACCTTTTCAGAAAAATCGAGAGGTTGTAGGTCTTTCAAGACATTGGTCATTCAATGACCACCCGGACAATGGAAAACGAAGGATTGCTTGTGGGTGCTTCTCAAATGACTTGCTATGTTGTCACTTGTCCAAAGTTAGAGGGGTATAACCAAACATTAAAAATTAAATCTTTAAAATAAGAAAAAGAAATAAAAACTCTGAGAAAATGTTTCTCCCAATCTTTTATAACATGCATCTCCAGCAATCTGTCATCCACCTTAACAAAATGTGTAATAAAGCCATTAGGATCATGGGCTTTTTCAACAACATGTTAGCTTGCTAAGCAGTTTTACAAAAAGTTGGGTTTAAGACCCTGAAATCTTTGTCCAAATTTTGGCCTATAAATCCCGATTGGGTTTAATTAAGCAGTTCAGCTAAACTCAAAGAACCAACCGAAGTACTAACTCGTGTCTGACTGTCGTGTCGGTTTATTGTTCATTGCATACCATAGTTAATATCTTAGGAAAAAAAATATACTTTTCGTAAGGCAAAGGCGGGCCATGGAGGTGGAAGAGCTAGAGAAGAGAAAGTCCAGAAAGATTACGTCTTCTTCTCCTTCTTCAGCTCTTATAAATAACCTTGATGATGGCTGCCTTATCTCCCATTCCAGGTTGGGTATTTAATAAAAATTCTATTAAGATATGATTTACAATTCTATTCCATTATAGCTTAATTCCAGTATAACATTGTTTCATCCAAAGATCCGCAGGCTCCAAGGCACTCACAAGGAGAGGCCGTTAAGGAAAAGGGAAAAACAAAGGAAGCGTCGTAGGTTGCAAAAAATGGTCAAATTATGAAGAACATGTGGGCCCCACCATAAGATGATCAAAAAAGAAACCTAATTACACATTAATTAAAATCTTTTTCTTACAGAAATACCAGGAATATTGTTCATCAGATAACATTTTCGACTGTTCTCTTATTTTTAACATTGCTCTGTTCTCTCGATGAAAAAATAAAATAAAATAAAAAAAGACACATAAACAACAAAATAAAATAAAAACCACTGATACAGAGATGATCAGCTCACGGGGATTATGGAAGAATCAGCGCAGCACTCACCAATTAGACAGCAGCAACGCAAAGCCGCGAGACAGCCCTCAAGGAAACCAGGCCTTGGAGGTGGAGCAGCATACTGTGGAGGTGGTGCCATCACTGGGGGATAACCTTGAGCAGGGTAAGGAGCAGCATAATGTGGAGGTGCAGCAGCATACTGTGGAGGTGGTGCCATCGCTGGGGGATAACCTTGAGGAGGGTAAGGGTCAGGACAAAAATACTTGGGATCACTCATATTTGGAAACTAAAACTCAAAAATCAAAATCTAGTCCAATTGACAAGTGATTGAATGTAGGCGGAAAATGTTTTATAGAAAAAAAGGGTTGTCCAAGGGCCTCGCCCCCCACGGGGTAAAAAAGTCATAACCACCCCATATTAGATTTCCAGAAATCGACAAGAGTCAAAATGGTTAAGAGCTCGATCGAAAGTGGAGAGAAACAGCCAAATATTACATTTTAAATACCGTTTTATTTTTTCCACCCTTCCAAAAGATCCAATCCACGGTCATCCGTCATCCTACAACAAAATTTTTCTTTACAAATGCGCCTATTTGCCCATCAAACCTCAAGCTCCTAATCAAACCGATTCTAAAAGACTTAAAATGCTTTATAGTCAAAAAGGGTCCGCAAGGCCACCCCCGCCCGCGCGCGCGGGTAAATTAACGCACGACAGAAGGTCATAACTCCCTCCTACAAAAAAAAGAAAAACAAAGTTTTGACAAGAGTCAAATCTTAGCCTAATGGTTAAGAGCTCGGTAGAAAGTGGAGAGAAACAGCCAACTATTACATTTTAAATCCCATTAAACCTCAAGCTCCTAATCAACTAAAATTCCTGTTAGTCATTTTAGCAAATAAAAACCCTACCTCTACTCTCATCTTCACGTAATCTCAAAAGTTACAATTTTAGTCTAAAATCTTGTTGGAAATTTCTTGAGATTCTTGAAGCTTTGCAATCAAGTCCCAATCCATCTTCTTCATCCAGTCATTGGATCTTGCGTCGATTTCTCATGAAATCCCCGTCAACATCAGTATGTACTATGTTACCTGTCAATTAGGACTTTTCAATTTTAGGTGACAACCAATTTAATAAAAATAAAAATTCCTTCTGTAAAATTGAGCTAAAGCTAAAGTTGCATATATCATACGATATATTAAATCAAATTTCATATATAATGTTTTATATTAATATTGACATATATTACGGAATAAAAAAAATTCTTTTATTAATAAATTTTAAGATGTGTTTGATAAACAGAAAAACTAAGCATTGTAAATCTATTTGATATATTAATTATTTTGTTTGATAATGGTAAATTTTGATTTTTAAAAATTTATAATTTCATAAATTTAATCGATTATTTATTCTAAGGTAAACTCCTAAAATAGTCACTTTTATTTGTTTCAGGTTACATTTTAGTCACTTATGTTTGAGATGTTACATTTTAGCCACTTACGTTATCATGGGTTGTTAGTAACAACCATGCAATGGCATGTAACTAAATGCATAGGTAAGAACAAAACAAACCCTAACCAATAATAAGTGCTAAAAATAATATTTTTTAACCTCATTTTTAACGTGTTTTGGGTGATTGTCTGATGTCAATTGTGATACTCCCAATCCTTTAAATTCATGTTTTAATGCTTAATAAAGTACTTGAGAACAAAATGAGCGAAAACCAAAGCATCAAAGTAAACTGAAGAGCCACAAGAGTTGCACCTTTTCACACGGCCAATCCATTCAAGCATGTGGTATGTCGTGTCGATTTCATGGGATTATGTACTAAACAGCAAAAAATCACGATTTTTTTAAGTATTCTAAAACTATATATGACAAAAATAATAAAATAGGAAGGAACCGCCAAATAATACTCAAGAAAATTACTCAAAAAATACTATTGAAGCTTACTTTAAAACAGATTTCCGTCACTATTGAAGATTCATAATTGATATATTAGGAAATTATCGTGAGTTTGTTTTATTCTTATGGTTATGAAGTATCTTTGACTTTTCCCTTTTGCATCTCCAACAATGAAGATTCATAATTGATATATTAGGAAATTATCGTGAATTTGTTTTATTCTTATGGTTATAAAGTATCTTTGACTTTTCTCTTTTCATCTCCAACAATCTGCCATCCACTTTAACAAAATGTGTAACAAAGCCATTAGGATCATGGGCTTTTTCAACAACATGTTAGCTTGCTAAGCAGTTTTACAAAAAGTTGGGTTTAAGACCCTGAAATCTTTGTCCAAATTTCGGCCTATAAATCCGGATTGGGTTTAATTAAGCAGTTCAGCTAAACTCAAAGAACCAACCGAAGTACTAACTCGTGTCTGACTGTCGTGTCGGTTTATTGTTCATTGCATACCATAGTTAATATCTTAGAAAAAAAATATATACTTTTCGTAAGGCAAAGACGGGCCATGGAGGTGGAAGAGCTAGAGAAGAGAAAGTCCAGAAAGATTACGTCTTCTTCTCCTTCTTCAGCTCTTATAAATAACCTTGATGATGGCTGCCTTATGCATATTTTCAGCTTCTTGTCTCCCATTCCAGGTTGGGTATTTTTCCCCCTATAAACCCTTTTCTTAATGAATATTTTTCATTTGATTGATCTCTGCAAATATTAGTTCATTTGGTGCTACGGTTCTTTATTTATCTTCAATTTTGTATTTGTTCATCTGGGTATTAAGCAAGTTATGTTAATTTTAACTCAGTCGTTGGTTTTGGTTTCATAGGAAGTTGGCTTACGGTCAATTGTTTTTTTTTTTTAGGTAACGATGCAATTGGATTTTTTGTTGGCATTTTATATTGGTGTTTAAAAATTTCTGTTATTTTTAGATTTATAGGAAGTGAAGTAATGGTTAATTCAAGTTATTTTAGGTTAATTATATTTATTGGGAATTTCTCTTCAAGTTCTTATGATGGAGTGAGAAAGCATATGTAAGGTATTTGGCCCAGATAGTTCTTATTTTAGAAGAAATGAACTTGGATATTCTTTGTGAAATGCATGGAATGACATATCTTTACACTCTTTTTCTTCTTGTATTTGGTGGATGTCTCCCGGTTTTTGAGGCTTTGACTACTTATGCTAAGGTGGAGGCGAGCAAAACTTTACAAATGTTGGGATTTATGTAACGTCATCTAAAGATTTCTTTTATTGAATGCTTCCAAATTAGTGGGTATTCTTGTAACTTTGGTTATGTGGTGCTAATGATAGGATGTTTAGTTGTTTCCTAAGAGAACTTGATGCTAATGAGGTAAAAATGTCTGAAAAGAATCCATTCAAGTAATTTGCTTTCCAATAGCATTCCTATTTTGTCTTTTCTTTTGTTTTCTTTTTCCATTGGCTTTCGGAAGTTCCACATTTTAGCAACACTGAAAGCATTTTAGCAGGCACCGTCATTTCTGATGATTTTTAATCCTGGTACCAAGTGCGATCTCTTTTACATATTGCTATTGAGTTGCAGATCGGTATAACACCGCCCTCGTTTGCCACAGATGGTGTTATTTGGCGTGTCACCCTCGACTGTGGCTGCGAGTAGATAGATCTGTTCAGGATTTTTCTGAACCTGGTGTTTTCCCCAATATTGAAGAAGCTGTGTCTGCAGCCAGGTACATAAAACTACTTCTAATTTGTGGTTTGGGATTATATGGTATATTACTGAGACCGTATCTCCAAACTCTCCCTTTTAGACCTGGCGACACTATTCTAATTGCAGCTGGCGGCAGTCATCTTGCCTCTAATATTCAGATTAAAAAACCTCTCTGCCTGGTATGTCCTTATGATTCTGCAAAAGTCAGTTTACAGATAAATTGCTTCCTTGGTATGTATTTACTCTTTGAAATACAAATTTCTGAGAAAAAAACTTGGATCTGCACCCATGGCTGGCGCATATTCTTACATAGCATGGGGATGTAACCCTTCAAGTACCCTTTGTGTGATCCATTATAGATATCTCAACATGGATGCCTCTTAATAATGGCCATGGGTGTTAAACCTGAAGTTGGGCATACGTGTCTCGGACACATTTCTGTATCAGACACTAACACTCAAATCGAAGTAATGCAGGGAACTTCCACAAGTATTGACTTTGAATGTGCTGTCCTATACATTCTGCCACCCTTTTTTTTAATGCGATACCATTATATTTGATAATGGAGATGCTTTAAGTTCTTTCTCATTTTATTGTTTTAGTTTCTCTTTAGTTATCATTTATGTTGATACACTTTTTCGTCTTATTTTAATGCATATGATATTTTTTTCTGTAAAATGCACGCAAAGATGTTTCTTATTAGTATTATTTGAAATACAAGACATGTTTATGCCAAATATTTTGTTATGAGATATATATGATCATGGATCTTTCAATGGGTGATTACTTTAGAGCTTTACTTATGTTTTCAAAAGATGTATGGAGTCAATATATAGGCCTAGAACCCCTACTATTTGGCCTGAGATGATTTAAAACTGCATTTAAGCAATAGCAACTTATTTGATTCAAATATCGGGCTGTGGGTAACCTCTGCCTAGTGCGACCTAGTGCTACCTACATTTGTTGATTTTGTTCCATCCCTCTTGCACTAAATTATAACCTATTCTCGTTATTTGTGGTTAGGAGTTTTTGAGTTTAGGATTATGTTATAGATAACTCAACATAGATGACATGAGACCATGCTCAAAAGATGTTTGAACCACTCGTAATGAGCTGTAGGACATGATTCTCTTAAAAGTCTCTTTCCCCATCCCCTACTCAGCTCTCTTATTTATCTCCTGATAAAGAGATCAAGGCCTTGAGTTGAGAATGAAGATAATCTTTTTGTAATAATTGTATAAAAAGTTATTGTTTTTGCCTCACTTCTATCTCAACTACTTTCTTCAGATCGGCGGAGGTGAGCTTCCTGATGAAACAACTGTCATCTGTTTGCGAGGTTCAGACAGGTTTGCAAATTTTCTGACTATGTTTTTGCTTCGTATGTTGAATGTGGTAATTTGTTGAGAGGTTTCTCCATGTTATATCTAGAAATCTTGTGTCGAGCCACCTCCATATTGTTTAAAATTAGCAGCTTCACGATTAAAGGCCTGGATGATGTTTTCAGCATGCGATTTGCTTGAAATGTTCTCTTTTATTTGTTGTTGTGATTTATGATAAAACTAAAGGAGCAGATTGTATGCTACCTGCTATGAAAGAATATGGATATTCAACAGTCTGGAGATGGCTCTATAAGGTCACAATTATTATTTTTTAATAGAGAGAAACAACCTGCACGTTTGTGCTGTTCATTTTGGTGGAGCAGTGCATTGGAGTTTCTATCAACCTGCAAGCTGACAAACTTAACGGTGAAGGCGGAGCTAGGTTGCTGCTTGCTTCATAGGAGTGGAAGGCTAATTATAGATGAATGCATACTTCAGTGTGAATCAAACCCGTTGGACTATCTGTCATGCCCGATCATGAGTACAGCCGGAAGTGGGGTGTTTCCCTCCAACCTGAAGAGTGATGGTGATAGCATTTCTGTATCGCACACTCGGATTGAAGGAGGTGCAAAGGCTGTTTTGACGAGTGGAGATCTAGCACTACAGCAAGTTCGAGTCATTTATGCTCGAACTTGTCTCTATTTCTGGTTCGACGTTGGTTGTAGATAATTGGATTAGGGAATTCAATTTAATTCCTGAATGTTGTTTTGTTTTCTGTAGGAACAATATCTAATGTAGCCATAGCCATAGCCATAGCCAAAGGCATTGTATGTTATCAGACCATTTGCAACAAACGTTCCTTTTCTATTTTTTAGTAGATTTGTTCATGAATTTGGTCCAATGCAGATTGAGCTTTGGACATGAGATGGTTAAGGTCTAGATCTGGAATTGCGACCATCATATTATGATACATATAATGTATATAATGTTGGAAAAAAAATTCCTAATTAATTCATTGAAACATTTACCTAATAATTACCTGACGTAAAAGGACATTAACTTGCATCAGTTTTGTTCGGACGGCAAGCATCATCTGAATTAAATTTGATAATTCGTATTCTTATTTATCGTTTTTGGTTGATATGTTAAAAATTACATAATATAAAATTTTAAAATATTTATAACTTTAAACATTAATGTTTTAATCATATATATATGTGTGCATGTATTGTGTTTCAAATCTCGTGCAACTGATACAATGCTTGGAATAGTACAATTCCAGAATCCCCCCATAAGAGACATGGAGCATGGCACTTTTTACATGGTTTAACTACTGAAATCCAATGTATTTTTATATTTAAATATTTGACACAGAAATAACATATTACATTGATTGCCAGATCAAATTTCTAGCATGTTTCAAGTTTACACTCCTCTTCTCTCCAATACATATAAAATGCAATTCTGGAGTTCCAATCAAAACCATAATAGCAAAGTACTACATCCACGGAACTTAGGGCCTAACAAGTTAGTTCAGCATCTGCATATGCATCCCCTTGTCTTCAAGGTTCGACATCTTTTGCGGGTGTGTGAACTGTGAATACATGTGTCTAAGATGATTCCATAACGAAAACCATGTAGCCAAGGTTCTCCACAGAGCTTCCCACTAATGCTTATTGTTCAACACAATTCCATGATATCTAGAAATTTTATCCAAGTAGAATGCCATCTAGCTTCCTAAAACATCGAAAACGAAGCACTGCACGTATTCGACCAAGCTCTTTCATATGCTCTTTCAGGTTCAACAATCTTCAATGCTAAGCTCATCTAAGCAAGTACAAGTCACCGGTTGGGCCTCCACAGTGAAACAAGAAACTAATGATGACTGCAAGCCAAGAAAAACTCAAGTTACAAAAAACATGCTATTTTTTTTAACACATTCCGCTTTTGGTCAAAGAAATGCGAAATAAACATGCTTCAAAGCCAGACTATGACAATTGTACCTGCATCTATCAAATATTCATCAATCAGTCCTAGTACTTTATATTGTCAAAAAAGCTGTATTTATCATGCACCTAGAGCAAACCAACACACATCTAGACATGATTATCAGGATATAAGCCTCAAAGGACTCTCCAAATACATAAAAATCTTGGAGATAATTGAATATACTTTTATCGGACATGTACCCATGTCCAATCCTCAACCAAGTCTGAGTGATATAAATTGATACATATATATACTTGTAAATAAGAAAATTATATTTATGTAACTTTACTTGACAATAGATACCTGCATAAGTAAATTTGTAGGAAATAAGGAAAGAAAAAAACAAAATAACAGGGAAAAGTATTGAGTAATATTTCTGGTAAAAGAACATGAGAACTTGATATTATATAACATTCAATTTTTTGAGAAGTCAAACATTTTGTTCATTAAGCAAAAACATAAGGCAATGCATGTTGCAGTCATCAAAACCTGAACAGTTATACAAATGGCAATCCAGAGTTCATGTAGCAACAGAACTAAGTTCATGGTTATCAACATTTTTATGCAGTAGAACTTTTACAAAAGCTATGAATCATGGATGTCATCCACAGGTTCCCTAACATATCTTGCTCATGCATGTTCAGTTTCAGCAAAATGTCGTATTAAGTTGCTGCCTTCAACATATATAGAACTCGTATAATAATGAGTCTATTGAGGTTATAGTGAGAATACCTGCAAAGTCCAATTGATTACATCCACCAACCCGCATAACAAGCTGAAGGCCACTTCATCTTGTTGGTTATGGTCATAGCATAAAGGCCAAAGTGCAATTGATCACTTCATAAAGATGAATACCAGTTAAAGAGAGCCTTATTACTCTCTTGCTCGACTCAAAACATAGTTTCATATAGCCATTTAATCCACACCACCTGCAAGCAAAAATGACAAGAAAAACGGTTAACTAAACATCATGTTAGAGAAGACAGAAAGGTGGAGAGAGGTGGATGTAAGTTTGATATTTTCTTCTTGTTATTTTCTTTTTGCTCCTGGAGCGAATTATGGTTTGGAGTTTGCTGGTGAAGGGAGTCTTGTTTTCCTAAGCATTCAGCTTTGAGTGAGAAGTCCCACAAAATGAAATCACTGAGAGCAAAAGCTTGCGACATAGGGGAAAGCAAGTACTAGGACTACTGCATAAGAAGCTGCATTTAAAGAGTTAATAAGAAACTTCATTCAAGCATCCTTTGAAGTACAAGCAACTACCCTAAACAAATAATCTAAAAGTCATCAACCACAATGCATGAACCACAAAAGAGCAGTTACATATGATAGATCAACCTCACTGTTTGTGTACATCTGTATTAGCTGTGCAGAGTCCCCTTGACCCTCTCAACAGATGCAATAAGTTAAGGAGCCTTATCATATAACCAGCAAATGTTGAGGCAGAAAACTTTTTGGAATTAAAAAAGGGTTTCTCTGCACACCTCATCAATGTTTCAAAAGACAGATGGTATCTACCAAATGAAACAAAATCCATATGGCTGGCTTCTTGCATAATCTTTAAAAAAGTAGCGCACAAAAGAATTTTAAGGAAAAAAAAGAAAAGAAAAAGAGTAAATTTTCGTTATAACCATATCCCACAAAGTACTGCTACCCTTACTATGCATTAAGTTAAACTATCAGTTTGCCTAGTATATCAACTATTATCTTCAAGGTAGAGTCAGCTTGCATTGATAAAAAATGAAAGATGGTAACATACTTCCAAAACAAGGAGTTATCTTTTAAGAAAACTCACATATATTACAAATTAAAAATATCGCACATTTGGGGGTGGGGGAAGGTAACATGTCTCAAACAAAGAAGTACAGTTCACCCCCAATAGAACGGTTATGGATGTCCACGGCCCTCAAGAATTTCAAATGATCGATAATAGTTCAGTACATATCCATGAAAGAACATGGAAAGATAACCTATAAAAGATATGAAGAGTACTCCTATCTTATACAACGATCACAGCAGAAAAATAGAAATGAAATCCTAAATTAGGATGTCGTTTAATCCCAACTCATTCACCCAATCACCAGTGCCTCCCTTGAGAACCACCTCCCTTGTTTTTGGCAAAGAAGGCATTCTTGGGTTTTGGTAGCTCATGAATGTCCATCACTTGTACCGTTCTTTGCTTTTTGGCTTCAAAAAGCACACAAAAATCGCAGACAGTCACATTTAGTATGAACCCAAAGTGAGGGATTCAAGATCAAGTAAACTGTGGAAGAAGAGAAGAAAGCAAACCATTTTCAGCTTCCTTGTAACTTTCTTGAAGCCTTTTCCTCGCAGAAGCCAGCCTTTCAGAGTCAAAATTGCTTTCCTTTTGTTCTCTCTGTCTCTACGAAATCCCCAGAAAGGCGATTCAACAAATAGAAATGCCAAAGTTTATACCAATTATCAACTCATCAAACTGAATCCTTAGGACAACCGGCAATGCTAAAATTGCTAAGTTAAGTTGAACTTTCCCTTGGCCTTTTGCTAAGATAAACTATTAGGGTGTGGCGAGTAACTATAACTTCTCATTCCTTGAGAATCGAAAGCCTCAAAATTACAGGAATTTGTCAAAACACCGGTTTCGCATCATCAATTATTTTGAAAGCATTTCTTTCTAAATTTGGTATCAGACATCTATGTCCATCAACAAAGTAATGATGCAATTAGATGCTCCCATTTGGTATGTACTAATACCTGTACATTTTGTGGAGGAGTTGAGTGAGTATGTCTTGATGGAGGATCTTTTCGGCAAGGAGGGATTGGCTTTGGCTTCCTTTCAGGTTCTGAATTATTCTTCTCCGAACCAAAACTCCCATCTGTCAATTGTTGTACGGTAAAGCATTAAAAAGGAGGTTGATTGATTAAAAGCACAAATGAAAGATACAAAGATCATATCCAACTTTGAATCAGATTCTATACTCACTGTGGGGATTAGGAGAGTATGCAAAATCAGGAACCTATAACAGAACAGAATCTTAGAACGATAAAAAATAAATAAAGCAGAATTTTAAAACAACTTTCACAGGGAAAAACAACTCCTTTCACCTGTTGACGACCATTTTGAGGAAGTTTTTGCTGTGGTGAATCGCCATCGGCTGCTAGACAATATTCATAGTCATTTTAACTTTATTGACATGTCAATTTCCATTCACCTTTGAAATATTTTCTGACAAAAACAAAAAATTCTTCATATTACAGTTGAGATAATAAATTTACCCATAAGTCCAGCAGGTTCTGGTTCTCCAGGTTGATTCACCCTTACCCATTCATCTACAATTTCTTTCCACTTCCTGAAGAAACAAGAAATCAAATCACATAACACTCTTTCTTTGATAATTGCTTCCTCAGTTTGTTCACACACTCACATACATACATACATATATATATATTTAACATATATGTATACTTCAGCAAGTTCATTAAAACCTGACAAGTTGCTTCACTAATCTCCTAACATCATTTGATGAATGTTTCCTCAATTTGTTAACATGTCTCCCAATATCAGTCTCCTGAAGATAGTATCACAACGAGGCAATTGACATAAATCAAACTAAACAAGACATTAAACCAAAAAAAAAAAAAAAACTGTTCCACATAATTATTACCTTGAGAGCTTGAAATGTTATATCCATGTCTGCCAAGCTTTGAAGTAAATCAACCAAAGAATCCTCAGACTGTAAAAACAAATTATTCAAATCAAAATCAAAATCCAAAACAAATGATCAAATCAACAATACGATAGCAAAAAGATTCAAAGACCTGATCAGGTAGTTCAAGACGCTCCTTAATCTCAAGAACCCTTTTTTGTTCATCATCAAACAAGCCTCCATAAGGGTCCATATCATCATCTTCATTATCAGAATGAGGCGTAAAAGGAGACCCTTTTCCTCCTTCTTTACCTTCATGGGGGCTATCTTCTTTATTAACTTGATATACATTTGATCTCTCACCAAAATCACAGCTTTTACACCTGGTAACCATGGAAGTAGCATAAAGCCTCTCCACAATCCCATCTCTCCTTTGCTTAAACTCTTGGCCATAATCCAAAGAAGCTACCAGGATTGCGGTATCTATAAAAGTCCACACATCAACACCAGCAGTTTCAAGAACTGATCTGAAATCATCCAAATCCATTACAATTAAAACCAAAAGTTGATGATTATGTTGCAAATTCCAACGCCTATTTCTTCCAAGTATCAAATCAAAGATTTGACCTTCAACATAATCAGATCTGATTGAAAACAAAAACGCCCAAAGCTTGAAATTTACAATTTTTTTCAGCTGACAAAAGAAAAACAATTCCTTAAAGTCAAAGCTGAAATGGTTTTTTTTTTTTTGAACAACTTGATGATTTTGAGTTTGTTAATGGAATTGGATTTTTGTGTGGGAATTGGAATCAACCAAATGAACAGATAAAACTCTTTTCTTTCTTTTTCTTTTTGAAATGAAAGATGATTATGATATTTCTTTATTTGGAAGAGAATCTTAGATAAGTGTATTCTTTTCGTTATAATTACACAAACGTATGTAAATAGAAGTAATTACATATGAGTGAAACTGAAATTATCTATTCACCTATTTATTATAAGGGTAAACTACACTATTGGTCACTAAATTATCTATATGTTTAATTAAAAAAGTTACAATTTGGTCACTAAATTTTTCAAAATTATTCTTTTGTCACCCAATTGTGAAGTGGCACCTTTTTAGTTGGTACAATAATAATTTTACTCCTCAATTTTTATACTTTCTGTCAGTTTGACAATGATTATATATAAAATGATAAAAATTGACATTCTTTTTTTAAAAAATTAGAAAATTCTAAAAAATAAATTAAAATAAAATTTAATAAAATAGTTTAAATAGATATACTGAGAGAAAATGAGGGAAAACTATTTTTAAACCCTCCAAATTTTCTCTATGTACTATCTATATAAAAATATGAAATATCCATTCTTTAAAAAAACATAAAAAAATTAAAAAAAAAACATTAAGCAAAATTTTTGGTTTTTTTGTCTTACCTCTTTTGTTTCTTAACATGGCTTTTTCATTATAAGAAAACAAAATTTTGAAATATAACTTTTTTTTTACAATTTAAGTTTTGAAAAATAATTTAAATGAATTGAAAATTTGCAATAAGTTTAGAAAAAATTTAAGTTATATTTAGTTTTTTTTACTAAAAATAACATTAGAGTCAATTTTATAAACTTTTGTAGAATGTTCTTCAAGACTTCATAATATTTGAATCGGTTTCTTTTTCACTCGCATAATAAATATATCAAAATCTAATAAGTTATAATACAAAAATTACAACTATCTGCTCTAATATTAGTTGTTCAATTTACTAAAAACACACAAGGTGATTTTATTTTATTGTTAATTATTGCCTTTTTGTAATGTTTATTTTGAAAATATGATGACAAGGACAATTTGATTATATGGGAAACATTGTGGTTTTGAGATTTTTAGTGTTTTGATTTGAACTTCACTTTGATAAGTTATTTTAAAGTTACTTGATTTAGTACTTATAATGAGTGGTTGAAACTATGAATTATATTAAATCATTTGATTTAATGCTTATAAGAATTGGTTATGACTATTGATATAATTAATTATTTGTAACTTCAAATTAAAAAAATAAAGTACTAAACAAATACAATTTATAATTATGACAAATCTTCCGATTTCAAGTTCCAACACTTCTACTATCTTGCAACAACAGACTTTAGAAATACTAAAGACCCCAACTATTATAAATCCAATAGTTTACTTAAGTGTGCTTGTTCTATAAAAATCTAAAACTATGAGGCAGGTGAGAGGCTTAGTTATCCACAAGCTTAAGGAGTGGAAAAAGATGACCCTTTCACCAAAAGGTAAGGAGATCCTGATTAAGGTAGTTGCCATGGCCATACCAACTTATACGATGTCTTGTTCTAAATTTCCAAAGAGGTTGTGTTCTCAAATGATTTCGGCTGTGACCAACTACTGATGGAGACAAAAGGGGAATGAAAACAAAATTTATTGGAAGCCATGCTACAGGCTTACTGAAGGAAAGGATACTGATGGCCTTGTTTTTAAGGACTTGGAATTATTCAATTTAGCGCTCCTTGCGAAAAAGTGCTAGAGGTTATTGCAAGAACCAAATTTTTTTGTGGGTAAAACTGCTTAAAAGTTTATACTTCCCAAATGACAATTTTCTTGATACTAGGAATGGGTGTTGAGCCTCAAGGGGTATCAACAATTTTCTTGATACTAGCAAGAATTCATGAAGAAGACTTTGTTGTAGTGAATTTGGAATGATGGAAGTGCGTGCGAATCTGGGATGATCAATGGTTGGTAAACTGTAATGATGGAAGGCCTTTGTTCCTTGGGCCTCTTAGTACTTTTCTACCTTTAAAAGTTGGTGAGATAATGAACAAAGGAGTTTGGGATCTTTCGAGTATTGAATGTTGGTTGTCAAAGGATGTTAAAAGGGATATTCTTGGAGTTCCGATTAACAATTCTAATGGCGACGATAAATTGGTTTGGCCTTTTATTTCTGATGGTCTACATTCAGTCAAATTAGGGTATAAAGAACTCAAAAAAAAAAGAAGAGGAATGTTTCAAATTTAGTGCCTTCTACTTCTCATATTATTGATGAGAAAACATAGAAAGTGGTTTGGGGTCTCAATATGCCTAGGAAAATCAAAATTTTTTATGAAAACTATATGAAAATGCATTGCCCACATTGGGGAATTTTTTCAAAAGGAAATGTTGTTAAAGTTCAATTTGTAGAATTTGTCAAAGGGAGGAAGAACTATGGAGCACTTAATTATGGGCTTCGAATGGGTTCAGGGAGTATGGTTTATTGCAAGAGATGGTTTGTAGATTGTTAAGGAAGAAATCAACACTTTTGATAAATTGCTCGAGGATAGACAGGGATGATAACTTTTTGACTAAAATTGCCTTTTCTTGCTGGATGGTCTAGAAAGTCAAGTGTGAGGAATTGATGGAAGGAATGACTATTGACATTGATGCCACTATCAGGAGAATAAAGTTTGCCTCTAAAGAGTACCTGGATTCATATGAGCTTGTTCTTAGGGAGGTTGAAACAAAGCAGGAAACATCTGACATTGTTTGCACAAAGCTCTTGGATAGTTGGGTTAATATGAACATTGATGGCGCCTATAATCACAAAACTAAAAATGTTGGGATCGGGGTCATATGCCAAAATAGTTAAGGTAAAATTCTTCATGGATTTGGAAAAAAGATCATTGTTGAATCACTAGAAATGGAAGAAACATTTTCAACGTGTAAAGGAGAAGAGTTGGTTATGCAAAACAAATAGAAGAAAGTGATTTTAGAGTCGAATTCTTAATTTATAGTAAATGAGGTTAAAAAAAGTAGCATAATCACATAGAAGTTGAGACCCATTTTGAGTAAGTTAGAACTCTTAGAGTGACAAATTCATTCATTCAAGATTTTTCCAATTAAACGAGGAGCTAAACAAGCAGTAGTCTAGGTTGCTACCCATGCTAAACAAGAGATGTTTTGTAAAGGTTGGCTCAGGACAACCACCATGTTCTTTGGTTCTCATTTTGGATAAGGACGACTTACCAGATCCTTGATGTTTTTGATAATTTTTACACTTTGAGCAAGTTCTTCCAAAGTGGATATCGAATCTACAGCATGTGAATCTAACCACATGAACACGTCATTGCATAATGAAAAAGGGAAGAACCGAAGACGAATAGCTTCAACAGATACACCATTATACCTAAAAGTATCACACAGAGTTAAGAATCACTTGAAATGCTAGTTCAGGTTTTCATTCATCAATCCTCGAAATTATAGATTACTCTGAATCATCTAGATCGTGGCCTGTTTTATTTTGAAATTATTGGCGTTGATTGTAGGCCTGTTGATGCTACCTTATACAACATCCAAGTTGGGCATGGCATAGTCCTTTAATGTACGGTTTTCCATTTGCTCTTCGATTTGTGGAATTCAGACTTGCTTTCCTCAAAAAGTAGATTTTCTCGTATTTGATCAATGTACGGTGGATCTTCCTCAAAAATATTCCCCTTCTTGCATTGTGCAAAGTTCACTCAAGTTCAGGATCAAATAGAAGCAACTCATTTCTACTTTAAACCATTCACTATGAAACACCACCACCAAGAAAGTAACCAAATTAAACAGTAAAAATAAATAAAATTTACAAATGAAAACAACTGAAACGCCATATCTATAGTATCAAAATTGAATTACTACTAACAACTCAATCCTAAGCACCGAAAACCTCCCTGGAAATGGTGTCAACAACTTGACCGCTCTTTGGTGTGCGTGCACTTAGGCAGATAAATTTTACTAATAGATATGGAAATGTGGTGTATTTCAAGTATAAGGTCAAATTGTAATATAGTTTTTTTTATTACAATAAAATACAGAAGTATTTCGAGGATTGTACCTAAGGGAGGTATGAACTAAAATTGAATTGGATAGAAGGAAAACATGCAATAAGAAGTCTAAACAACTACTTATCTATTACCTATAGTATTGTAGCACCTTCACCCAGTTCGGTCGCCAGACCCGAGTGATAAGATGTTATGATAAGTAACAGAACAGTTACACGCAATTCATAAGTAAAAAATTCAATTATATAATGAATAACCGCATACATTCACATATATCATGTTTTGTAAACATAATCAGATTTAAATTAAGCTTAAGAAAGCTTCAAGAACAATCAAGGATTAAATTGTAACATTTTCAAAAGATAAAAGCAATTGTGCAAAATAGGGGTCATACTGTAACAACTCGTTTTCAGTGAAATCAAAACAGTGGTTTTGGGACCATAAATCTGAGTCCGGAAGAAAAATAATTTTAATATTATTTCATGGTCTGCATTATGATTGAAATATCGTATAAAAATTTCGTAAAGAAATTTTATCGGTTACATGTCTAATTAGATGGAAAGGACCAAATTGCATAAAATGCAAAAGTTGAGTTCTAGTAGCTATAGATATCAAATAGCTATGGAATTAAAAATTTGAGGTCATTATATGGAAAATATACCATTAAGATGAGTTAGTAGATAAGTATGATGATTCTTCCTTGAAAAATTAAATAAAGAAAAAGATTAAATTGGAAAGATGATAAATTAATTAAATAACAAAATTTCATAATTTTCATCATCTTTCCTAAATTAAAAACATGGAAACCCTAGCCATGGAAACCTAAGCTCAAGCCAACTTCTTTTGCTTAATTAGGTAAGTATTCTTGCCCCGTTTTTAATGATTTTTATATTTCCGAGATCGTAATAGCTTAATCTAGCTATCTCGGGGATTAATTTGTAAATTTATTAAAGTATTAAAGTTTTTCCATGGATGAGTATGCATGAATTATGAAGTTTTATGGTAGAAAATGAAAGGTTGTTGATAGATAAACAACTTTTGTAAAGTGAATTTTGATAAAATTATAATTTAGGGACTAAAAGTTGTAAAATTCATGGAAAAATTTTGAATTTTGTGAAATACATGGGCTGTTATTGTTACATGTAAAAATCAGCTAGACTTGGAATAAGGATTAAATTGCATGAATTTTATTTTCCGAGCCTAGGGACGAAATCATAATTAAATAAAAGTATAAGGGCAAAATGGTAATTTTTCCTAAGATGTGAATTGGATTAAATTGAACATGAATTGTATTAAATTGAGCTAAATTTACTCTTATAGATCAGGATAGACCAAATACGGAGTTAGATCGTGGAAAAGAAAGTGTTGGATTAGTAGATTTTACGTATACGAACAATTGTCGAGGTAAGTTCGTGTAACTAAATTGTGTATATTTATATGATTAAATTGAATGTTATGTATGTGTATTGTATACTTGACATGTATGAAAGTCAATCACATATCTGATAATGCTCGATAAATATTAAGTCCCGATTGAATAAATAAAATTCGATGGATACAGGGTTCTCGAATTGGTTATGTCCTGCATATGTTGCGGACACACCACAGCTCAAAAGAGCGTCCCGTTATTAGCTCTTATGAGCATCCTGATATATGGCTCTCTCGAGCTTCCCGTTATATGGTTCTTGTGAGCTTCCTGTTAATAGCTCTTCGGAGCATTCCGATTGGTTGTGATCCTGCATGTGTTGTGGACACACCACAGCTTTTATGAGCGTCTCGATATATGGCTCTCTGGAGCTTCCCGATATGGCTTGCTTGAACTTCCCGATATATGGCTATTCGGAGTTTCTTGACTAATGGCTTTTCGAAGCTACCCGTTATTGGCTTGCATGAGCTTCCCGATTATGACTCTTATTAGCTTCTCATTATACAGCCTGGATAAGCTTCCCGTTAATGGCTCTACGGAGCATCCTGTTATATGGCGAGAGAGAGAGCTTCCCGATTATGAGCTCAAATGAGCACCCCCAAATATGAATTGATAGATTTCTAATTCGTACACTTCATGTGTACTACCCTTGTATCCATCAATATTTTAAATGATTCAACGGGTAAAGTTCTGATGTGAGATGATATGAATTCAAGATGAATTACTATGATAAATACTTGAAATATAAAGATATGATATGTACATGTTCATGGACACTTGAAGTATAAATACATGTATGTGGAAATTGAATATTGATGAGCTCATTCATGTTTCTTAGTATTTATGTGAATTACTTGACTAACATGCTTGATGAGGATATATGCTAGGCAATTGGCCAAATTGGTTTGAGCATGTTTATTTGCTTACTTTAAATGTGAATTTAATTGGTAAGTTAAATTCCTTTATACAAACTTACTAAGCTTTAAAGCTTACTCTGTTTTTATTTCCTTTGTTTTATAGTAATTCGGAAGCTCAATTTGGTTGGAAGTTGGTCAGAGCAACATCACACTATCCCTCGGCTCATTTCGGTATAATTAGTAAATTACTTTTGGTTATAATGGCATGTATAAGTTGAATTGGGCCATTAATGGCATGTATGTGATTTTGGTTGTAACTAGCCATTGGAATGGCTTGTGATAGGTATGTTTTGAAGAGTATATAAGAGTCTATACATGGCCGTGTGTTTCGGCTGTGTATCCCCTGCTTCTTAAAAATTTCAAAACAGAATGCTCAGTAATGATCACACGGCCTGGCACACAGGCGTGTGGCTTGGCCGTGTGACCCCTGCACCTATTAAATGCAAGTCAGTATGGTCACACGGCCTAGCACACGGGCGTGTGGCTTGGTTGTGTGACCCAAGTCAGTAAGCACCCTGATTTAGACACAGTCTGGGACACAACCATGTGCCCCTATTTCGAATGCCACATGGTCTAAGACATGGGCGTGTCTCTTGACCGTGTGAGCCACACGAGCGTGTGTCCCCTACTCCTTGGGAAAATTTTGATATTTTACGAAAAATTCTCTGGGTTCCCGGTTTAGTCCCGACCTGATTCTAACATGTATTTTGGGCCTCGATGGCTCATATAAAGGACAATATGATTGATTATGATTGATTTTTTATGTGAATGAGTAATGATATAAAATTATCTATATTTGATCTATAAATTCTAGTAATGCTCTGTAACCCTATTTCGGCGAAAGATAAGGGTTAGGGGTGTTACACACACGACTGTGTGCCCAGGCCGTGTGACAAGTTGTAACTGTGTAGAACTGGAGTCACACGACCATGTATCTAGACTGTGTAACTTACTAAGGCTGTGTAGGTCAAACTGCAAATATTCAACAAAAGTCACACGGCTGTATGGCTGGGCCGTGTAACAAACTAAGGCCGTGTGAAAACTAAATGAACGGATCTATAGTATTCACACGGGCGTACAACTAGCCCGTGTGGCAATCGAGAATCTTGTGCTTCTTATACATTCTATATTTCAGTGGCACACAGCCATGTGGCTAGGCCATGTGACATAAAATATAACATCTAGGGCCTACTTCATGCCAACCATGTCCAAGGCCAAATCTATGTTCATTAGCACAAATATACCAACTTAAAAACCTGCATAAATTCAATAGGTCATCTACCAATTTACCACATTCATACCACATTCAAACCAAATACCAATATGCCTCAAATGGAACCCCAAAACAATCAACATGTCATGAATCAATTTTACCATTCAAGCATCACAACTAATTATTTTACTAAATCCATTTCATAGCGTAACACCTATCCACCATTTAAGCTATTAACCATACATGCCTAATCCACTCAACAAGGACACCATTAGCAAATATCATTGCCAACATATATATATATATACACATGATATTCAAAATGCCAAAACATCATCCAAAATACAACATTGTATAACCAAAAGACTCTTTTAGGTACGTGCCATTAACTAACAAAAGACATCACCAACTTGTTGAGTCCAGGATTGCAGCTGGATGCTAATATTGACGAGCATATAAGATTTAAACCTAACCTGCGTACGGGAAACAAACTTGTACGTTTAGTATAACTCAATGGTATTTTTATATTCGAGCATTATAACATAATATAAATCATGTAATGCAATGAACAAACAAACCAAAAATTCAAATGCAAGTTAATATGTCAATCTACAAGTCCTAATACATTACTTGATTATATAATTCCTTTTGCTTATCTTAAATTGAGCTATCACAGTTTGTAACAGCCCGATTCTGGGCCTAGTCGGAATAGTGATTTTGAGACCACAAATCTGACGAGGGAAAATATTATTGTCATTATATTTTTATGGTCAACAATTTCATGAAAAAATTTCGTAAAAATTTTGTTCGAAAATTTTGACGTTTGGGCACTCAATTTAGTCAAAAGGACTAAATTGTAAAAAGTGCAAAAGTTGAGTTCTACATGTTAGAAGTGTCTAATTGTTATGAAATTATTAGAGGCCCTTATGTGGTAATTAGACCCTTAGTTAATTTATGGACAAAAATGGGTATGGAATTAGTGAAATATATTTTTTTAAGTAAGGGCATTTTAGTCATTTAGTAATAAAAAGGAAATAAAATGGGAAAAAGATGGAAAAATGGTGTCATCTTCTCCATGTTGTTGCCGAATTTTAAGGGACACCATAGCTAGGGTTTCTTTGCTTTTTCAAGCTCGTAGTAAGTACATCCTAGCCCCGTTTTAAATGTTCTTCGTATTTTTGATATCCTCGTAACTCGATTTAGCTTATTCTACCATTAATTTGTGTTAGGGTGCATATTTGGAAAAATACCCATAGGTTAAATGTGTTTATTTTGATGTTTTATGGTAGAATATGAAGCTAGAAATTATGTTAAACAACTTTTGCTAAGCGGTTTTAAGTGAAAACGGGTAAATTGACATAATCTGTAAAAATATCTATTGTTCATAAGTGTATGTTAGAGTGAGAATTTGATGTTGTCATAGAAGGAAAAAGTTTTCAGCATGTTGTAAAACATAAGAATAAGGCGAGAAATTTAATTTTCGAGCTTAGGGACGAAAATGAAAATATGCAAAAGTTTAGGGATAAAATTGTAATTTTGCAAAAAGTTGAGTCGAGGATTGTTTTAATAAATTTGAATATTAAATAAGCTAAATTTGCTATTATAGATCAAGAAAGATGAGGAGGCAACCTCAATCGGGGAAAAGAGAAGATCGTGGAGTAAATTGCAAAATTTCAATATTTTGCACCGAGGTAAGTAAGCATGTGAGTTAATGCATTATTTTGATATTATTTATTATATGTTGAGATTTAATTGAACATAGAATAAATACTTAGTATAGATCCTAAAAATTTGGAAAGTTGGGAAATATGGTAAAAATGTTGCAAAATAAGGTTTCCGGTTGAACACTCGGAATAAGCCGGGATACATTAAATATAAAAGGGGGTTGCTAAGTGTTGATTCCCCCAAGGGGTTGTTAAGTGCTGATTCCCCGAATCCTTGGTGGTTGCTAAGTGCTGATTCCACCGTAACTTGAATGTGAAAGGGGTTGCTAAGTGCTGATTCCCCAAATCATCGGTGGTTGCTAAGTGCTGATCCCACCGTAACTTGAATGTGAAAGGGATCCCACCGTAACTTGAATGTGAAAAGGGTTGCTAAGTGCTGATTCCCCAAATCATCGGTGGTTGCTAAGTGCTGATCCCACCGTAACTTGAATGTGAAAGGGATCCCACCGTAACTTGAATGTGAAAGGGGTTGCTAAGTGCTGATTCCCCAAATCATCGGTGGTTGCTAAGTGCTGATCCTACCGTAACTTGAATGTGAAAGGGGTTGCTAAGTGCTTATTCCCCGAATCATTGGTGGTTGCTAAGTGTTGATTCCACCGTATCTTCGAATGTGAAAGGGGTTGCTAAGTGCTGATTCCCCGAATCACTGGTGGTTGCGAAGTGCTGAATCCACCAAATAACGGTTAATATTCCGAGTGTTCAATAGAAAAATTGGAAGGGTGAATGAACATATAAAATAGACACGATTATGTGGGGAATATTGGGTCTGATGCTTAATCAATCCATGTGTAAGATGAAAGGAAATATCAAAATTACAAAAGAGTGAGTTTGGTTATAAACAGTTTTTAACAACAATAGTTGGGCAAATTTGAAAAATCACCATAAATGGTGGAAATTGAATTAGGGGTTGAGTAATACATCAAATTGAATTTGAATGAGTCTATTTTCGTATAAAAGAAGTATAGCATGCAAAAGAGTTATGTATTTTGAGATATTTGAATTTTAGTGAGATAGGGTTGAATTGATTTCGAAATCCCCTATTCCAACTTTGGAAAATCACCAAAAATTGTAAAAAAATAATTATGGTTTGAAATTTACATGCTTGAATTCCTTATTCAGTCTATTTTCAAGAGAAACAAACGAGAACATTATATTAGTTTTTTTATATGGAGTTAAATAAATTTTAGTAAAGAGAGGTTAGAGTTGTTGAGCAGTGAAACAGGAGAGAGTTTAAAGAATAAAATGTACTATTTGGATAAACCAAAAATTATGAAAATTTTATGGTAAAAATATATATGATCCTAGTTTCGGGGAAAATTTACAGAAATCAATTTGGAGTTCTGTAGCTCCAGATAAAAATAAATTAGCGACTGTGACGCAGAAAAACAGCTTGTTGGAAATTGAACAAATAATAAAATTTGTGTGTGAATAGAATTATGTTTCATTGAATTCATGTTAGAAATTTATTTAATTATCATATGCTTACTTACTAAGCTACAAGCTTTTTCCTTTTACTTTTCATTGTTTTATAGTGATATCCGTCCAGCTCGAGAATTCGGAAAAGTCGGGAATTCATCCACACTGTCCACCACTTTTGGTATTTTGAAATCAACACTCTAATGTTATGGCATGTATAGAAGACTTCATTTTGTTGTAATATATGATATTCGATAAATCTTTTATTTCAAACTTTATGATAGTATTTTAAATGTTAAATATGATTTTATATATTTGTGAGAATATAAATATTGGTTGAGAATTTGGATTGCGTTGTATTGTGTTTTGATAATTTGCAGGGGGTTTTATGTAAAAATAAGCAGAAATGCTGCCGAAATTTATAAAAAAAATCTAGTAATACCTCAAACTCTATTCCGTCAAAGAATACGGGTAAGGGGTGTTACACAGTTGTAGCATATACAGTTTTTTTCCATATATCAGTCAGATCGATTAAATCGTAATATGAAATTCACATTTTCGGACTTATAATCTAACATCCACTATCCACCCTTATTTCAATTTCAGTTATAATCAATTTCTCAATTCCACATATGTAACAACTTCTTTCAACTCAAAACAAATTCAATCGCACATTTACAACATACAATATTTTTAGAACTATTCAATTTAGTCCTTATTGCTAACAATCAATCCAAATCAATTCAAATCAGCTTGTTTTATCATTTCAAACTTACCTTATGGTCTTACCATGCAACACAATTCATAGATGTAGCAATTGAAAAGGTTCGGATTATAGAAATATAAACCGTACATTATGAGCTATTCTTTAACGACTTTATCCTTTCCCTTCCTTTTTGAGGAATCTAGTTTGGCATTAGCTATGGGTTAATATAAACACATAACACTATCAAAATACAACCAATTTCGAATCAATCATCAATTTATAAAAATTTTCATTTTATTCAATTTAGTCCCTAAAACTAGGACTAACGTAACTTCCAATCTAGAACTCATATTTTTAATCAATTTTCACTATATTTTATTTAGGACTTCCTATTCTTCAATTCTAAAACCAATTTAAAAATTTATTCATTTTAGTCCTTATTGTACAAAATTATAAATTAACTTCACAAATTAGTCATTTTTCACTCTTAAGCTTAAAATCTATCTATTTAACAACCAAAAATTTAAGAATCCATCAATGGCATCTTTACAAAACTTTAATAGTTTCACAAAATAACACACGGGTCAACTAGATAAAGCTCTTGGGATTTCAAAAATATAAAAATTACAAGAAAATGACTAAATTGAACTAATCAATTGAAGCTTCAAAATTCAAAACCCTATGGCCGAAAGTTTCTTCTCCCTTGTGTTTTCGGTGGAAAATGAGAAAGATAAAGCTTCTTTCTCGTTCTCCCCCACTTTCATTTGTTTTTATTTTATTTGTTTAATTTATTATTATTTCTTTAAATTTTTAAACCAAATTATGAAGAAAACACCTACTTACCGTCCAATATTATTTCTAAAGTGGTATAATTTCCAATTTAGCCTTTATTCCATCTCTAATTAATAAAATGTCATAATAATTGAACTTTTACCTATTTTATAATGTAGTCCATGTACCTTAATTAATCATTAATTCAACAAAATTACCAATCCAAAATTCAATTCACCTATAATATTTACAGGTTTGATTTTCAAAAACAAGGTCCCGAAATCGCATTTTTCGTCACCATTAACTTTTGAGTCGTTACAATTGTCACGTCCCAAAATATGGGTAAAATTTTCTAGGATTAAATTGATAAATGTTGAATTTATTTATTTTCTGCTTAGCCACACAATTGGGCCTCTATTTGAAACTGTCAGTTTGGGCTAGTGAAACCTAATTTCCTCATCATATTTTTTTCTCCTTGCTGTCGCATATGCTATGGTTAAAACCCTATGGTGCCCCTCAACCTAATGTAAATACATACTTATGTTGGCCAACCACCCTTTGCACTTCCTTCTCTATTCTGGTGTCACTCTAACCCTAAAATTTTTAGCTCCTCTACTCCTTTCTCTCTACCACTGCATCTCACCTTTCCCCATGTGCTCTTATCTTTTATTTTTTCCTTTCTTTTCTCCCTAAGTGTCGCCGCTTGCCCCCACCATCATAGGGTCGTCGTCCTCTTTTCTTTCCCATTCCCATCGTCGCACATTGCACCACCATTAAGCGATTGTTTTCTTTTCTTTTCTTCCTAAAATTGCCTATTTTACACTATCGATCTCTTCTTATTTCTTTTTATCATTGCCACAACTATCACATTGGTAGACTGTTGTGTTTCTTCCTTCTTCTTTTTTTCTTGTTTTTGCTTACCACACCTTTGAACCATCAAACTTCTTGATTATTACCTTGTTGCTACTGCCTCTACTAATATTCGGGCTGCCGATTTTCCTTCCCTCATTGTAGGATTCCTTATTCACTCGATACACTATTCATGTTAGATCCATAGTCTTTAGCAACAAATCGGTAAGTTATACATTTGTATTGGTTAGACATTAATTCCTAGAAATTTAATTGAATTGTTGTTCTTTCTTCTTTTCAGTTTAATCGATTACATTTAGATCTAACCAAAACTTTGTCAATTGGTTCTAACATTAAGTGGTTTTGTGTGAACGATGTTAAAGGGCCAAATCTGGGAGAGGCAGATCAGATTTGAACTTGAGGAGTGTCGAACAAACTAGTAGCGAAGGTGTATGTTTTGACTAATGTTGTCGTGTGTGTGTGTCAACATTCGGCCGAATGTATACGTGCTTCCCTTCTGATTTTTGGTTGTTAATGTCATATCTTGATGATGATTAAATGTTTCTAATGGCTTCGATTTTTCTAAGTAACCCTAGATCTGATCTAAAAATAAACTTTGATCTGGTATTGAAAAATCATCGATTTAATTCAGTGGGTAATGAAACTGTGTACGGAAGATCTAATTTTTGTATGCTACCATTTTTCTGAATTGTTATGTTGATCATGTATGTGATGTCAAATTTGTGTTTAATCTACCATTGCTACTGATGCATGTTTACTGCTACTGTTAAAATTACAAATCATTACTGAATGCATGAAAGTTGTATGTCAATACTGCTATTGTTACTATTTTTTGATTTGTAAAAACATGTCATAATATTGCATTGGGATTGGGATATTGAAGGTGGAAATACAGGCTCTAAATGCCGGATTGTTTCACCGATCAAAACTATTATTATACTAGTAGTTCATCCAAAAAATATTATTTTGGCATGTAAGGATGGATGAGTTATGAGGGAACTCTTACTGTGAAGTGTGGCGGATGGTTGGGTATAGAGGTGCTCATAGGCCGGGCCGGGACCAAAAAAAAAATTTGGCCCGGGCCCGGCCCGAAATATGGGCTTAGAATTTTGCCCAGGCTCGGCCCGAGAAAAAATTCATAAGCCCGGGCCCGGCCCGGCCCATTTTTAAATAAATACCAAAAAATTATTTTAAAAATAAAACAAAAATTAAAAAATATTTTAAAATTAAAAAAATTAAAAAAGTATTTTAAAAAATTTAAAAAAAAGTATTTTAAAATTAAAAAAATTAAAAAAATTAAAATATTTATTATATTCGGGCCGGGCTGGGCTGGGCCCGGGCCAAAAAAGTGGTGCCTGAGGCCCGGCCTGTTTTTTAATCGGGCCTCATTTTTTTGCCCAAGCCCATATTTCGGGCTTATATTTTTACCCAAACCCTACCATATTTCGGGCGGGCCGTCGGGCCGGGCCGCCCGGCCCATGAGCACCTCTAGTTGGGTAGGAAATTATATTGTTATCCATGCATATTGTATTTTTACTGAAAATTACCATGAGATTAGTATTCTGACATGATCTATTTTCTATGTGCTTGTAAGCAATAATTTATGCTTATGTGTTTATTTGTTCCTATGTTAAGACCACACTAAGCTTCATAGCTCACTCTTTAGTTTTTCCCAACTTTTCAGATAACTTGTGAGGTTAGGACTCGGACTCGGTATTCGGAGCACTGTCATCATTTTTCCCTTAAAAACATATTTCTAAATTGTTTTATTAGTTCTTTTGGGTTTTGCACTGTTTTAAACGGGATATGGCATAGACTTTATTAATTATTTGGGTGTTTAATTTGGGGATTTGGCATTATATGTTTTTGATGATATACTCAAACATGAATAAGGTTTTCAAGATTTTATTTTAAATTATTTTAAAATGGTGCAAATATGATTTTTCCTATCAACTTTGGAACTAAAATCAAAACGAATGAGATAAATAAAATAAGTCAATGTTTTCTTAAGATAGATTCGATTTTAAAAGTGGTTTTGAGACTAAAAACAACACTGTTTTTCTAAAAGTGTTTCTCATCAGTTTTATAAAGTAGTGGATTTAAAATATATATATTTGTTTACCAAAATTTTACCATAATGATTTCACAATTTAAAAGAGTACCCAAATCGTATTGATACCTCAACAAGTATCGATATCTTTTTAACAAAATAAAGATAATTTGTAAGTAAACTTGAGATTTTTCTACAACAATCCATTTTAATGAACCTGAATGTTTTTCTGGGTCATCTCGGTGGCTAATGTGACTTTCATGATTTGGCCGTAACGCCTGGGCCGGGTTGGGGAGGTTACAACAATTCTCCCCTCCTTAAGAAATTTCATCCCCGAAATTTACATGAGAAAATGTTTGAGTACTGAAATTTTATTTCCGAATCAAATTAATTCATTTGTTATCCTTCCTGATCAATCCTCAGACTCGTTTAGCTGTATCACATGGTCTTTCACATGCTAGCGACATTTATATATCGCAATTTGTATTCGAGTCATCAGATCCCTATATCAGTCCAATTCATATTCCCTTTAACCCATTCATATGTTATAACTTGATTAACCTGGTTTATACTCAACTAAATGCATAGATTAATTTACTTGTATCCAGATCTAGAACCGAAACAATAATACTGGCACATGAGTGCATCATCTAACGAACCGACGTACATATACGGGCACATAAGTGCATCATCGGGTAAACTGAAGCAACTATATTAGCACACGTAGTACATCATCGGATAAACCAAAGCAACTATATTTTAACCCAACACGAAGCGCGATCGAGAACTAAACTAGAATGAAAAAAAAAGTGACAAAAAATCCAAATAAATATCTAAAAATCATCTAACGAAATAAAATGGAAATGGAAGCAAATGAAAGAATTTAATGGCTTAGCTTGGGAAGTCGAGATTCTATCTAAATTCCCTTAATTTAAAATAAGAATGTGAAAAGTAACCTAAAGTGTGATTAGTTTTAAGAGAGGGGGTGAAGGTGATATTGTCTGGGTGGAGGGAAGATTTTGGTCCCGCGTGCATCTCCGTAGGATTTTGCGCCTTATCATGTAATCTTTTTGTAAATATTTAAATTATGCAATTTCCTCTCTTTTTTTTCTTTATAAATCTGATTTATAGTTCAAAAAATAAAGTATAAATACATATCTAAATAACCATAAATATCAAGTTTTTACAACGAAATAAAATTTAAGTATTACAGCACGATAAAACTAAAAAGTGGTACAGTCCAAACTAAATTAATTAGACTAAACCTATATATGGTGGAACTTCAAGATCCGCACTTATAATTACACTTACTATTTATAATGTATTCCGATCACTTTCCTTCATTTTAATCGGTCAAATTCAACTATTAGTTCCTGGACTATACATAAGTTGTGGATTAGTTTATGTCTTTTAATTTGATTATTTTTAGTCCTTACATTTTTCGAATTTTTAAATTTTAATCTTGACACAAACTATAACTATTTCCAAAATCATATGCAACAAATATAATACTATGTTAGCTTGTTTTTTGCACATAATACTCACAAAAAATCACATTATTTTAGTTAATAAATTTAGCAATTGTTGTTTGAATCTCAGCTGAGTTTAAAAAGTATAAGGACTAAAAATGATTAAATTGAAGAATATGAGCTAAATTTATAACTTAAGCATAGTACATAACTAATATCGTATTTTGAATTAATGAATTTAACTGCTACTTATTGGGCCGGAATTGAGATTTCAGAATTCAAAAAGTATAAATATTAAATTTGATCGAATTAGAATATAAATGCTAAATTCTTAACTTAAGCAAAGTATAGGAACTCATAGCAAAATTTGACCTTTTTAGGTACAATATAAGGAAAATTTAATTGGTTTAAAATTATATTGAAGTATTGTAAAATTAAATTCTAATTAAATTATATTTGACTTCAAAAATAATTAAATATTCTATACTTATATTCAATTCAATTCAATTATATATTTATCTTAATATGAATTTATTAAATTTTTATTTAATTATAATTACTTATAAATTTTTGATAAAAAATTAATTAAAATATAAAAATTTAAATTTAAATTTAAATTAATCTCAAATTTAATATATATAATTGAATTAAAAGTACCATAAAAATTATGAAAAATAAAACAAAAAGTAAAAGAGAGGAAAAAATGAAAATATCATTATAATTTCTGACATTTTTTAAAAATAAACTTACATTTGATAATTGAGAAAGAAATAATTTATAGATATGCTAATATTAGAATCTAATGTAATTTATAATTTAATATTTATAAAAAATTAAATAATTTTATAAATAATTAAAATTTTATTATTTTTAATTTAAAATTACTGAATAAAAAATAAAAATAAACTAAATAAAATATAAGTGAGTAATAGAGGATAAGTTCATTTTTTTTATTTAAAATTCAGTTAGTAAATAAATTAATGTATTTTCACTAAAACTTAAAAAAAATTAAGTAGATTTTTATATTATATTCAAATATATAAATTATAAAACATATAAATGTCTCAAATAACACATCATATATTTGCAGTAAAATTATGGCTTTTGTATATGATGTTTGTATAAGAATTTGGTTTTTTACATTAATTTGGTATTAAAGATACTAAATTAGGGCACTTGGGTAGAAAAAATGTAACAAATTTATTTATAAAAAATATGTAAAAAAATGATTTTTCAAATAAAATGATAAAGTTAAAATGTTAAAAAAACATGTTGTCTTATGTTCTAATTCCATTACATTACGTGTGATTTTTTATATAAAAATATAAAATGACATAAACACATTTATGGTAATATTTTTGCTTTTAAAAAATAATGAATTTTTGGTAATTTTACAACTAAGTTGGAATTCAGTTAATTTGTAGCAGCAACTCAATTGAATATTTAAATGATGTATGTAATTAGTCTATTGATATTGATTTATTTGAAAAAAAATGTAGTCTAAATCAGAGGGGATTTCATCTTTTAAATAAGATATGAAATTTTAAATTTTGTATTCTTTAAAAAAAATTTTGAACAATCTCATTATAAGTTTTGATCATTTTTTTACATAATATCTAAAACTACCAATAACATCTGCTCAACTCATAAATAGGAGGATAATGTGCTTCAACGAACTCAAACTCATGTCCTCCTGCATTGACAACATTGCCTATACCAATCGAGTTAAGACTAAATCGATGCATTCTTTAAATTTTACATAAGTCGGTTAGCAAAAATTTTAACAAGTTACTATTTCTTTTTCTTTAGGGAAATACATTATCATTAAACTAAATACCGAAAAAAAGTAAGCAAGAACCAAATAAAGAGCCAATGACCTTACCCCATACACTCGCTTTTACTCCCCTTGTCGATATTAGAAACACTACAAACAAAACCAACATTTAACAAATCATGAAGAAAAGATGGGCAAGAATCTCAATAAATGCCAGATATATAGGATAAAGTGGCCTTAGCAAAAGTATGAGTTGCTTTATTAGCACTCCGACCAACGGAAGGAAAAACTCAGCCACAAACAATCGCCCACCAAAAGACCAAATTCCTTTAAGAGCCATAGTGACGTCCTAACAGTCGGATTCATGAATGACAAAATCCTGTTGTAGTGAACGGAGCCAAGAAATGGCCTCCCTCACCGCTATTATCTCAGTCAATCAGGACTCTGACACACCCATGTAAAAGCCCCATATCCCGTTGGGAATACAGCCTCGTCGACATTACACTTAACCCAACAACTCCATCCTTTACTTGCTTTAGAAACAAACTTGGTGTTATGTCTCCAGCAAGGCTACGAGAGTTAGCAGAAGTTACAAGGCTCCACAGAAGCCAAACAAGCTGGGTGAATGTGACAAGGGTTAGCAGAAGCTAAACCAGTTGGGTGAATGTTAGTGATTGATGAGTGGTTGTAATCAAATAGTTAGCTAAAGGGTATAGTTAAGTTGTTAGTGTGTATTAAAGATTAGTTAGTGTAGTTAAGAAGTATGGTGCTGTATTTGATTCAAGAATCAGTTAGGTGTTATTCTTCATCTTTGTGTATAAATATGACTCATCCCCATTGCTGAGGTTTTAGAGTCTCTTTAAGTTTTTGTTTGTTGCATACTCGTTCGCGGGGAGAAAAGGGAGAGAAAGAAAAGGCGAGGAAAGGAAAACACACACAATATTTTGTCCATTTTATATTATTTTTGTATAGTTTGTGATAATAATTCAATTTTAATCTAAATTCTTTAAAATATATTTAAATTGATTTTTCAATTTAAAAAGTTTATTTTATTGCTTAATTATTTTATTTTAAAATGGTGTGTTTAAAATAATTAATGCATAATTTAACTTAGGGTCAATTTTAGGATTCGTATTCGATTAATAAAATTTTTTTAAAAAAATTAAACATTATTTTTATATTATAATAACACACACTATCCAAATACTAAAAGTTATAAAGCACAAAAGAATATATAAAGATGGTATTGGCTTTGAATATCTTTTTAGAAAATGCCACATTCCTTTTCACTAACTATTTCATCTTTCAAGTTTCCATCACCTAAAAGCTGAAAAAAAAAATTAAATTTAACCCAAATTACACATCATCATGGGTTATCTGCCCAGACCTAAAAGTCCGTCCAAAAATTAGGAGATTTTGGACAAAAATATAAGTCCGAAAGATGGGTTTGGACAAAACATAAGGCCCATTTTCTAAATGGGTCAGGCTTTGGACATAATTTTCTTAGCTCGGGCTTGGCCCAGCCTGAATCACATGCCGATACTTTTTTTTGTATTTTTAATTTATTAGAAAATATTTATTTTAATATTTTTAGTGTATTTGATGTATTTTATTTTTAAAAAATTTATATAAAAAATATATTACAGTCGAGCCGGGTCGAGCTCATGTTAAGCATTTTTAGTATGGGCTAGGCTTGACCAAAATTTTAAGCATATTTTTCGAGTCGGGTCGAGCCCGAAATTAGAAAATAGGCCTAAAATATTATATGGGTCCGACCCATGATGAAGTCTAACCAAATTACATTAGAGAAGCCCGTATTCAAAAGTTCATTCTTTTAGATAATTAATAGTAAGTCTTAGGTTAGGTGAATAAAAAATTGACAAAAGATGATGTCTTAGTTTAATTGGCATGGCATTATTACTAATGCAGGAAGACATGGGTTTGAGTGCGCTGAAGCGCATTATCCTCCTATTTATGGGCTGGGGGATATGGGTAGTTCTAGGCATTGTGTTAAAAAGAAAAGATATGGCCAAAACTTATAATGAGATTGTTAAAAAAAATCGAAACCAAGATAATGATCTATACAACTCAAACTTTCCACTCCCAAAATTGAAGAAATCATCGCGCTAGTTGCAAAATTGACATTAGAACTAAAAAGTAGAGAGGACTTTATCATATTAACACACTATCTAGAACAAGTAGTGTACTCCGAAATTATATCCCATATTACAATGGCCTTTGCGGACGACCCTCTGTGCAGACCAAGAAAAGATACAGACTCAAAGGATCCCCTTAACATAGCCTACGTAAGGGTGTAATAAAACTAGAAATTTGGCCATTAATCATTCTCAAATATGTTACTGTCGAAATAGTCATCATTACCAAGTCAATCTACTGCCTCAAAAAGCCTAAACGAGCAACATATCATTGATAAAATGCCACTCAACCCTCTTATACACATTGCTCATATCCAACTTCAGCGCAAACATTCCTTTCAAATCTTCATGGAGTGAAGAATCTCAAAAGCAACATTGTATTATCCAAAATCAAGCGATTAGACACAAAAGCACTTTGAGCCTCATTAATGCAATCATTGAAGAACCATTTAAATCTATTCACTAGAATCTTAGAAACAACCTTTAGAATAACATTACAAAGACCAATAGGAGGAAGAAAATGTGTCATATTCAAGGGAGCAGAGATACTAGGAATTAAAATAATAACAATTTGATTAATCTCAGAAATATCAGCAACATCTGACCTAACAATGTGCCTAAATATCAATAACAGTTTGATTTTTAGCTTTTTTTAGTTAGATTTGAATTTTCTTAGGAAGAAAATTTTGATTTGTCATTTTTTTATTGGAAAGAGATGAGGATGACGTGAAATCACAGTTTCATACAATCTCTTCTTTTATATAATATATAAACCTTCAAGTTTTATGTTTTATTTAATACGGTTTGAAAGTTTCCAACAAGTTTAAAAAGAAACCATACAAAGAATCAAACAATTCCATAAAAGAAAAAGATTAATCAAATAAATTGAAGTCCGTGGCTTAGCACAACAACAAAATTTATAAAAACAATTCATTTTCTTAGAGTATTCAAAAAAATAGTTTTTTTCGGAAAAAAATAATAACAAATCATTAACAATCAATGCAATAAATATACGGTAGTATGAGCATAAAGTAATTTTGTCTAAAATTTTAGATTCTGCTCGAAGTCTTCGATAACTAAAGGAAGGGATCGTAACAAAATTACATATTATATTACAACACATTGACACTGTTCAAGAATATGATATTACTCAATGACTAAAATATTGAGAATCCAAACATTATAACCTCATTCCGAAATGTAACATTATAGACCATAATGTAAAATTTGATGAACCAAATGCCTTAAATGCATAACCTACAAAAATATAACGTTTTAGACCCTTTTACACTCCACTCAATGATCATAAACACCCTTATAGTTAAACCTAATTTGAAGCCAATTACACAGAAAAAAATTATTGTTTCATGTATTCATCTCGATAAGGAAAATAGTAAAAAAAAAAACACTTCAAAAGTGTCAAATAATCATCAAAGAAATTGCAATAAAATAGATTTCTTAGTTTTAAAAATCTCAAAAAATTAAAAAATCAATTAAGTCCTCAACAAATTAACACCCAAGTAAACCCTTAAAAGATGAAAATTAATCAATTAAGTTCATCCATTAACGATGATTAAGTTTGACCATTAATTTTGTTGATGTGGTTTATCTTGATAAACCAATCGAATGACGACATGTGACGCCCACGTGTACATCATACAGACCTGACAAAATGTCACATCAACAAATATTTTAAAAAATAAAAATCCTAAAAAGATTAGATAATTATTTAAAAAATCACATCCAAGACAAATCTAGACAAGTAGTTGTCTTGAACAAATGGTTGTCTAGATTCATTTGAATCTGAATAACCACGTGTCCAAATTCATCATGCATGTAGTTCCTTAGCTAATTACTAAAAATTACAAAAAAAAAAAAGAACGAAAGAAGAAGTTATAAATAAAAACTATGGAAGATTATTGATGGTTATAATAAAAATTATTCAAATTATTAAAAATTAATAGTTGTTTTAAAAAACTAATAAAAATTCTGGTTAGAATAAACCTGGACAATTAGTTGTCTAGTTGCATTTGAACTTGGATAATTTCAATGGTTTTTAATTATTTTTAAATATATTTTATTTTTAATATATTTTATAATTTTTTATAATTCTTATAGTTTTTAAAGAATTTACTATTTTTATAATTTTTCTATAATTTTATAAATAATGATTTATAAAATCACATCTAAGATGAATCTGGACAAAATTTTGTCTAAGTTCAAATAAATCTGAACAACTATGTGTCCAAGTTCATCATAATCTTTTTTTAAATGATTTATTTATTAGGATTTTTTTATTTTTTTAAAAATATTAGCATGATGGACATGTAGCTATCATGTATTGCTTGATTAATTAATTTATCATCTTTAAAATCTAAATTTTCTTTCTCTTTTTTTTTTTTTTTTTTTTTTTTTACTTTTTCCTATAGAAATATCGTCAGCTTGTGGAGGTTCAAGATAGGATCTGTTAATATTGGAAGTCACCCCTTAAAAGATAATTCTATAAACTAAATTCCGACCTCATCCTTTCTTAACCATAGTGGGATTTCTCTCTAGCTTTACCAAGCAATTCCAAGAGGTATAAGGCGGATAATGCTAAAGGAATTGCAAGTTACAAGTTAGGCGGTGAAGTTGAGATGTATTCGAGGAACTGAATTTAGAGAAACAGATATAGTAGTAGAGGAATTCATTGGAGCCACGAGAAAGAGGTATAATGTATAAGATTAATAGGAACATCAATCTCATGCATGGATTGAAAATAAAAAATGCAAGTAGATAGATTGGAAAAGTCAAAGCATAAATGATAGTCTATTCTCATTGCAGCCCATCAGTTACAAGACCGTAAGTAAAGTAGATGACCATGACACTAAAATATTTACAATACCGTAGGCATAAAAGGAGAATCCCATCCCCTTAGGAATCAAGATGCTATTGTATTATACTATCATTGACAATATGGGGTGGACATCGAATGATCATTTCGATACCAGCATACACATCATCAATATATGAAGAAAAACACCTTCAATCGCAGCAACCAGGGCATCGAATCAAGCCGTTTTCGTTGCATTCGAAGCATCGCTTAAGCGACCCTTCGTCGTCGTCGAACACCTTTCGACTCCCACTGCAATTCCCACAAGGCACAAACCTGACATCCCCACACGCATTGCAAGCAAACCCAGGTTGTCTCCTTGGAAAATCATCAAGAATCTTAGCCAATTCACCCATTTCAAACATGCTTTTGATCACATCAGCACCACCAATATACTTCCCCTTTATGAAAACCTGAGGCAATGTCACATTTTTCACTTTCAATATGTTTTGCAACTCTTTCTTATAAGCAGCATCCATGGAGATATCTCTTTCATCAACCCAAAGCCTGAACCCTCTAAATATCATCTTAACAGCATAACAATCCTCAAAAGTCCTTCGAATCCCTCGTAAACTCGTTAAATAAACAACAATTCGATCTTCAGTTCCGGGTAACCTTATGGTAGGATTAATAAATCCGGAACCAATTGATTTTGTCGGTCTCAAAACAGGCTTAGGACAAGATTCTTTAGGACTGGGTAAGGTGGATGAAGATGATGAAGGTTTAGATTCGAATAAACTCCGAAGCTTTTTAACTTTTCCTTTGACGCTATCCATTGAATTGTGGAATTTGGAAAGCGGAGCAGCTCGATTGTGAGACAACGGAGGTGGATTCTTGAAGAAAAGATGAACCTTAGATTCAGCCACTGAGGCGTGCATTGTAAATGAACGATTTAAGAACCCAGATGAGGGTGACGATGATTTCGTCTTGTTCTTCCCTGATTCCGCCATCAACCCAAATCTCACAAAAAGAAAAAACTCAAATCAGAAACTTTTTTTGCTTTGACGATGAATAAAGATTGAAGCTTTTCTAAATCTACAAATTGGGGTTTAATGGATTGTTTTGTTCCTTCTTCTGTTCTGCCTTCCAAAGACAAATGCTTGAGAAAGAAATGGAGGGAAATAACCTCAATCCAAGATTTTCGCTTTTTAACTACTTTTATATTTTAATTTTATTTAATTAAATTATTTTATACAATTTAAAAATGTTTACAGATTTGAAATTATTTGTATAAATTATTTATTTTCATATTTTTTGTGTTGGAATAATTTTCACCCTATGATTTTTAAACCAAATTTTGTTTTTTTCACAATAAATAGAAAATAAAAAGTTTTTAAAAGGGGTTTATGGTTAAACCAAAATTTGTTAATCATGTTTTATTAAATACAGAAAAACTAAATAAAACATTAAAAATTTTAATAAGTTACTCTCTAATAGGCTTTGCACAAAAATTAAACTCATTTAAAATATATGTTGGGTTCGGGTTTAGACATTCAAGGTCCCAGTTCGATCCATTTTTAAGTTTATAATACTGTATAGGGTAAACTACTAAAATACTCACTTTTATTTATCTCATGTTACATTTTAATCACTTATATTTGAAATGTTATTTTTTAGTCATTTACGTTATCGTGTTGTAATATTTTAGTCATTGAGCCATTAATAGTGTAACAGTAAGCTGACGTGGCACGGTAAATCATAATTCCAAACAAAAATTTTAGGTTAATTTATACAATCGATTCCCATATTTTTTTCGTTTTGAACAATTTAATTTTTTTTCTTTTGTATTCTTTTAACTTTTTTATTATTATTTTCCATTCTCTTCTGTTTCTCCCTTTGTTTTCCTCTCTTCTCCATTTCTTTTAATGTAGTTTTTTTTATGTTTTCCATTTGTTAAAACAAGTCTCTATACTTTAATTTTTTTGAACAATTTAATTTTTTTGCTGCCCTTCATCGTGCTGGATTTAAATTGGATCCTCTTACTGACAATTGGGTTAAGAATGACTAACCAATCCTCAAGAGGTTGATGATGAAGACGTTGAAGAAGAGCATGACGATCTTCCTCCTACCGAGCAGGCCCCTCCACCGACCTCTTCATCTGTTCAACCATCTGCTATGTCTCACTCCGACGACATGGTTGCTGCCATCCTTAGTGCTGTTACTTTTTTGAGTGAGAAGTTTAGATGTTTCCTTACTCAAGTAGATGATGCATTTGACCAAGTTAATAATAATGTTAGTAGTTTAAACTCTCATATGTCCAAGATGGAGGAAGATATAACATATCTTATGTCTCAATTCCCTCCTCCTCCTCCTCCTCCACGTCAAGAGGACTAGCGTACATTTTTTTTCTCATGCATCTTACTCATTTTCATTTCACATTTACCTATCTTTATGTTAGAACCATCATGCTTATTTTGGTATCTTGTTTATAGATACTTAAAGGGTTTAATGTTAGTTCTTTATTTTCATATATTTCAATTTCTATTCTTGGACTAACAAAGTCTCTCTCTTAAGTTTTATTTGTTGATTTTTTTTATATAACAAAAAGGGGGAGAAGAGACGAGAAAGGTAAATTTAATTGGTAGTTGACTGATTATTTTTTATAATCAATCTTTTAATGCCAACACCTAAGTGGCCAAAATTTTCACTCTCAAGTTTTTGTTTTAAATTCATAAAATCAAGTCATTGATTCAAATTGAACTTTAACAAGGGGGAGTAACAAATTCAATAAAAACATTATCAAAATGTTTTGTTATATCAAAAAGTAGGAGATTGTTAAACTAGCTTTATTTGATAATTTGTTTTGATATAACAAACAAAAATGTTTTTGAATAAAGTTTATTTTTTAACAAAGATATTATAAAGTTCAACGCATAAAATTCATTTCAAAACTTCCAAACATCTTAGAAAATATTTTGAACACTTAAACATTTTTGGAATAAGTTCAAAAACAATTTGAGACTCTTTAACTCGATTAAAACATTTTTAAATCGATTGAAAAAAATGCTTCCTACAAGTGGTATCGATATTTTCAAAAATGTATCGATACCCATACAATTTTTATTGATTCCATATTTTTTATCGTTACCAAAGTTGTTTACTATCTTGAAACAAAATTTGAAAAAACAAAAGCAAAAAGTAACGATACTTTTCAAAATATATCGACAAAATATTTTTATATCGATACCACTTTTACTTTCTGACTTGTTGATTTTTCAAACAATCACAAAAAAGTATCAATACCTATTTAAAAAATATCAATATTTTTTGCCAGGAATCGACAAATCGTCTTTGGTATCATTGTAAACTAACTTTAACGGTCACTAAATCAGACATTAAATGCTACTAGTATCAATATCATAGAAAAAGTATCGATATTTTTTTGTTGTAGGTGAATTAAATGATTTGATATTTTCATCCCCAACGGCTCTATTTATTTCCTCAACAACCACAATGGTTAGAAATGAATTAGAGGGCATAAATACTAGCTTCCGGAGGTCCTACAACAGCAAGAAAGAATATTCAAGCTAAAAGATCAACCAAACAACTTTTGTGCCCAATATTCCCATACTTTTCTTTTATACACTTGTGAGCTTCATTGTTATTCTATCAGCTCAAGTGTTCTTCTTTGTAATTGAGCTTAGGGTGAGTTTGGATGGGCGGTGAGTTTACCTGCGGTTAGTGTAAAAACAATGGTGGCGGTGAGATTAGATACTGTAGCGTGAGATAAAAAGTAAGCTAAACGCACCGCACCGCACCCAATCGCCTATCCAAACCCACCCTTAATTTGCAAACATTCAAATATTGTAAGGGTTTATTCTTAGTTTTCTTATTTGTATTTCTTTGAGAGGGGTTGTGTCTTAAGGTTTGGGTAGAAACCTTGAGGGAGTTTGTCAAAATCAAAATCAGAAAACCGTTAACAACAAAAATCAAAATCACAATCAAAATCAAAAAGCAAAAAACTACTTCGAATTGGGTTAACATGAATAGGGTTAACAACAAACTCACATTTGAAATGAGAGGTTCAGAAGACGTAGAAGGCTAGAAGCACCGTTAGAGCGGAGGTGGTGGAGTCGTGGAGGTGGATTTTCAAATTGGGTGGAGTCGTGGAGGACTGGAGGTGGAATGGTGGATCGGTGGAGGTGGATTTTCGATTTGGGAAAAAAAAAGGGAAGAGGGAAGGGTAGGGGCTTAGGGATTTATCAGATGCACGGGGAAAGGGGAAATGGGAAATGTAATAATATATTTTAAAAATAAAATATATATTTATTATATCCGGGCCAAACCGGGCTGGGCCCAGGCCAAAAAAAATTTGCTTAAGGCCCGGCCCGTTTTCTAAACGAGCCTCGTTTTCTGCTCAAACCTATATTTTGGGCCTATATTTTTACCCAAACCCTCCTATATTTTGGGCGGGCCGTTGGGCCGGGCCAGGCCACCCGACCCATGGACACCTCTAAGTCAAACCACTCTAAATTCTTCTATTCAATTTTCTATCATTTCTCTCTAGCATCCACAAAATTTTTAAAAATTCAATTCACCCCCTCTTAACAATTTCGATTTGATTATTTGAGCTAACAATCTCTTTCTTCCATGTACTCTTCGAAGTATAGATATCACAATTCCAACTATGAAAAAAGTTATGAAGTATGCAACATACTAGTACAATCCAACATTTTTTTATGCTGTAATGAGGTGATGTTAATATGTGAAATATTTTTTTAAAACAACAAATGTCCTCTCAACCACATTTCAAAGCCTTAAATGTCTCGAATTAAAGAGTTTGCGAGTTGTCTGTGGCGCTCATGTCTGCTTCCATTCTCTTAAATGAAATGATATCATACCTCACAATATGGTGTAAGAAAACCTTCTATATTTGTATAATCAATATCTACCATTTAATGTTTGGGTTCATGGTGCAATTAGTCCATAAGTTTTAATTATAAAAAATTATATATACTTAATTTCAAGAAAAAATTATGCTAAGTTATAATTTTTTTTATAATACGCAAAATAAGTAAAAAAGATAATATGAAATTTATAAAAAAAAGTTTTATAAAGTATCCAATAATTTTTATAACCCTTCTTATAAAAAATATGATTTTTTACCATAAATTTAAAAAATATATATTTTTATAAATAAGTTATGATAAAAAGTTGTAACACTTTTTTCATGAATAAGTATATTGTTTTTATAATCTATAAAATGGGCACATAAATCAGTTATGTCCATACTTCTTGACCATAAATTTTTATAAATGAAACATTATAATACTTTTATAACAAGTAAATTATTTTTTATAATAAACATTTTGATCATAACTTTAGTAAGATTTAAAAAATATTTTTTATTAAACATTATAAAATACACAAATTATTTTTATGATATAATTTTTAGGATTTATAATATAAATAATTTTTGGCCATAAACATCCCAAATAGTTAAACGTATTCATGCTCATAATATAATTTTATAACTTAAATTTCTATAAAAAATAATTTTTTAAAATTAGATTTGATTGTAATTACATGTGTAATTAGTCTAATTCTCACCCTCCCTCTAAGAATTTAAAAGTGTAATTGGGTGCTCAAATTACAGCCAATCTAATGGGGACGTAACAATTACAATGGTTACCCTAATATGCCATCTCTATGTAATTACAAACAGTTACACCAAATTCAATTACTAAGTGGCTTTTCAAACACTATCTTAATATTAAAACTAAACCAAATTCAATTCGGTAGATTTGAAGCTTAGATATTACAAAGTTTGAGTTAAGTAATCCAGACAAAATTATGTGTGTACAACGTGTAAGGGAAAAACGTAATAAAGATAAAAAGATGAAGAAAATATTAAAAAATTTGAAACCTCTTAAGTTTAAACGTTGAAATCAGTGTTGTTTGAATTGGACCAGCTAGACTGAGAATTGGTCAAGGGACCGGTCCGAAAAGTGACATTGAACTGGTTAGACCGAAAAATGATATGAACCTGCTAAAAAGACCAGTTGAACCGATTACAAATCGATTGGATCGATAGTTGAACTGATTTTTTTTATTAATCGAACCGATGGTCTGACCAACTTGACCATCGATCTGATTTTAAAAAGAATGGTTGAAATGAGAATTCTTTGAAAGAAAAACAAAATTTGTAAGTTGAAATCCTTTTAAGCACAAAGACAAAACGAAAAAAAAAAAGAAATCTTGAATTTTTGTATTTTTATAATTTATAATTTTTTCTATTTAGGATCAAGTTAAAATAATGTGTAAATATTGAGAATTATTTTTAAAAAGAAATTATGATTAAATTAACATAATGCACAAAAGTTGAGACCTACAATTGTTATTATGCCAATGTAGAACAAGCACGTCTTCTCTCCATCACAAAGTTAATGGAAGATAATGGAATGGGACAAAAAAAGATAAATGGGATTAGTTGGATGATCATGCTGCAATTTACCTTAAATTAGGGTAAATTATACCACAAGTCAGTTAACTATTTCCCATTTTCTTTTTTGGTCACTCAATTATAATTTTTTTAATTTGATCACCCAACTATTGTCCCCTTTCTTTTTTTGTCACCCAACTATCAATTTTTCTAATTTACTCATCCAACTAATCAAGATTGTCTTTTTAGTCCATTTCCAATAAGTGGCATTAAACATGGCGGTTAAAAAATTAGTATAACAACAAATTTAGCCCTTAATTTTTAGATATCATATTGATTTAGTTATAATTTTAAAAAATTAACTCTCAAAATTTACAAATGATTTTTTTGAGAAAAGTGTGAGCTTGGAAGTTTGGATGAGGGTGAGAATTGAAAATAGCAGCATTGATGCGAGAAGGAGCGGATCCACATCCATTCCAATGAAAAGCTTGAGTTCAGGGTGGGATTGTAGATTATCTAGGAACAACAACCATAACCCAATTTTTGGTAATGCAAGAAAGTTACAATTCCACCATTGTATAGAATTATCATATGCATATATATTCACAGAATACTGCTACTGCTAAAAGAAAGAAAGAAAGAAAGAGACCGCAGAAGCATGAGCATCAGCTCCAAGAGTACAGTCGACAAAAGATGAGAGAGATTTTGATCACCTTCCCATCAGAGAGAAAAAAAATGATATTGATTAGTTGAGTGACGAAAAAAAAAAAAGAGTTAATAGTTGAGTGAGCAAATTAAAAAAATTGATAGTTGAATGATAAAAAAAAATAATAATTGGATGTAATTTATCCTAAAAATTATAAATATAAATACAAATAAGTAGTTGAAAGAGAAATGGAAGTGGTGGAGAGAAGTGGAGAGTGAGTGGACTGATAAAAATTGGTAGTTGAAAGAGAAAGGAAAGGGCTTGAGAGGGAGGTGATATGAAAAATTATATTTACATTGTATTTTAATATTATTAACTGTCTAAAGTAAGTTTTTTTTTTGAATTTACCCAAAATAACAAAAATGGATCGGAATAGGAGAAATGGGAGTTCTAGAAGAGATTTTAAAATAGCAAAAACGAAAGACGTCAGAAATTTTACGAGTCTATGGAAAGTCTAAACCAACTTACTGCCCTTTGGTAAAATCTATGAATCAACCAAAAGGGTGACACATTCCACCATTTTTTGGTTTTATTGAATCCATTGGTTGGAGGGGGGAAAGTAGTTGCAGTGGCAGCCATGAGTCTTGTTGTTTCAGCTGGGGGTCATTCCTTCTGTTTACAAGCAGGTAAAGGGTTTCCTATATCCAAACCCAAGGGCTACAAATTCGGTCCTCGAGCTGCTTTGGTCGAAGCGACACCCAGAGTCAACGGTTCGCCATCGTCCACCTCTATACAGGTTTTAGCAACTGACCGAGCCGAGGAACTAAAGGCGGAGGCTCGAGCCTTGGCTCGTGCTGCCGATGCCTCCGTTTACAGCCCCCAATTGCTTGCCAAAAAGTATGGGTCTCGTCCCGTCAAGGTGATAATATACTTGTCATTTTCATCATAAATTCGTTATAAATGAATGGAATTTAGTAGGGTTTTTTTTTTTTTGTTAATGAGGAATGGAAATTGCTATGATTTAGGCAGTGAAAAGGACTTTGGAAATCTTGGTAGCACTGGGTACTTTTGCTTTGAAACTGTTTTTGGACCAAAAGAATGGAACCTTAGATCAAAACAAGAGGAAACGAGCAGCTGAATTGAGGACTATCTTCACCAGACTAGGCCCTACTTTTATAAAATTGGGTCAGGGTTTATCCACTAGGCCTGACCTTTGCCCTCCGGAGTATCTCGAGGAGCTGGCTCAGCTGCAGGTATTCCTGTATTTTATGGTGTCGTAATCGATGTTTTTATATTTGTATAAATGTTGATATGTTAATGATATGAGCATTTCGAGACACTCATGCTCATACTATTTTGTTCTGTTGTGTTTATATCCTATAATTTTGTTGTGTTTGATATTGTGAGATCTACTTGCTTGGAGGTTTTCTCCTTGAACAAATTTTACTAAGTTATTTTGACATGTTCCTAGGATGCTTTGCCCACATTTCCTGATGCAGATGCATTCTCATGCATCGAAACAGAGTTGGGGATGCCACTGGAGTCCATTTTCTCCACCATATCCCCTACTCCTATTGCAGCTGCTAGTTTAGGTCAAGTGTACAAAGCTCGACTTAAGTATTCAGGACAAACCGTTGCTGTCAAGGTACAACGACCTGGTATTGAAGATGCCATTGGACTCGATTTTTATCTCATAAGAGGTCTAGGATTTTTCATTAATAAGTATGTTGACATCATCACCACCGATGCTGTTGCACTCATCGATGAATTTGCCAGTCGAGTTTATCAAGAGCTCAACTATGTGCAGGTTAGTGTTTCTGGTCACCAATCTTATGACATCATTCTGCAATTGGTTCCCCTTCTCGTCTTCAAGAGTAGAAACGTCCTAAAAAATCCATCAACTTGCTTTTCTTTTACGCTATGTTCGGGAAGATTAATTTGAGAGACTAGATTTAGATGTAATTTGCTATATAAATTCTGAGAATGTAATGCATATGCTAGGTACGTATTAGTTAAGAAGCAATATACTTAAAAAGTTTCAAAACCTTAGTGAAAACATTTATCTTTTCTGAATTTGTGGAAAAAAAAGACAAAAAGAAGTGCAATTTCTTATTCTCGGTACCGTTTTTTGGGGTATGAGTGTTAATTTGACAGGTGCCTGCAGGAGGGACAAAATGCCAGGAAATTCAAGATGTTGTATGCTGACAAGGAGGATATCCTTGTTCCCGATATCTTTTGGAATTATACGAGTGGCAAAGTATTGACAATGGAGTGGGTTGATGGAGTGAAACTGAATGAACAGGCCGCAATTGAAAGGCAAGGTTTGAAGCTTTTGGATTTAGTGACCACTGGTATCCAGTGCAGCCTCAGGCAACTACTGGAGTATGGATACTTTCATGCGGATCCTCATCCTGGTAATCTTTTGGCAACACCTGAAGGAAAACTTGCTTTTCTAGATTTTGGGATGATGAGTGAGACCCCGGAGGAAGCAAGATTCGCCATAATCGGTCATGTTGTTCACATGGTCAATCGAGATTATGAAGCTATGGCCCGTGATTACTATGCTCTGGATTTCTTGTCAACTGATGTAGATGTTTCCCCAATTGTGCCGGCACTTCGGGACTTCTTTGATGATGCTCTTAGCTACACTGTTAGTGAACTAAACTTCAAGACCCTAGTTGATGGTTTGGGTTCTGTTTTATACCAATACCCATTTAACGGTGAGCTGATTCTTTCCATATACTTTTGAGCCTTGTCCTTAAGTTTGGTTAGTGTATGCTTCTATAATGGATTGTTTTATTATAGAGTATACTGCTTTGACTCTTTATTTATTTAGTAACCATGTTCGAACATAGGCATTGGAATATAATCCTCCAAAGATCCTCCAAAAACATGGAAAACTTAAACATATCCATGTTGCACACAATACCGGTACCCGGCACTCACCCCAAAATCTGAGTAAAGTAGATTGTAGTCAGTGGGAGTTCTGGTTCTATGGTTTCTTTCTAAACTATTAACTTTTCTTTAGAAATATTTTACCACTATCATCATTTTATATCCTGAAATTCCAATGTCTCAAGAAACAATTTATTTTTTAACATACCTCTGAAGACTGCGGAGGGAGTGGTTGATATGTATATTTATGCAGTCTAATGTTTTGGTTTTTAATTTGCTTGCAGTACCTCCCTATTATGCACTGATATTGCGGTCCCTTACTGTGCTAGAAGGGTTGGCCCTCTATGCCGATCCGAATTTTAAAGTGCTGGCTGCTTCATACCCATACTTTGCTAAAAGGCTTCTCACAGATCCAAATCCATATTTGAGAGATGCTCTCATAGAGTTGCTTTTCAAGGATGAGAGGTTTAGGTACGAACAATGATTAATACATCTGAAGAATTGAGTGAAAGAATTTTTTTAAAATTTTATTTTCTGTATATTCAGTAGCATATTACACCATAGTACTTATAGGGAAAGATTATGCAAAAGAATAGAAACTAAATCCTAAACTTAAGGGGTTTGTCTTCTAAATTAAAGGGATCCTAATCTCAAGGGATATTAATTACCTAAAGTAAAAGATTACAAAAGATTTCTTCTAAGCTAGCATTATTTAAATCATTTGATCCCATATTTATTTGAATCTCTGGCTCAATAAGCTTTTCAAGAGAGTTAGAATCTTCCACCAAGAATTTTGAGTCTTCATTATAAGTATCCCCCTGAAGATGAGATCTAAAGAAAAGTTGGATTCAAAGAAGGTAGCATCCATTGAAACAATCACTGAAGATGAGATCTAAAGAAAAGTTGGATTCAAAGAAGTAGCATCCATTGAAACAATCATTCTTTTTGTTTGTGGATCATAACACTTATATCCCTTTTGTGTTGGTGCATATCCTACAAAAACACATTTTCAAGCCCTAGGATCTAGCTTCCCACGGTTTTTATTTTGAATATGAACAAAGGCACTACACCCAAAGACCCTCAAAGGTAAACCACTTGTTATCCTAAACATGGGGTATGATTCTTGTAAAACACTTAAAGGAGTCCTAAAATTCAAAGTTCTCGTAGGAATCCTGCTTATAAGGTAGGTTGCTGTCAAAAGAGCCTCTCCCCAAAGGTTCTTTGGTACATTAGAAGTAACAAGTAATGCCCTAGTAACCTCTTAAATGTGCTTATTTTTTAATCTCATCTATCTCATTTTGCTGGGGAGTGTCGGGACATGTGCTTCGGTGGACGATAGCCTTTTCATTGAAAAAATCTCGTAATATTTCATTGGAATACTCTCTACCATTATCACTTTGAAAAATCTGATTTTTTTCTTGAAATTGTGTCTCATCCATTTTATAAAAGATTCTAAACACTTCTTTCACCTCAGATTTTTTTCCTTAGTAGATAAACCCAACTAACTTGAGTGTGGTCATCAACAAAACTCACAAGCCATTTTTTTCCATACGAGATTGATGTGCTAGATGGTCCCAAACATGGCTATGAATCATTAAGAAAGGTTTGATGTTTGGTAGGGCCTAGATGGAAAAGAAGAGCGATGGTACTTAGATAATTCAGAAAACTCACATTTGAAAGAAGATGGATTTTTACTCAAAAATAAACTTGGAATCAAATGTTTTAGAATAAAAATTTGGATGTCCTAACCTATAGTGCCATATGATAACATTATTGAAAATCAAACTAGTGTTCAAACAAACACTTGAAACTTATTGTTCACATTTGGTTCCATCTTCTAGGAAATAAAGACCTCTGCTTTCTCTAGCAATGCCTATCATCTTCCCTGAGATTATGTCCTCAACTTGCAATAAGATGAGTTAAATATAACATGACAATTTAAAGTGCTTATGATCTTGCTGATAGACAAGATTACAAGAAAGTTTTGGAACATGAAGAACATCATATAAAATTAAGGAAGGGGAGAGTTTAATAGTTCCTATTCCGGCAACTACCGAAAATGAACCATCAGCAATGTGGATCTTTTTGTTTCCTGCACAAGGTGTGTAAGTTGAAAAAAATTGGGTGCAACTTGTCATGTGATCAGTTGCACCAGAATCAATAATCCAAGAGCAATCAGGCTTATATTCACTGAGAAAAACTGAAGCAACGTTACCTAATTGAGCAACAGAGCCAGAGGGAGTTGGTTGGTTTGGAGGATTCACAACTTGAAATTGCGGAGATTGGAGAAGTCTATAGAGGTGTTCTAACTGCTCCTTCGTAGAGGGAGGTGTCTCCTGAGTAGATTGTTGCTCTTGTTCTGCACCTGCTGCTTGGAATGCTTGTCAGTGATTGGAGCGGATCTGTTTTCAGCCTTTTCTCCCTCAAATTTGGTGGTTTTCCATGGATTTTCCAGCAGGTTTCACGTGTATGCCATGGTTTTTTACAATGGTCACACCATGGCCTTTTCTTCCTATCATTTTCAGTCATTTCTCATTGTTGCTAGAGCAGAACTTTTTATGGAAGATTTGTGATCAAGGTCAGTTTTAACATGACTTCTTTCCTAGATTCTTCTCTTCTAATTTCAGAGAAGCCTTCTCTAATAGAAGGTAATGGCTTTTTTCCAAGGATTCTAGCTTTGACTTCATCAAAATCCAGATTTAACCCAGCTAAAAAGGGATAGGCTATCATCTTCTTTTTTCATGAATCTTACACTATCTGAAGAACAGTCCCATTCATCATTATAATAATGGTCTAACTCTTGCCATAGTTACACCATTTCATTATAATATTCTATAGCTTCTCTGTTTCCTTGTCTAACCCTCCATAACTTGGTTTTTGATTCAAATATTTGAGAAAAAATTTCAACGTCTGAATAGGTTTCTCTCACAGCTTCCCATACATCTTTTACGGTAGGAAGAAAAAGATAAGGTTTACCTATTGAAAGTTCCATGGAGTTAATAAGCCAAGCAATGATCCTAGAATTCTCGGACCGCCATATGCCTAGCTGTTTGTCATCTTCTGGTTTCTTCATATCCCCTGTCAAATACCCAAGCTTCCCCCTTCCATCAATGGCCAGCTTCTCGGATTGCACCCACTCCAGGTACTTTTTTCCGTTTAGCTTATGAAGGGTCAGCTGCAATGAATGATCAGATGAATCTCCCAAGAATCATGGTGCTCTCTGTTGTTGCTGCTGGTCTGCTACTTTCTGATATGACTGATTCAGCCTGAAACAGTGGGAAATTTTATTCTAGCTCTGATGCCATGAAGAATTGAGTGGAAGAGAAAAAAAATTTATTTTCTGTATAATCAGCAGTATATTACACCATAGTACTTATAGGAAAAGATTATACAAAAGAATAGAAACTAAAATCCTAAACTTAAGGGGTTTGTCTCTTAAATTAAAGGGATCCTAGTCTCAAGGGATATTAATTACCTAAAGTAAAAGATTACAAAAGACTTCTTCTAATCTCTACAACATCCTCTTTTTCTTTGTGTATTCAGTTGTTGAAATCTGTGGACCTGAAATACGTGATTTCTGTTTGTGACAGGTGGAATAGACTAGAAAACCTTCTTGTTCAAGGAAGCAAGGACCGAGATTTCTCAGCGAAAGATGCTTTGCAACCTGTTTTAAAGCTACTACTGGGACCAGATGGCGAAGAGCTTAGGACTTTGGTCATTAAAGAGGCTGTTCGTGTTACTGAAGCTTTTACTCTATGCACATTTGTTGATACATACAACTCCGTACCTTCTTTTATGCGTAGTCTAATATTCAATGGAAATGGAGCGCTGGCGATGAGCAGTGCTGAATTGCAAAGCATGATGGAGCTCCGGGACCAAGTCTTTCGAATCTGGGGGCTTCTACGGTCGTCAGAAAACTTTGATCCAGCACTTTTGCAGCCTATTTTACAAGTAAGTAAACTTTATTTGTGTTGTAGTTTAGTCACTAAAGTAGAAAGAGACATACTAAGACAGACACAGAAGCCATAATTGATGCAGCAGTGTTGAACTACTGTTAGAATTTCTTTTTTCATTGATCTTAATGTCTATGTCAGTTCTTTTTGCCAAGATATTTTGGATGGTTGATATATATTGAGCTCTAGAATTAATAGTTAATATATGGTCTAAAATTGCTTAAGTTTTTATTCTACTTTATTTTTCTTGATGAAATAAAATTGCATAAGTTGGCAACCCAGTAAAATGAATGGTCTTTACCATGGACCATGTTTCATGGTTCCAGCTTTGGGAGGTATATATTTTGAGCTATATTACTTAGGCTTAGGTGTGAGTTCGAGTATCTGTCTGACAGGGTAAGTTTAGTTTCATCTAAATTTTCAATGTATTCAGAGGGTTCTTAAAGGGTCTTGTCCTTGTACCCATGTCCAAATATGCAACAAACATGGGTATTTCAAGAATAATGAAGAGTCGAAGAAACATAGATTTTGAGAACTTATACAATTACTATGTGAATCGAGCGGTATAGCTGTTGTGTGGGTTCAGGTACGAATTAATGGTTTAGCAGTTGATGCCTTAATGGCTATGGAAAATCCTGAATTTGCAGAACTACTTTTTAGCACCAGAGACCCTGCAATTGAATGAGGAACTCTGGGCTGTTTTCATTTAGCCCCAAACTAATTCTTTACGCTATTAGAATTATATTCTATGGTTCTGGCTAATGATGTGTTCTTGAGCAGATCCTTCAACAACCCGAGGCACGCAGTCTAGGTGGCCGTGTAGTTGGTGGGATCACTCAGCGTCTGGCAGCTCGCTTACTGCAACAAGTTCTTCGAATGCCAATGGCTCCTACTTCAAGTTTATCAGCATTGGACACTCGGTGAGCAAACCTGAAAATAGACAACCATTCTTTTTTTCTCCTGTTAGTTATTCAACTAAAAGGAATAACATTAGAGAGATTATAGCAAAAAGAATACCCCTTTGGGGAGTGTATCATCTCATCGAATGAAGAACAGAAGCTTGTAACCTATTAGTTAGGTTATGATCTTTTGCAGAATATTTCTATTTAATCAATTTACATAAAAGAATCCGAATATTTGACTCATTGATAGATGCATATATCATCCAAACTGGGTTTAATTTCCCTATTCTCTAGAATAAAATAAAAATAAAATACATGAAAGTACATTCAAAATGGAACCATGAAAGTGAGGATATTCATAAACCATGTTACCTTAAGAATAGGTGTTCGGTATGGATATGTATCCAAGATGGGTGTGCCTTTATTTTTATTTTTCATGTACATTTTCAAATATGGGCCAAAATAAAGTGTCATAGCCTACAGCAATTCAAGTTTCCATTGTGTTGGATAAGGGATATGTATGCATGATAGAGCAACGAACACACGAGGTATATAGAGGAGTTATCTGATGTGGGTATTGGGAAGATGAATAAATGAGATGGAGCATTTGCATGCATCCACAATAGAGTTTTCGTTTTACCGACAACTAGAAGAGCAGCCTATTTTACCCAGAAATTTTTATCATGCTATTCTTCGTTTTCGTTGAGTATTCATTTCCAACACATATGCAGGCATGAATATAGAAGTATGATCAAATACATAGAAAATTTTGGAAATATCTAAGATACTCATATCTAGTACTCATTCCAAATACTTTGACGTGATTAGCTAGATTGATAGTATATTGGATAGGATCTAAATAAAATAGATTTTGAAACTATTTATTGATTTATTCATTTGTGGCGTTCATAATGTTGCAGACTTAATTCTGACTGGATAGGCTCGTATATTTTGATGTAAGTAATATATAAAAAGGGATATAACCTAACATAAGTATTTCTTCAAATTAATTTTATATAAGTTTTTATAATTAAAGCTACTAACTATTTGGAATGTGAACTCAAATATTATAAGGTCGATTTAATTCTGCAAATAGAGAAGATTTTCTTACACCATATGGTAGGGTATGATATTATTTGAGAGAATGGTACAGACACAAGCACCATAGATAACTAATGAACTCTTTAATACGAGACATTTAAGGCTTCAAAATGTGGTTAGAAAAACATTTGTTGTTCTAAAATTATGTTTTTCATATTAAAATCATCTTAGTATGACATAAAAAAATAAGGTTGGATCAAATTATTATGTTGCATATTTCATAACTTAAATCATCTGTGAAATTGAGATGATTCATACTTTGAAGAGTACGTTGAAGAATAAGATCTTGATAATCTTAATGATGCATATTTAAATTCAAATGATGGTAAACTCAGTCAAAGACCAACAATAACCTAATAAACATGCTTTTATTTTTCTAGCTATTTTTATTAGTAATTGTATTATCGACTACCTTTTTATACTGACATAATACATATGATGATTTAATTTTAATTTTAATTGCTAGTTTAGAAATTGTTTTGATCGTATCGAATTTTTTATAGTAATTAATATTTAAAAAAATATAAATTATATAATTGCATAATTACAATTTTATTACCAAATATGATATAGGAATTAGATGTAATTATGATCAGCCAACCAAACAGGTTTGAGTAATTATAAGAGAGTGTAATTACTACCTTAATAAATATACTTTTAGTTAATTACTCTATGCTCTCGAATCAATTTTAGAAAAACTTCAGAAAGAGAAGTAGAAAGGTGCTAGATTTTTGATTTTATTAATTTTTTTTTCTCAATGCTGAATAAGAAGATATGTTAGATTTAATTATTCGAATTTACGTTCTATTGTGCTGTGGTAAAATGTCAACGTCAATCGAGTTAAGAGGAGATAAATATTTTTATAAAATAAAATTAATAAAAAATACATTTGTTTAATTTTTAATTTCTCTGGTTTTTATATTAATTTTAAAAATAAAAAATATTTGAATAAATAATTAAAATGGAATCCACATGGATGCTCACTGTATTAGTGAAAACCATGGAAGCAAGAACGGTGAGAAACTCAAAAACAGTTAAACAGCAAGCCCACTGATTTTATCATCGAACGGCAAACAGCGATGAAAGCAAGCAGTACCAAATTAAAAGCGATACACCATAAAACAGCGTAATAAAACCCAAAGAATCGGGGGAGCCCACTTTACCTTACCCAATCTAAAACAACCATCTCTTAAATACCGCCTCCTCCAAATCGTCATTCTGTCTTCGTCAACCGTGCCCAAATCCCTCAAAATTTTTGTGAATGCCTATGGACGAAAAGGTACCCGATCACAAGCTCTGCGGTTACCTTTGTGCCGTCCTCACGCTTCCCCCTCTCTCCATTGCTTCAACCACCCCCTTCTCCGGTCCTTGCCACCTCACCACCGCCGACGACAACGGCGTTTGCTTCCGATGCCAAAACGGCGTTGTTCTTTCTGCGATTCGGAATGCCGCTGTTTCGGGTCCCGACAATGTCAAGAATTCCAGGAAGAGAGGGAGGAAGAATATTGGGATGGTGAATGGGAGCATTAGTGTAGTGAACCAGATTCATGCATTGGTGGCTCATAAGTGCCTGAAGATCCAGGCGCGGGTTTTGAGCGTGGAGGAAAGTGGGGAGGAGGCTAGGGCGGTGGTTCTGGTGGATGTTTATTTGCCGGTTGATTTGTGGTCCGGTTGGCAGTTTCCCCGTTCCGCTTCGGTTGCTGGTTCGTTGTTTAGGCATATAAGGTAATTTTTTTTTTTTTGCATTTTTTGAATGCCAATTTGATGCTTAGTAGTAACGTTGTCTTGTGGATGCTTTTGAGCTTAACTTAAAAGAAATTAGCATTATTTTTTAATAATTAAACATTGAGTTTCATGCGTGGATTTACTTTTCTAAAAGTAAGAATTCTGATTAAATGCTGAGGCATAGTTATTATTGTTTAATAATTTAATTCGAGCATAGTAATTGAATTTTTACTTTTAAGCACAATTTACAATGCAATATAACAAAAATAGTAAAAAAAGAAACAACTATGACTTGAAGATCAACTATATATTATTGTGGAAAGTTTTGCAATTCTAAGGAAAATACTTTTTTGCTATAAGTTTTGGGCGGAAATTAGGATGCTAGAGAGTCTTGTCGCGAGGTAAAGTGATGGGGCAAATGTGCTGTGCAATTTTAGAAATAAAAAGTTCATTGAACTAGTATGAGTAGGGAATGTTAAAATAATGTTGATGCTGATACATGCTACTTGGAGTTGGAATTTTAGTATTTATTTAGGAGCTGGGGTTATTTTGTTTCCCTTATATTCTTGATTGTTAGTTTCATTTGTGCATCTTTGAATTAAATGTTCTACATGCCACATCTGTTCTACTGGTTAGCTGCAACATTCTTCTTAGACCAATCTGCAGCTGAAGAGATGAATGGATATAAACCAACTTGTATCAATATTATGATATGTTACATTGTTTTTCTTAATTTATTAATTCTACAAATTCTTGATGGAAAACCATTTTTTTCTTTCTACTTTGTAGAACATAGCTAACTGGGTAATTTCCTATCCAATATAACAATTATTTTTTATTTACATTGGTTCCTCAACAAACTATTAGTATTTTCATGCACAAATAAACTAAGTTTTAGCTGTAGGTTTATCATTTATATAGATTATTTTCCCATTAGATTTGCACCAATTTGTCAAATTTCCCCCTCAAAAGTAGTTTGTTTGTAATTTCCAGCTGTGATTGGAAGGAGAGAAATTTGATGCTCACTAATGGTACAGAGATTGGTAAAGATGCTCATGGAAATTTAAGAAGCATCTGGAGTGTTTTTGACTGTCATGTGCTAGGATGCAAGTTGCACTGCAATGGTGTTGACCCTTTGAAGAAAAGGCTATTTGAGCTTCATGACATTTTCAAGAGCTTACCTAGTGTAACAAATAATGAAATGGCTCATTCTTCTAGAGTACAACCAACTGATGACATTCTTAATTCTGGCATTTGGGACTTAACTGATGATATTCTGATCTATGTTTTAGCTGCACTTGGTCCGAAGGATCTTACCAGGGTAGCAGCAACATGTCGGCATCTAAGGTCTTTGGCTGCATTGATAATGCCATGCATGAAACTTAAACTTTTCCCTCATCAGCAGGCAGCTGTTGAATGGATGTTAAGACGTGAGCGGAATGCTGATGTTCTACGACATCCTTTGTACATGGAATTTTCAACAGAAGATGGGTTTCCTTTCTATGTTAATAGTGTTGTTGGCAGTATAGTTACTGGCACTGCTCCCACTATTAGAGATTTTCGTGGAGGGATGTTCTGTGATGAACCTGGCTTGGGAAAGACTATAACATCCCTGTCACTAATTCTGAAAACGCAAGGAACAGTGGCTGATCCACCAGATGGTGTTCAGATAATTTGGTGCACACACAATGGTAATGATAAATGTGGTTATTATGAGCTTAGAGGTGATAAGATCACCTGCAATAATATGACTTCAGGGAAAAGGACTACAAGTCTGAATGTTCTCAGGGGGCAATCATCTTTAGGAAAGCTTTGTCTCATGGAGGACATAAACTACCCTTTACCTAAACGGCACAGGTTGACGAGTCCAGGTGAGAGAAGTGCTGAATTTGATGATTCTTGTTCTAGTGGAAGAATAAAATCGCCATCAGCTACACACTCTGAGCCAGTAACCTGGGCAGTTCGATCCTCAAGGAATTTGGCTCACATCAGGAAAAATCTTCTGTATGCATATGATGGGCTGTCTGGTTCTTGTAAGGGAAAAACCATTGAGACGAACATGCCTATAAGGAATGGATCAAGACATGTTTATAGGGGAAAACCAGTTGATTTATCCTTCGGGGTCTTAGATGGCTGCGTGAGAGCTGGGAAGGGCAATGCTGGTCGTGCAATGTGTACTGAAACTTGGGTTCAGTGCGATTCCTGTTACAAATGGAGGAAACTTGTAGGCTCAGGTTTAACTGATGCTAAGGTAGCATGGTTTTGTAGCATGAACACTGACCCTGCACGTCAGAGCTGTACTGATCCAGAAGAAGCATGGGATAATCATGAGTCTATAACATACTTACCCGGATTTTTCACCAAAGGAACAGCTGGAGGAAAGGAGGAAAATGTATCTTTTTTCATGAGTGTTCTCAAGGACCACCATGACGTGATAAATTCTAAAACAAAGAAAGCCTTACTTTGGTTAGCTAAACTTTCTCCAGAAAGGCTCTCTGAAATGGAGACAGTTGGTTTGTCAAGCCCAATATTAGGCAGTGGTGTTGCTGGAGATGCCCTTGGTTTCCATAAGATATTCCAAGCATTTGGTCTTATAAAGAGGGCAGAAAAGGGAATTAGCAGGTGGTATTATCCAAGGACTCTTGAGAACTTGGCATTTGATTTGGCTGCTCTCAGACTTGCTCTCTGTGAGCCATTAAATTCTGTGAGGTTATATTTGTCCAGAGCAACATTAGTTGTTGTTCCATCAAATCTAGTTGATCATTGGAAAACACAAATCCAGAAACATGTAAGGCCAGGTCAATTGCAGCTTTATGTCTGGATTGATCATAGAAAGCCTCCTGTTCACAATCTGGCTTGGGACTATGACATCGTTATCACTACATTTAACCGTTTAAGTGCAGAGTGGGGTCCCCGTAAGAGAAGTGCACTGATGCAAGTGCATTGGTTTAGGGTCATCTTAGATGAAGGGCACACCCTTGGCTCAAGTCTTAATTTAACCAACAAATTGCAAATGGCTATTTCATTGACCGCTTCTAGTCGTTGGTTATTGACAGGAACACCCACTCGTAACACACCCAATAGTCAACTGTCTCATCTTCAACCATTACTCAAGTTCCTTCATGAAGAAGCTTATGGTCAGAACCAAAAGTCATGGGAAGCTGGCATTCTTAAACCATTTGAAGCCAAGATGGAAGAGGGGCGGTCACGTTTACTGCAGTTGCTCCGTAGATGCATGATTAGTGCAAGAAAGATCGATTTGCAAAATATTCCTCCTTGCATTAAGAAGGTGACATTTGTCAATTTCACTGATGAGCATGCAAGAAGTTATAATGAATTGGTAGTTACAGTGCGGCGTAATATTCTAATGGCTGACTGGAATGATCCTTCTCATGTTGAAAGTTTATTAAATCCGAAGCAGTGGAAGTTTCGTAGTACAACAATTAGAAATGTCAGGTTGTCTTGTTGTGTGGCTGGGCAGATAAAAGTGACAGAAGCTGGTGAAGATATTCAAGAAACAATGGACATTTTAGTTGAAACTGGCCTGGATCCTCTTTCAGAAGAATATGCTTTTATTAAATATAACCTCCTTTATGGTGGTAATTGTCAGAGGTAATCATTTGCTTTTGAGTTTCTTTGTGGCTGTTGTTTCAACTCTTTCCTAGCATATGGTCGATTAACATTTATTTCTTTTTGTCTTCTGATATAGATGCAATGAATGGTGCCGTCTACCAATTGTTACCCCATGTAGGCATCTTTTGTGCCTTGATTGTGTTGGTTTGGACAGTAAAATGTGTACTTTACCTGGCTGTGGTCACTTATATGAGATGCAGACTCCTGAAACATTAGCGCGCCCGGAAAATCCAAATCCCAAGTGGCCTGTCCCAAAAGATCTTATCGAATTACAACCTTCATATAAACAGGTGGGTTGATTCTTGATTTAATCATTTTATTTTGTAGTTTTTATGCTATATGAATTCTTACAAATAGACATTTACTTTTGGTTATTAGGATGACTGGAATCCTGATTGGCAATCAACCTCTAGCAGTAAAGTTGCTTATCTTGTGGAGAGGCTGAAGGCATTGCAGGAGGTTAATAAAGAGGTCCGTTGCTCTATGGATGAAGATGATAAAGCCAAGCACATAGATAAGTTTCTTTGTCCTTCACAGAGGAGTGATATGGGCGTGCCTTTGCTGCTGAATCTCTCTAGACTGGGCAATGAGTCATGCAATATGCTTCCAGAGAAAGTTCTAATATTTTCCCAATTTCTTGAGCATATACATGTTATTGAGCAGCAGGTATATCTAATTTGACTTTAACTATGCATAAGTGCACTTTATTATTTTCCTTCTACAAGTGATAGATGGATGACCTTTTTCTTTTGGAAGCTTACTTTTGCTGGTATCAAGTTTGCCGGAATGTATAGTCCAATGCATTCTGGCAACAAGGTACTTCTCTTCTCTAGCCATTTTTGTAGCTTCTATTTTGTTTCCTTATTTGTGCAATCCTTGAGTTAATTAATTTCCACTTTTGCAGATGAAGTCACTGGCCATGTTCCAGTATGATGATAGCTGCATGGCTCTCTTGATGGATGGGAGTGCTGCATTGGGTCTTGATTTAAGTTTTGTTACTCATGTATTTTTAATGGAGCCTATTTGGGACAGAAGGTAATTTTAGCCAACTTCTATACTGAAAATTATTTTTGTGTTTCCTACCTAGAAAAAGAACTCTGAAATAGAAGATATTTTATCTCATCAGTTTCCTGCAAAAAATTCTGTAGACTTTGCTGCTAAAACTGTTTTGTTCTTGAGTGAAAGATAAGAGCATTAGTGTTCCAACGCTCGGATCTAACACCAAAGCTTATGCAATTGTTTTATCTTCCGTATTTTCTTTTTAAAAGTAAAAAGGGCCTGCAGCAGTAACCCATCATGGGCATGACCATTACCTCTAACCACTGGGCAACCTGTGGCAAGACAGGCTTGCACAGAGCCTCTAGGAAGGACACTTGTGGCCTGCCACAAAGGCCATGAGTGGACGGCAAAGGGGTTAAGCCACAGCCTGATACCTACCTTGCTGAGGGTACATCAATGGAGAGGCTGGTCTTGGATCCCACCTTTCACTGTTATATGTCTAAACCATGACCATCTGGCTATCTTTTACCATTAAGCCACCTTTTACAGCCATTCTTTATAATCTAATGATGCCATTGTTTACTGGTTGAAATGTTATCAGCATGGAGGAACAAGTCATTAGTCGTGCCCATCGGATGGGTGCTACTCGTCCAATTCATGTGGAAACTTTAGCCATGCGTGGTACAATTGAAGAACAAATGATGGAATTCTTACAGGTGTGCCTCTTTGTCCAAGCTTCTGTTGATAAGGCAATGACTTGATCATTTGCCATACTATTATTGTAAATATTTACCCCAGTCCCCGCTAAGCTGACCTCTGTGTTCATGGATGGGTGGATGCTTAACAGAGAGTCCATGGCACTTCTAGCAGCTGTTGGGAACTTGTTTTATTGATTTCAATGGCTACTTATATTTTTTTATAAAATCTTTATCTGGATGATCATCTTCTATTCAGTCTTTAATAACGTCTTTTTTTCAGGATGCTGATGCATGTAGGAAATTTTTGAAAGAAGAGTCCCAGAGATCAGGCCATGATGGTTCACGACCTTGTCGAACACTACATGATTTTGCCGAGAGTAATTATTTGGCTCGACTTAGCTTTGCGCATAGAAATTCAGTATCCTAAGGTTTGTACAATAAATTTATTTTATCCTACAATTTCAACCTTTAATTTTCTTGGTTTACATGGCTTCTATTACCTGAAAGAACTGGTTTCTGCTAATATAGCGACAATTTGTTTCCTTCCATGTATGTAAATTCCAGTTACAAGAAATCAATCCTTCCAAGTTTTGCAGATCTTTAATTCTCATATTTATCTAGAAAATGATGCTGTTTCAACCTATCGACATTGTAAAATGTTAGTGGAGAAGAAACATATTTGAAATTTGAACTGATTTTTGTGGCTTCAGTGACTTACAGGACTGTTATTCTAAAAGGATAGGAGGGCACCATTTTAATATATTAGCACCAACTTCAGTTGACGGTTCTACAAATATAGTGCAGCTTTTTCTTGATACTTGGTACCTTTTGGTGGAACATGGTAAAGTTAACAACCATCTTTCATTGTTGTAGAAAATGCCTTGGTGTTGCTAATTTTTTGGTACCTAATACATAGGATAATTTAACATTTATTATCTCTAGGTTGTATGTATTAGGTCATTTTTTGGTGTATAATGGTGCCTTTACTGATATGTTATGTCACATGTCTAGATGAACATTAATTGCATTATCTTCCAAACAGGTAACTTCTAATTGAAATATATTTTAGAGTTGGATTTGAGTGAAAAGAATGAAAAATGGTCTGGAATTTATAGAAAATTAAAGTTACTGTTGGGCTATTTAAAAATAATACTGTCGCCCTATTTGAATTTGTACCGTCGGGGAAATGATTGTTAGAAAAAAGCACATCTAGTTGAACGCGCTTTCTCTCTCTCTAAAATAGATTTATTTCTCTAAATCTTTCAAAAAAACAGCCTATTTGGCCAGTTAAAAAGAATTTTGACATATATTGGCTATTTAGCCCCCAATTGAGCCATTGAAGATAAAAAAATTAATCAATCAAGCCCCTTTGTTAACATTGACCATTAATTTTTACTGATATGATTGATAAACTAATCAAACGGGGACACATGGAGGCTACATGCACATCATGTTGATGTAACAAAATGTCACATCAACACATTTAAAAAATAAAAATTTGAAAAGATAAATAATTTTTTAAAAAGATCACAGATTATTTAAGCTTACCCTATATATAAATTATAAATAACTATTTAAAAAATTATAGGAAAATGTAAAATTATTTAAAAAATAATAAGAATTATAAGAATATAAAAAAATTATTAAGAAAAATTAAAGATTATTAAAAATCAAGCCTGGAATGAACTTGACAAATGGTTGTCCAAATTCAAATTCAAATGCATTAGAACAACCTCTTGTCTAGGTTAATTCCAAGCATGAGTTTTAATAAAAAAATATTTTTTATTAATTTTTGAAAATTATCAATATGCTCTTAAACTTTGTACTTTAGGTAGAGTTTACTGCTTTCCCATGTCACGATTGAAATGGAATGTGATTGTTGGGAATATTATTATTGGAAATGTTATTTTATAACGTTTGTTATACATTGAAAAATATCATTTAAATTCCTAAGAAAGTTACATTATCATGTTTGGTTCATTAAGTACTTTTTTAAGAATATAACAATAATTTATGAATTTACACCGATTAAATGAAAGATAATATTCATGTATTTAATTTTTATAATAAAATTTTTCTTAACAAATATTTGGATTAAATATTTAATAATAAAATTTAATTGATAAATTTAAAATATTTTTTAATTTATAATTTTAATTGAAAGCAAACTTACATATATATATATTTCTAAATATAATAATGCATATATAAAATTAAAAATATATAAATTTGTTTCGGAATAAATTTAAAAAATACTTGAAATTACATTTTATTTTAGCTAAAGACTAACCTATAGATATCCATATATATATATGAACTAAACTTAAATACATATATATATATTCTTTTTGCTAGTATATATCCATAAAAACTATAATAAATTTGAATTTTCTATTAATATACTGAAAAGGAATTTTCTGTTAATATATCGAAAAGAAAAGAGAGAAAAATAATAGAAAATAAAAGATAAACTATATAAATAATTAAATATGTGTATACAAAATAAAATAAAAAATTATTTACCAACAAATGGTTGGGTGCCATGTATTCCCAAAAGGAGGATTTAAGTCAGAATCTTGGAGACAATATTATTGGAAAAGACAATTATAAATCTCGAACATGAATATAAAAAAATTAATTTACGAAAAAGTCATTGAGATAATAGAGAAAATGAAATAATTTTTATTTAGTTTTGAATAATTTTATCATAATATTTTTTAAACTTTGTAATTTATAAGGAAAATAAGTTGAAAAATAATCAGTTTGAATCGCTGTTTTATATATTTTTTACTCTTCTTTTTTTGTTCCATATTAAATACCTAATTTTTTTTATTCTTCAGTCTCTTTGTTCTCTGTCGCCGCTACCCATCACTTCTAAAACCCTTAAGCTATTTCCCGCCTCACCGGCCACCGCTGCCGTTGCTCCTCACCTGCGCCTTCATAAGTCAACGTCTTTTATTGGGTAAAATTCAGCTTTTCTTTGCCCAACTTGGATTGGGTAAATATCTTATCTTTTACTTATTGATTATACGAAACAGGAAGATGATGGCGGAAGAGGAAGGACAGTCATTGCCGTACGTATCAGAGATAGTATTGAAGAAAAGGAAAATAAGAGATGAGTTAGCGATTACGAGGAGGACCCAGTTGGAGTTGGGTAAATACGGAGCCAAGAAGAGCAAGAAGCAATCCGATGTTTCTGACATCAAAAGACCTGAACAATTAATTAAAGAGTTCAGAGACAAGGTAATGCCCGATCTAACTTTGCATCTCTTTGATTTACTACTTTATGAAATGGGTTTTTACTGTTCACTCAATGCATCTCTTTAGTTCATAATGTTACTAAGGAATGATACGGGTATAAATGAGTGAAGCTACTTGTTACCTACGCAAACTGCACTTGTTCGTAGTCAAGGTTATGGGTTTAATCGAGACACATGTGCTTTCAAGCTACACGTTTTTTAATCAAGCTTTTTTAGTTTTTAGTTAGTATTGAAATTTTTTTATGCAAACTCAAACTTGAGTATAAATAATCTAACCTGTAGTTGAGCAGTTGGGCACTGTAATTGAGCTCATTTTAATCCAGTCTAATCAAGTGAGTTCAAGAAGTTTGGTTTTTTCTTGAATTGAGCTCAAGTTTTATGCTTGAAACTCAATCAAGCCTGAGTGACCTTTGAACATTGAATTTCAGGTCAAGCTAGAGCTCTAGCTTTTCATAGCTTAAGCTCTGCTCAGCTTGATGGGTTGAGTCCTGATTGAGTATATCCAATGCTTTCTCGAGCAATTCATGAACCTAATAGCAGTTTCGAGCATTATATTTTATGTAATATACATGTGTAAATATGATTCGGTATTTATTTTCATGTTTGCGGAATCTGAACTCCTTGTTTGAACTTGAGTTTCAAGTTCCTTGAATTGATTACTTAAATTGACCCTAAATTAGTCTTCTGTAGCATGATTGTTTTGTTTGAGCTGAGGTCAAGGATAGAAAATTATAAGCTTAACTGAGCTTGAGCTTGACAAAATATCAGCTCAGCTGAACTCACACCCGTGGTAGTGGTTCTATTTTGAAAGGAAATAAGATTATCTTAAAATCAATTGTTTTGTGGGTTTAGGAATTGGACCTGATCAGAACGAAACAAAGGGCAAAGAGGCCAAAATCAATGATACCAACGATAAAATCAAAGTTGCTTTTCATTATCCGTATACAAGGGTAGGCAATCTTTTCCGCTGTGATCTTATTCAATAGATTTCCCTGTAACTTTTTCCAGCTCTTATCTTTTTCTTTGTTTTGCAGCAAAAATGACATGCATCCAAAAACTAGAAAGATCCTATACAACCTGAGATTGAGGAAAGTTTTCAGTGGAGTTTTTGTGAAGGCCACTGAGGGTGTCATAGACATGCTGCAGAAGGTGGAGCCGTATGTTACTTATGGGTATGAAAACAGCCTCTGTTTTCTTATCTTTTCCTGTGAATGTAAAATACTGAATCTTCTGATCTGAAAACACAAACCAAAGCTATACTCCTTGTGTGTTGACGATTTTCATCCTCTAATGCCATATATATCATCGTTTTTATGGTTACCTAGTTCAGGGGGGGGGTTGCCAAAATAGGTTTTTACTATGTTTGAAGGAGGGGAAGGGGGTGGGGCAAGGCCCCTGTCTGCCTAGATGTATATTGAGTCTCATGAAAAAAGGTTTTACATGAACACTTGGCAATCAGTGTGCTTAATTTTTTTGAAAAGAGCTAGGGAACTTGCCATGGAAAAATGTTCTTAGCATCATAATAGCTAGAATCGGGTGTGGTTTGCTGTTGGCCATTTGTGTAATGGTATCAGATGCTGCTTTCTGTGAACTTTTTATCAAGCACATACTGTATGCATTTAAACCATTAGTGTGACCTTTTGATGTGAGCCTTCGTAATGTGTAATAATTCAGAAGCCCTATTTAGAGGTTGAACCGTCCAATAATTCATGTAGTTGAAGATTTCATCTTGGATAGCTTAGGACTAGGAGCATTGGCAGAGCTAACTGATGTTCATGAGGTTTTCTTTGTATAGGATACCTTTTCGAGGAATTTGCTATCTCATAAATTTAGCAACCACCTGTCCTCTAGAATGTACAAAAATAGAAATGACTTTTCATGAAATTATACCAGCATCTGACACTTGCACCTGAGTTTGAGGAATACAGACCATAGAATCTTATGCAAGCTATAAGGGTTAAGTTTTCAGTTTGAATGCTTAGTTCTTTTATTTTTGTTTCTTCAACTTATCTAACTGCAAACATCGGTTTATGCAGATACCCTAACCTTAAGAATGTGAAGGAGCTGGTTTACAAGAAGGGTTATGCAAGGATTGACAAGAAAGCAGTTCCTCTGACCGATAATAACATCATTGAACAGGTATTGTAGTTGTCTTACAGTCTAAGCTCCCGGTTTAACCGCCCCAATGTGTATCATAGTTGTCAATGTAACCTTTTCTTTTTCCAGACATTGGGAAAGTATGGCATCATATGCATAGAAGATATCATACATGAAATTGCAAATGTTGGTCAACATTTCAAGGAGGTTGTTCTTTTTATGGGACCCTTAATGCTTAGCAAGCCAGAAGATGGATTACTCCGGGGAAAGAAACAGCCGTATAGAGAAGGGGGAGATGCCGGAAATCGTGAAGATGAAATCAACGACCTAATCAGCAAAATGAATTAAATATCCAATATCCTAGTTCCTTGTACCTTTCCGTCACCTGTATGGGATGTAATCCAGTTTTGAAGTTGAACAAATTTGCCTTGCTTTATCATTATAGATCAATACTAATTTACCGTTTCTTATTTGTTGAGAAAGTTCCCTATGAGTCTTCTTGTTTAAAATTTTTTCCCTTTTAAAGAGAAAGGGATAGTGTTTGGTTTCTGAGAAACTGAACGAAAGAAGAAAGTAATTAAAAGAGATTTTTGTTAATTGTTGTAGATTTGAACCTGGAGAATAGACATCAACTTATCATTGGATCAAATATCGATCTCTCTGTTAAGCTCTAAAATTCAAGCAGAATATTCAATTTCCAAGGAAAATTTCCTGAGAAAATAGTTGTTCTGCAGATCAGACGAAAAAGGGAATGAAGTAATGAAAGAATGTAATGAATCTGACACCAAAATCGAAGGAGGAGCAAATCTGTTAATGAACCAACAAAATTGAGTTTATATTTTTCCTTGTGGTAATTTACACTTGGAATCTTAGATTCCATATAATTCTAAAAGATAACATGAAAAAAAAGAGTAGGTTTCTCTCTTCTTTGAAATGAAAACCAAAATCCTATACTCTGGTTCTGTATAAAGCAAAGGAAGAACCCCCCAGAATTGAGCACAATCGTTTCATTCAGTCAACAGAGTTGGGATCTCAGCCTCCACACCCGAATCCCGATCACCACTTTGGATCGAAAAAAAAAAAGAAAAAGAAAACCAGACAGGGAGAAAAACAATAAAATTTTCCTGAGAAAATATAAAAAAAGTGTTCGGGAGATCATCAGACAACTTCCAATTCATTGTATCTTGGTCTTGTTCTATCAGGGGATTGAATTTCTTCACTACCCTTTCTTTTATTAGTGTTGGATTGCATTTCATTTTTGGTTGTAATTCCTTTCATGAGATGAGGCCTAAGCTTGTTTACATCTGATAACTTAACTGGTTTCAAAAAGAACTCCTCTGCTCCATCTTCCAAGCATCTGTTGATTCTTGATGGGATATTCTCAGATGACATTATGACAACCGGTATGTCTTTAAAGGATGAAGATTGTTTGATTTTCCTCAGGAGATCATACCCCGTCATTCCAGGCATACAATAATCCGTGATGATCAAATTCACTCCCACTTGATGATCCTCATCTGCAGCAGATACTGACTCGACACTCGAATTCCTTTCTTCATCTTCATTCTCACCATTCAATCCCAGAAACTCCAAAGCCTTGCTTCCAGAATCCACTGCAGTCACTGTAAACACACAAACATCATCAACCCATGTTCCCATCATTCATATTTTCCTGATTTAAGAAAAGAAGGAAAAAAAGGAGTACCTTGATAAGAGGAAGTCTTGAGAAGCCTTTCAATAAGTTTTCTATCAATGAGACTATCATCAACGGCAAGAACATGAAACTCAGTCTGGGTGGCCATATTTCCCATGAAGAAGAAATGGGGAAGAAGAAGGGAGTATTAAAAGGGGAGAGACATGGAAGAAAATGAGACAGTTTGGAAAGGCAAGATCCGGCAGATATCATCCAGAATCTCCCGGATCTTCTACGTTGATTTTTGAATTGGACTACTAGCAAAGATGATGCTGTGTTTTCCTTTTTCTAAATATTAATAATAATATTCTGTTTGACCATTTGATTAAAAGCTTATTGGCCTTTTTGCTTCATGGAAGGCTACTGTTTCCACCTTTTCTTTTGGTTATAATGTTCATGCCAATCAAACTAAGACTCAATCGGGGTTATTCTATAAGGAAAATTTAACTTGGTTTAATTTGGTTTACTATATCAATTTAATTTGAATTTATGAAAATGAGATGTTTGGGATGTATTGAAAAGGAAAGAAGAAGAAAATATTTGAAGGGGATTTTCAATTGGGTCCCTGAAAGTGAAAATTAAGAAAGGGTTGGAAGACATGAAATTGATGGTGTGTTGATTGTGAAGGGAACATTTGTGGGTCCTTTATCTTGAAATTTTGTAGGAAAATAAAGAGGAAACTTCAATTCAAATTATTAGGTTTCCAACATTTCATGCCTTCATCTTTTCTCCTTTCTCAATCATCTTCCCTTTTTCCATTTTCAAAAATTTTCTTCTTGGATTTTCTTTATTTATTGCCCATTCACATAGATAGCTGTATGAATACTGAAGTCTCCACAATTTGTTTTTGCTTCTTTCAAGCTTCAAATTTATATATTTTGGTATTTAAATTTATTTTTTTCTCATTTTTTTAAGTAAAATGAGATAATAATAATTCAAATGTGAAAATGAAAGAAAAATGGGGTTGAAAATTAAATAAATGAAGATGGAAAGAGTGAGTGGGTGAGTTTGGAGCAAGAGTTGGGTTGGACCCACCAAATCCTTTCAAGGATATGCTTATTTCAGCTGCCCAACTTTTCCCTTGTTGGAAAATCATATGCTCCCTCCATATGCCATTTCTTTAAAACCATATCCTACTATTCAATATTTAACAATTACAAAATTAGTGCAATATCTAAATATTTTTATGGGTGGCTAAGCTATTTTACTTTTGTATAATTTTTATCTGATTTATAGCTTAGGTTATTTAGACTTGGATATTTATATTTTATAAGGAAAGAGGTATAAATTAAACTTAATCTAATATGCGATACAATATAATTTCATCAGCGTCAGTTTCGAGGATAGAAATAATATAAAATATCTTTTAAGTTTACATTCATAACATTCTAATTAGTCAATAAAATATTGCCCAATTTGGCCATCATATTTGCTTACCTATCTCCCTCTTTATAAATGTGTTTGAGCGAGCTTTGTTCCAACTTAGATAGCAAGAGCTGCAATAAAAAATAAGCACATCCAAAAAGCATTTTCTCACATCAATATTCTTCATAAGGTTAAGAACAATTTCAACTACCAAAAATTTGATATTAAGTTGAGTAGCTAGCTTTAGGCCATCTTAAAGGCCCCGAAGCTTAGCTTCAACACTCGAAATTACTTGTAAGTGATGATATGAACCCACAACCCAATCCCCACAATAGTCTCTAATCACAACCTCTGCGCTTCCTACACCTGAGTTTCCAATAGTTGAACTATCAGTATTTAGCTTGCAACCTAGGTGTTGGAGCTTCCCATTTCACACTAATAATCTCACACAAAGGCAATTTCTTAACATTACCTGCCATCAAAAAGAATTTCACAACCTTGGCAATCGTTCTAGGGATATCTTTATTTTGATCACCCTTGTCAAAAACAGTTTTGTTACGACATAGCCAAATTTCCCATAGAATAAAGCCAAAAATAGTTTTCTAAGGTATACAATGTTTGTGGTGAAAAAGTTTGGATTTTAAGTTTATCTTCAACCAATCTTTCCATACCAAGGTTGATTGATTGATTGAGTTGGGATTATGATCCGATTCCTCCCACAATTTTCTACTAACAAGACACCATCTTAAAATGTTTTCCATTATTGCAAGGTTTGCACTATAAAAGGGGTAGGCTTGAAATAGATCCAATCCATTGTGTAAGAGAAACTTTTATAGGTAGGATGTCATAAAGACATTCTCACAGAAAGAATTTATTTTTTGAGGGATTTGTAATCTCTATATCCATCTCCAGTCTACACCCTGATTTGCATTCTATTCTATGTTAATTCCTGCTATAATTTGATACCCACTTTTCAGGCTAAATTCTCCATTCATTGATGTTAGCTTTGATGTCCAAAGCTTTTGTTATAACAACATTTAAGATAAATTTTATTTACTAAGTCATTTAGTGTTCAAACATTTTCAAAGCATTTCAAGGACTTGCAACTCAAAAAACATGTTTCAAATGTGCTTTAACTTATCCAAATATTTTTGAGTCAATACCAAAGTGTTTTAAAGTTTTTAAAATGTTTTTAAAGCATTTTGATAGCTAATTATTGATACAGAGGGTTAGGGTATCGATACATTGCAATTCAATATCCAAATAACAAAGCTGGAAGGAAATGTATCAATACATCATGCATTGATACATTGTTGTTTTTATTGATACAATGATGTCATAATGTCTATAAATGACTAACTTTGAGCCAATTATAGCTAACTCTTTGATAAAAATTGAGACTTGAGTTAGAAGGACACTTTTTAGTCGAAATTAATGCTTGCAATGGTTCCAAATCACTCCCAACGACTCCAAACATCTTCAAACTCATTCCTTAATACAAATAAAAGTCAAAGAGAATTCAAGACATATCCAAGCATCAAAGTCAATAGAAAAGCTTCAAATCCTCATTCTTTCATTTCTCTTGTAAATATTCTCTAGGATTTTAGTGTCAAGTCTTTTATCATTCTTATTTCTATTCTTTGAGAGAGCTAACACTTGTAAACATATACCTTTGAGAGGTTCTAATTGTTTACATTTTTTCTCTTTGTTGTAAAGAGTATAGGTAAGGTTTTTGAGGTATAAAACCTTAAGAGGATTATAGAGGTTTATAATTGAGCCGTAAAAGCTAAGAAGGGTTCTAGTTTAGCTATAAAAACTAGAGGGAAAGGTTTTATCTTAGCCTTGTAAAAAAATATAAGAATTGTAAAGGTTATACATTTTCTTTGAAATGTATCAATTCTAGTAGTGAATTGGGAAATCCTTGGTTAGGGTATACCAAGTTAGTGAAGGTACGCAATTGAGGTCGAACCACTATAGATCAAAGTGCCTAAACTATTCTCCTTGTTTTATTATTATTATTTTAGAATAGTTTGTAAGAAAATTTCAAAATCCCAATTCACCATCCTTTTGGTATTTTTGGGCCTAACATTCGAGTTACCCCAACATTTTCCAGCCTTTTTGTAACGTCCCTTACCTGTCTCAATAGACGATGTGAATAGTAGATACTACCGGAAAATGAATGGAACAAAACTTTGAAAACTTGACAATTTTAAAACTTAAACCAATTCAAAAAAAATCGTAAAAGGTCATTTGAAATCATTTTAGAGCTTTAGAAACATTTTAAAACTATTTAAAGTCAATTTGTGGGTGGTTGAGAGTGAGCGAGGCAAGAAAAGACCCTTGAAAGTCAAAACGGGTCAAAATAGTGCAAGTGTAAAATGTTGGACATGTAAGGTTGTAGTGTCATGGAAGGATGTTGCAACGTCGAAGATCCGAGGTCGAGATGTCACCTATTGTGTAACCCCAAAACTTACCAAATTATACATAAAACTACTTTCACACATAGTATGCATAAAAATCATTCAAAGATCACCCAAACACAAGAAAAAACCATCCCAAAAAATTTTCAACCATACCTTAAAAATTCATGTAAACAAGTTAAATGGCATTCTAAATTTTTCCCTAGTGGAGATAAGGTACTATGTAAGCACACTTAGCTAGAATTTAAACGCATTATGATCAAACACAACCATTAAAGCCACTAACACAACAACTTAATAACAAGCAACTCAAAATTCTAAGTAGATAATGAACTAGCCTATTTATACAAGTTAACACCCTAGGTACATGCCACGAGTTACAATTACACTAAGTTCATACTTTTGATGGTCTCATTGATAGTGTGATGATTTTGAGTCGATATAACTCCAAGGATTTGAAAGCGAGAATCTACATACAAAAATAACAACCCGTAAGCACAAAATGCTTAGTAAGTTCAAATGCTAAATACTAAACTTACCTTACTTGAAAGAACATACAAACATATGGCTCAACAAGCTTAATATATACATGTTTATTTTTTACGTGACACTAATGAATGACAAACTCTATTTGGTTTCAATTTCTAGCCTCCATGGATTAGGAGGAATAATTTTATTTTTAATACGAACATTATTATATAAGAAAGTGTGTTGGAGAAAAGTTACCAGATGAGAGACATGTTTCTTCATTCGAAGCATGGAATGGTGAGCCCTTTGATGCATAGGTAAGCTAAAACATGCAGACTCATTAGTTGGAATACACCTGAAGAAAGACGATATAAGGTTAATACGGATGGTGTTGTTTGTATTGAGACTGGGAACTCAACAACAGGGGGCTAAGTCTGTAACCTCCCTAACTCGGCCTAGATGTTAGACCCAAGTTTGGAAGATTACATTAGCCACCGAAATGGTCCAGTAAGCTATTGAAGTTTATAAAATTGTAATTTTAAAACATTTGTTTATTCTTTTAGAAAAAGAATTGACCTATTTTCAAAAAACTCATTATTTAATAACACTCGATTAAATAAAACATTTTTCCTTGTAACAGTGATTACTTTTGAGAACTTAGTTAATTTCCAATTTATTTATTACTCAAAATTTATTTATAATCTAGCAGGGGAAAAGTGATATTTGACTCAATTTCAAATAAGTAAAATCAGGATAGTTTTAAGCTAAATTAATTCTAAATCCATGCTTTGTTTTCCTAAATTCATATTAAATATCATTTATGCTAAATGAACCCAAAATAAAAGTCCCATCCCACAATTCAAATAAAGCGGTACAATTCCAAAATTAATAGAAATTTCAAATACTTTTATAGTAAAAAGGTCAATCCGTGCTGAGTCTTCCGTATGCTAAGTTTGCGTCCTAACCTGGTGGGTTATCTGTAAAGATGGAAATAGAAGAGGGGCGTGACCTATAAAGCTCAGTGTGATTTCAATCACAAGAATACCAGTGCAAATAGTGGGAAAATCATACAGAATAACAACTCATAGAATAAATCACAACTGGATAGCAATACAAAATACCGAAAGTGCAGAACAATTCATCAACATAATATCTCAGAGTTTATAGCCAGGTAAATGCTTATATAGTCAATGCAATTTCAATTTATCAGAATAGGTCCTACCTAACTCCACTACACTTCATAGTAGGAGTTCCTTAAAGCTCTTCTAGCTTTACACCACAGTGTGATGAACCGTTAAACGTTGCAAATGAACTGCTATTACGATGTGGAAAAACCACTAATCGGTGCAGATAAAAGCTGTTAATACGAAGTGGATTGACCACTAAATGATACAGATAAAAGCTACTAATACGATGTAGATTAACCACTAAACGGTACAGGCAAGCTGCTAACAGTTCCTTCAATCATATCGTCCCACCTCATGCAGCGCAACATGACATGGTATAACAGATTAGTGTGGTAGCATTAACATGCTTTTAAAAAGTATATACAATATCAATTATCATGTTTATGACCGATCATAACAGTAGCAATAAATTTGCTTATCGTGTTTTCGATTTAACGGTAGCAGTAGGCATGTATTTCATGCAATCAGTGACACAATGGTATGAAAAACATTATCAGTTTATCAGAATTACAGTGGTAGTATATACAATAATAATTTAGTCAACTAAATCATGGATTCCAACATTATTCATATTAACAGGGACTTAATTGAATGAAATACAACACAAACAGCTTGGGAATCATTCAAGGACTAAACTGGAAAAATCATAAAATTTTGGGTAAAACTATAAAATCTAAAAAATAGGGGCATACAGTCGTGTGCGATGCTATAGATCGTGTGGAAGGTTACACGGCTGTGTGGTCAGGCCGTGTAACAGACTATAATCATGTGAAATTTGCAAAATTAAGCTACAAGGGGGGCACAACCGTGTGGCAGGCCGTTGGAGGGTTCCTGGCCGTGTGAGATTTGAACTATCCTAGGGTTCTAGATATACATGGCTGTGTGGCCCTCATGCCCTTGTGGTAGACCGTATGGCCCTAATCCTAGGAATGGTTTGCCCATATTCGCTTGTGAAAGAACACACACCTTTCACTAGATGTCCGAACGACGTCCCTTGCATTCAAATTTGATCCGACGTACCTAAAACAAGTCCTTCAAATGACAAATTCGCATGAATTAACAATTGATTTCAATATTTAATGAGATTAGTGGAAAGATTCGGCAAGAATAGCAAAAGATCGTAAAAGATTTATTAGCTTGAATGAAGAATTAACCTCAGATAGAAGTACTGCGAAATTTTAGAGTTTAATCATAGGGGTCGAGATGTACTTACCGATTTTTGGCAAAAAATGAAGGATGCTACTTGACGATAATTCTAACACCGTTAAGAATACAAGAAGTAGGGTTGATTCGAAACGAGAAAAAATAATCAATATTTCAATGATGGAAATATGCTACAATTATGAGAGAAAAGAGGAGGAAAAGAGAAGGAGGAAGAAAATAAATAGAGGATGAAGAGGGATTTAACTAAAATTGTGAAAAAGATTGTTATTATAATCTAAATAAGAGTAGGAAAGACTAAATAGCTAGGGGGAAGGGTATGGTTTGAACTTGGGTATACAAGGGAGAGAGTTTAACACTTAGCTATTTAGCTACTACCCATTTCTTGTTCAATTTTTACTTTAAATAATATTTTCTTTAGTGTGACTTTTATCTTAGGTTGCTGAAAATTAAAAAAAAAAAGGAAATGGGAGGAAGGAAGCTTAAACCTAGGACTACTAAGATAGGAAATAATACTTAACCATCAAGCCTAAGGCTCATTCCTTGTCTATTCCTTACAACTAACCCTTTATGTTTTGGGGCGTGACATAGTCTATGACCAGCATGGTAATTGGGTAGCTAGTTTTCTAAAAATATTGGATCCTACATTGTTATTAATGCTGAGCTTTGGGGTGCACTTGATGGCCTTCAAGTAGCTTGGAATTTAGGCTTGAAATAGGTAGTTCTTGAAATGGATGGTGTTGCAGCCATCCAATTGATTCAAAACTTTTCAACTAAGCACCATCATTTAGTAGTACTACGAGCTATCAATGGGTTACTTTAACTATCTAGGACGGTTCAGATTACATATGTTTTCAGAGAAGGCAACAAGGTAGGTGATGGATTGGTGTCAATTACGTCTTCAAGGCCTTTAGGTAGGTATATTTTCATGCAACCACTGGATGAAGTTTTATAATTGCTGCACGATGATAAATCTGGCATGGCTTGGCCTCACCTAGTTTAGTTGTGGTTTTATCCTTCTTCTTGTACATCAAAAAAAGAAAAAAGAAAAAGAATAAGCTTTTTTTATATATATAGATATATAAATAATGTGTTAGTATGTGGTACATTGGTAGTATATTTTCTTTATTCCATAAGCAGCCTTAAAAAATTACCACGTGTCTTTTTTTTAATATTTACATTTTTAATATTATACACCTCTATAGGACACTTGTCAACCCCTTGGCTCTACTTGTGGAGTTGAAAAACTCCACTGGAAAAGTTTGAAATATTATTCTATAAATAATTTATGAAAAATTATTTGATACACTTATAATAAAAATTTTCAGACTTCACAAACGAATTGAAAGTTTGATAAGTGTATTATAAGGTATAGTAAACAAATAATTATATTAATAAATGTGACACTTGTCATACCCTCAATCCATTTGTAGAGTCTAAAAAACTCTAGTGACGATATATCAAATGATAACTCGTAATTTATTATCTCATAAAATTCAAATATTCAACTTTTAAGACTTCTTCAAAGAAATTACAAATGATGTTATTTTCCATTGATGCATTTGAAAGTACTTGTAAATTCAAAATTTCAACCCACAATCTTCGATATTATCTTTATTCAATCATTACGATCAAACATTTTATCTTTTAATAAGACCAATAGATATTTTCAGATATAGATATTTCAAAAAGTTATTTAGGTATAATGATTTATTTAGCCCTTATCATTTTAGTTTTTTATTTAAAATTTTGCCTCTTTTAATTTTTGAATTTATTTTTTGTCAAATCATCTTAAAATAGATGGAAAAAATAAAAAAAAATATTAACTTTGTTGATGTGGACTACTACGTGGATGGCCATCAACAATTAATTACATTTTTAAAAAAATCTAAAAAATAGAAAGTTATTTAAATTATTTAAAACTTTTGTAAAAATAAAAAAATTATAAAATTATTAAAAAATTTAAAAGTAATTAATTGTCATGTGACATCTATGTGGCAGTCCGCATTAGTAAAGTTACGTTTATTAACTTTTCTATCCATTTTGGGGTGATTTGACAAAAAAACGTAAATTCAAGAATTAAAAGTGGCAAAAAATTAAATGGAGGGCTAAAATGAACTTTCTTTTTGAGTTGGAGGGCTAAATAAGTCATCATGCCAATTATCTTATTCTCTTATATTTTATTATTAGTAATATATATGGAAATACTTAAATTAGCCTACAATTAATTTGATTTTATGCATGTTTTTATCTATAGTATTATTTAAGTCACTGATTGAGTTTGCATAACGAGTTAATCAGACACCAACTTGGTTAGAGAAATTAAAGAAATGTCTTTTCATAATTAAAATCATTTGTATTATTTGAGGGGTATTTTAATCTTTCTATTTTAACAAAAATTAATAAAAATAAAAATACGCATATGATAAGATTTGAACCCACAATAATTAAATTGGTAAAACCTCAAATTTATCACTCAACCAAAACTTTATTTCATTGTGTTTTATATATTTTTATTTCAATATGCACAATTTATTATCTCTACTAGTTATAAATTTATACTTACTATTATTTAAGCCCCTGATTGAGTTGGTTTTACAAGTCAACTAGACACCAACTCAATTAGAAAAATTACAAAAAAATCTTTTCATATTTAAAATAAGTTATATTATTCGAGGGTGCCTTAGTCTTTTTATTAAAAAAAATACTTATGGTGAGATTTGAACTCACACCAATGCATAAAGCTTTAAATTTACCATTCAATCAAAGCTTTATTTTAAACTTTTTATACGTTTTAATTTTATTATGTACACTTTATTACCTCCACCAATTGTATATCTATACTTACTATTATTTAAACCCTTGATTGAGCTGGTATCACGAGTCAACCGGACAACAACTTAGATAGGAAAATTACAAAAATATCATTTCAAATTTAAAATAAGTTATATTATTCGAGGATACTTTAATTTTTCTATTAAAAAAAACAAAAACAAAAATGCTTATGGTGGGATTTGAACCCACGCCAACGCGTAAAATCTTAAATTTACTACTAAACTAAAGCTTTATTTTCAATTTTTTATACATTTTAATTTTATTATGCACACTTTATTACTTCCATCAATTGTATATTTATACTATTTAGAAAAACCTTTACTAAGTTCGTTTCACCCATCAATCGGGTCCTAGTTCAGTTAGGAAATTACCAAAAAATTATTTTGTTTGCAAAGTAGGTTATATGATTATGCGGTTGTTTTTGACTTTTTATATTTTATAAATCAATAAGAAATTATCTATAATGAGATTTGAACCAAAGACAATATGTATTTATACAACTTTTTCTTTTACCATTTGAACTAAACCAATTTTTAATTTTAATACGAAACTATATAATAAGTATATTTTATATAAATTTGTTATATATTTGTATATATGTTACATGCGTATACGCGTTTGATAGAATTTTTAGTATTAATAATATTGTTGATTAAGCCATATCACAAATTAACTTGACACCAACTTAGTATTGGTGACAATATCATGGTAAATAATTATATTCACTTAGTATTTTTAATATGACTTATTCATAAGTTTAAATTTTGTTTTACTTACAGTTTACTCTATTTTTTTATATTAATATCGTACATATTTTATATGTTATTATTGATTAGTTTCAAACTATACATTTAATTATTTCTTGTATGCTATATTGAAATACAAATATGTGTTCTAAATACGTGGCTTTCACACATATACACGTGTGATAGAGTTAATTTCTAGTATTAATGATGTTAATTGAGTTGGTTTCACAAGCCAACTTGACACTAACTCACAATTGATGATAGCACCATAATAAACAATTGTAATACCTTTAATATTGTTAATATGATATATTTATGTGTTTAAATTTCGTTTTACTTACAATTTAATCTATTTTTTATTTTAATATCGTATATATTTAATTTGTTATTATGATTAATTAGTTTCAAATAAGGTGATCAAATTTCGGTTAAAACTGAATTAATCGACCGAACCGATCTAATTCGGTTAATCGGCTGGTTAACCGATCTAGATCAATTTCAGTTAATCGGTCGGTTAACTGATCTAGTTAAGTTGGAGGTCAGTTAAAGGTTTTTTGAAATTTCAGTTATCGGTTAATCCGGTTCGAAATCGGGTAATTAACTGAATTAAGCGAACTTAATAAATAATATTATATATTATATGTATTAGGCTATTATTAATTCGGTTAATTCAGTCAAATGAATATTATCAATTTATTTTTTTGATATGTTTTATACTTGTTTTAACAAAAAATATATATAAATTTCGGGTAATTCGGTTAACCGACCGAATTAACCGAAATATTTCGGTTTGGTTAATTTTTTTGAAAAATTTTGGTTTGGTTAACTACTAAAAGATTAAAAACTTCGGTTAATACTAATTCCGTTCGGTTAACTATTTGAACACTCCTAGTTTCAAACCATATGTTTAATTATTTATTGTATGTTATTTTTAAAAATACATCTATGTTTTAAATACGTAGTTTCCACACGCATATGCATATGATAAGACTTCTAGTAATTTTTATGTAATTTATCATGTGTATCGATTTTTGAATAAATTTTAAAATTAATTATTTGTTTGATGTGAAAACTTCAATTGTTAAAAGATATATTTCTTGACCGACTATTAGATTAATTCAAAACTTAAACCTCTCATTTACTATTATTAAAAAAAAAACAAGGGGAAATTACATTTAAGGTTATTAAGCTATTAGTAAGTTTACGTTATGGTCAGTAATACAATGATTACTGAATTACTCGGAAGTTTTCATTTAAGTTATTGAACTATTAAAAATTTTTATTTAAATCACTAGGCTATTAGGTTTTTCTTTTTTAAAGTTCGGCTAGCGAGTTCCAAGAGACGACTCAATGATTGGTACAGTGGATCAGTATCCATTGACAAATGGAAGAACATACCTTAGATCCAAGTCGATTTGACAATCAATGTTGAAGATCGAAGAAGAAAGCTATTTGGATTTTGATTCGTAGATTCGTGATGTTTAAAACTATTTTATGAAAAAAATTGATTTGTTGAAGAGACGGGGAAGGAGAGCTTTTGATTGGTGTAGGCAGTGCAAACTGAGAAGATTATACAACAACAATTTTAACAGTCCAATGACTTAAATGAAAACTTTTGAATAGTTCAGTGACTATTTTGTAACATTTTGAATTTGAGTGACCAAAACGTAAACTTACTAATAGCTTAGTGACTTTTGATATAATTTACCCTAATTTTTTCACTTAAATTTAATCATAAAAATATATAAGTGTTGTAGATATCTGATTGTCTAAAACTTTTAAAAATATCTTGACTCAGCTTAACTCAAATATATATACCCCAAACTTTGATTTGGGTTCAAGTTTTTTTACCCGTAATTATGATGTGTGGTCTCATTCTCATTATGTGCATATGTTATGTATGAATTTTATCTGATTCTTTCTGAATTAGTTCAATTTTATTCAATTCTTCGTATATTTATATCGATAACATACTTGTATCGTATTTGTACTAATTAAACTCATGATATTTTATTTGTTTATTTGATAATCTTCACTTTTCTCTAGATTTGATCTCTTTTTTTTTTCTTGTTCGAACTTTCTCTTGATTTTATCTAAAGCCTAATCCACCTTATTATTTATAGTAACACATAAAACCAAACTTTTAGGAGACTGAATAGAAAAATAATACATCAAGTTGGTAATAAAAATAAATAAATAAAGATAGGTGGTGGTCCAAGGATTGTCTCTCTATAAATGCCTCTCTAAAAATGACTAATAGTGAGATTTAAATATTTTAAATATTTAAACATATGTGTTTTTTATAAATATTTTATAGGACATTTGTCAACCTGTGGAGTCTAAAAACTCTACTGATAAAATATTAAATATTTTTTTATAAAATCCTAAATTATTTATATAACCTTTTTAATTTATTTTTTTCTTTAATTTAATACAATTTCTAAATAAATATTATATTGAACAGATGGATGGGTTTTTTTTTTTAAATAAAAATTTGGCGTGACAATTTACAATTTACAAAGTAGGTGGTGTAGTTTGAGGAATGAGAAATGAGTAAATTAAATTAAACTTCAAGTTAAGAGTGAAATGATTGAATTTCTTGTGAGATTGGGAATAAGATGTAGCTGTTGCGGAAGCGACGATAATATTAATAACAATATTATCAGAAATATTTAGATAATTATTATGCCAACAATTATACTAAGAAAATTCCCAGTTAAATTGGAGGGGTCACAATGGTCCCGCTTAAAACCCAACAACTAGACAGAACTCACTTAGATATTTATAGCAATAATAACTAAATAAATATAACCAACATAAAGCTATTAAATAAAAGCAAACAAATAAGAAATAAAATACCAGAGTTTTAACGAGGTTCGGCCAATTTAGCTTACGTCCTCGGACACTACCAAATTAATATTTCCTCTAGAAATATTACAAAGGAGAAGATTTTGGGATGATACAACCAAAGGGGGAGGGGTTCTATATATAACAAACCAAACCCCCTCCCTTTCTATCTTTTCCTAATGTGGGATATTGCCAATATTCAACAAATCTCCACCTTGGCGATATTCCACATCTTCGAACATCTTCTCATAACACTAACTTCAATAGTGTCTTCAAATTTGCAACCAATCGCCTTCTTCCCTTTTGGTAGTTGTGCCAGCTTCCACGTCTTGTTTTTCTCTAGAGATTGCATTTCCTCTTCCATTGCACCTAACCATCTATTATTCTCTAAACTCTGAATGGCTTCGGTGTAAGTGGATGGAATATTATCAACAACTGGAAGTGCATAAGCTACCATGTCAGTGAAACGAGCTGGTTTCTGAATTTCTCGTCTCTGCCTTCTGACTGCAATTGGCTCTGATTGCTGTTGAGGTTCTTGGGTAGAAACCTCTTCCTCATCTGACTCTGCATCTGCCAATGAAGAATCACTAGTGGTACCTTCTGCTGGAATTACCACACTCTGCTCAAACTCCACCTGCTGCGGAGTACACTCCACCTGCTGCGAAGTACTACTCACTCCTTCTGGATTTACCTTATTCAACATGGCAGATTCATGAAAGGTAACATCCCTACTGATTATCGTCTTCTTTGCCTCTAGACACCACAAACGATATCCCTTAACACCAGCATTGAAGCCCATGAATAGAGCCTTCTTTGCTCTTGGATCTAACTTTGATTCTTTCACATGATAATATGCAATAGAACCAAAAATGCGCAAGGTGTCATAATCAGTAGCAGGTTTTCCATACCATTTCTCCAAAGGAGTCTTGCCATTTATAGCAGATGATGGCAAATGATTGATGAGATGTTGAGCGTACATCACAGCCTCAGCCCAAAACTTTCTATCTAATCCAGCATTAGATAACATACATCGAACTTTCTCCACAAGCGTTCGATTCATACGCTCTGCCACCCCATTCTGTTGCGGTGTTCCACCTACGGTGAAGTGCCTTACTATGCCACAATCTTGGCATATCTTCAGGAAAGGATCGCTTTTATATTCTCCACCGTTGTCTGATCGGAGAACCTTAATCTTCCTTCCTGTCTGATTTTCAACTTTAGTTTTCCACTTAAGGAAAACTTCAAGCACCTCATCTTTGTTCTTCATAGGAAACACCCAAACTCGTCTGGAAAAATCATCAATAAAGGTGACAAAATAACGTCTTCCTCCAAGTGATGGAGTCTTGGACGGTCCCCATACATCAGAATGCACATAATCCAGAATACCTTTAGTATTGTGAATCCCAGTGCCAAATTTCACCCTTCGTTGTTTTCCCAGAACACAATGCTCGCAAAATTCAAGTTTGCAAGTCTTTGTACCTTTCAATAATCCTTGCTTGGCTAGAGTTTGCAAGGATTTTTCACCAGCATGGCCCAAACGCATATGCCACAGCTGTGTTGCCTCAGCGTCCTTCTTGGTACTCGTAATTGCTGCTGCTGTTGTCCCGACCACTGTACTACCTTGGTAGTAATACAGATTGTTCTTTCTTATGCCTTTCAACATCACCAATGCTCCTGAAGTTGCTTTAAGAACTCCATCTCGTATTGTCACAACTAGGCCTTTAGATTCTAACGACCCCAAAGAGATGAGATTCTTCTTCAACTTTGGGACATATCGTACATCCCGCAAAATTCTAGTAGATCCATCATGACTCTTCAGTTTAATTGAACCTATCCCGGCTATTTTACATGTGTTATCATTACCCATGTAAACAACCCCTTCATCTAGTTTTTGAAATTCAAAGAACCATTCCCGAATGGGACACATATGATAGGAACAACCAGAATCCATGATCCACTCATCTGCATATAATGTTGAAGATGTCATACTAAGAGAAAAGTCTGACTCTGCTTCACTATTGCATTCTGCAACATTTGCATCTTGCGGAGTCTTCCCTTTTTTCTTCAATTTTGGACAATCTTTCTTCCAATGTCCTTTTTCTTTGCGAAAGGAACATTCATCTTTGGCAACAACTCGACCTTTGGACTTTCTTCTCTTCCCCTTAGACTGACTTTGCTGACGACCTCTTGTTACCAATGCTTCCACTGCTGCTTCACCTGAACCTTTCAACTTATCCTTTCGGCGTAGTTCATAGCTATACAATGCAGCAGTTACTTCATTGAAAGTTACTTCCGATTTTCCATGAAGTAGAGTAGTTTCAAGGTACTCAAACTCCTCAGGAAGCGATCCCAACAACATTAACGCCAAGTCTTCGTCTTCAAAAGTCACATCCAAATTCAACAAATCAGCCACCAGCTGATTAAAATTGGTAATGTGCTCGTTCATCGTGGTACCAGGAACATAACTGAAACGAAACAGTCTTTTCTTCATATGTAACTTATTTTGACTGTTCTTCTTCAGAAATTTCTCCTCCAATGCTTTCCACAATTTACTTGCAGAAGTCTCTTTACTGAATGTATACTTCTGCTCTCTGGAAAGACATGATCGAATTGTACCACATGCCAATCGGTTGATGGTCTTCCATTCTTTATCATCAACCCCTTCTGGTTTTTCTTCCTCAATGGCAATATCTAGACCCTGTTGAAAGAGGGCATCTAGAAGCTCACTTTGCCACATGCCGAAATGACCTGTTCCATCAAAAATTTCCACTACAAATCTCGTATTTGCAGTTCCAATCCTCGGCAAAATGTACGAAGTGGAAGTTGTTGATATGGATGGTTTTTCTTCTGTCATTTTTGCCATAGCTTCTACTTAATAGCCACCAAATGCAGAATACCCACAAGCTTTAGGAAATGTTTCTGATGTGTAAGATCAGACTAAGCTGCAAACACAGAGCATACTACAAAACCTTGGCTCGGATACCAATTGTTGCGGAAGCGACGATAATATTAATAACAATATTATCAGAAATATTTAGATAATTATTATGCCAACAATTATACTAAGAAAATTCCCAGTTAAATTGGAGGGGTCACAATGGTCCCGCTTAAAACCCAACAACTAGACAGAACTCACTTAGATATTTATAGCAATAATAACTAAATAAATATAACCAACATAAAGCTATTAAATAAAAGCAAACAAATAAGAAATAAAATACCAGAGTTTTAACGAGGTTCGGCCAATTTAGCTTACGTCCTCGGACACTACCAAATTAATATTTCCTCTAGAAATATTACAAAGGAGAAGATTTTGGGATGATACAACCAAAGGGGGAGGGGTTCTATATATAACAAACCAAACCCCCTCCCTTTCTATCTTTTCCTAATGTGGGATATTGCCAATATTCAACAGTAGCATCACATGGGATGTCACCTTTGCTGTTTAATTTGTAGAATCAAAATTGAAGAGAAGAGCTGCCATATCTTGTTATGTCCCCTTATCCCAATACACAAAATCCATTCTGACAAACCCTAAGCATCTTTGTATATCAATCCAAACCAAATTCCATTAAAATTCCAACCCAACACTTATTATTAGATTATATGGTGATTAGGTTTCGAAGAGGATAATTGAACCAATTCCTATGAATGGAGAATTCCAACTCCACATTTAGTTTTAGGTTTTTAAGTAGGAAGATGTAGACACCATTTTTTGATGAAAACGGGGTCGACTTGGATTTTGAAAAATGAAACGGGAGTCGCCACCAATCCTTTTCTATGAGGTGTGATTGGATCACCTCGAAAAGTAGTTATTTTTAATAAACGGTTTGATTTTATTAAAACAACAGGTTTGATCCACGAAATTCAGAAAAATGGGTTCGGGAGTCGGTTACGCACGAGGAAGGATTAGCACCCTCGATACGCCCAAAATTGGTACCTTAGTTGATTACTTAATGTCTTAATGTCGAAAAGTTGAAAACTTTAAAGAAATTTAAAAATACGTTCTTTGTATTAAAAAGTTGAAAATTTTGGGAAAATGGGACACATTCCGCGTTAATCGAGAAAAAAAGTATCATATCCAGTAAGTTAGGACACAATGTCTCGAATTTCCGATACGCGAATGAATGCCAAAATTTTATTTATTTAAAAAGATATTTTATTATCTCGGGTTTAGGAAAGGGATCATGCCCAGTAAGTTAGGACACAATCTTTTCTTAACTCCCGATATCATTTAAAACTTGAGTTTAAAAGAATCGTGTAATAAAGTTTAAAAGAATATTCAATTGTTTAAAATCAAGTGAAGAAATCGCAACCCAATACGTTAGGGCACAATTTCTTAAAATATTAAACATTGAATATTGCATTTATTTCGAAAAATCCTCGTCTCGAGAAAACAACGTGTCACATCCAATGCGTTAGGACACAACGTATTGAATTCTTGATAACGAACTTTATATCATTTTAAAAGAGTAATCTCGATTATTTAAATTCAACGAAGAAAATCGGAACCCAATACGTTAGGGCTCGATTCTCTCGAAGATCTAAAATACCGAGTGTTACTTTTATTTTAGATTTTTTTGTTTTTGATAAATCCGAGTAAAAATGAATGCAAAATAATAATAATGATGACAATGTAAATAAAATGATACAAGCAAAATAATAAACAATAAAAACAATTATACGGGCGAAATAACAAACGATAAAAAACTAAAGTAAGAAAATAAACAATAATAAACATGTAAATAAATAAATGAACAAAATCAACAAAATCATATAATTATAAAGATACATAAACACGTATACATATAAGCATGAAAATATGAAAAGCATGCGCAAGTACACCTTATTTAAAACTATTGGACGTGAAAATACATAAGCATATATGCACGTACATGTATACGTGTAAAACCATCATCAAATATATATAAATACATATGTAATTATATATATAAATCACAAAGTACAAAAAATATAAACAATATATTTTGAAAATATAATGAATATGTAAGAGCATATATATATATATATAAATATACACATATGAAAAAAAAGTATTTTTGTATATAAAAAACATACATATACATATACCTATATACATATATAAGCAATTATATAATAATAATATAATATGAAGCATATATATAAAATTTACATAATAAGTATAAACAAAATATGAGGATAATAATAATAACAGTAAATAACATAATAGGTTTAATAATAAAATAAAAGTAAAAAAAAATTTAGAAAAGGACTAGAATAATAAAAGAGCAACATTTGGGGCGAAATCGAAAATAAATAAATAAAGAAAGGGACCCAATTGTGATGGACGCGAAAAGTAGAAGGGCCAAATGGGAAATATTCCCATGTTAACCAAATGGTGCCGTTCTGCCAAGGCCCAGGCGCATGGTTCTTGGACCAAATTGAAAACCATCGCAAAAGAGGGAGGACCGCGTGCGCAAATTACCCATGCGCTAGAAAACACGCGGATCCTAGGCGGTTGGGTCGGGTCAACGCGCGGATCCTCCCCACCAAAACGACGTCGTTTCATGTTTAGTATAAATAATAAGAAAAACCGAAAAAAAACAAATCAGTTTCATCTTAAAAAAAAAACAGAGAGAGAGAGCTCTCTCCTTCTCTCTCAGGCCCAAGTCCGGCCATGGGTTCCGGCGATCTTCCGCCATTGACGGCGTCGCGCCGGCCACCGTACACGGTGGCCGGAAAACTTCAAAAAAGGTATATATTTTTTTACACTTTTCTCTTTATATTATATATGTATATAAGTAAATAAACAAAAAGAAAAAAATATATATCTAAGAAGAAATCAAAAATAAAAGAGAACCCTGCTTATCACCTTTAAACTTTTTGCTTTTTATTTCTGTAAATGCTACCAAAAGGAAAAGAAAAGCCCACTGTTCCCGAAAAAAAAAACCATCCATTCTTTTCTCTTTATGCCCGGCTTTTATAGCGAAAGAACAAAAAGAAAGAAAAAGATTTAATATTTTCTTGTTTTGTGTTGTCTGCTTCTTTTTTCTCCTTGTTGCGTGTTTGTTTCTCTCCTTGCAGGTGATTGACTTGGAGCAGGTGGCGCAGTGGAGTGGGTGGTGACGGCTGTGAACAGAGGGCAGGTGAGGCGGCCAGGAGCAGGTGCGGCACAACAGGGGGCTAGGGTTTCTGCCCTAGTCTGACTGGGTTTGGGGCCGGTTGGGCTTATTGGGCCGATTGGGTTAGGCTAGTGGGCTGTCTTGTAATGGGTTTGGGAAGGGTTCAGATTGGGCTTGTACAGCTGCCCCACTTTGCTCGTTGTCGTGTAACGATAACAGAGCAAAGACTAAGAAAGCCCAATTTCGCCCGGTCTCGTCGAGTCTCGACTTCTTGGTGCTTTTCTTCTTCAGGTAGCTTCATTTCAATCCACTTTGTCTTGTTGTGTCGATCCTCTCCTCTGCAATTTCAAGAAGAGATATGACTTGTGGCTTCAATCCATTCTGTTGTAACTTCAGGGGGTAAGGTCCATCATTTGACCCGCTCCACTGCAACTTCAGGGAGATCGGACTCATATCTTCAACTTGCCCCACTACAACTTCAGGGGGATAAGTTTCGTGACTCCAACCTGCTTTACTGCAACTTCAGAGAGACAAGGTTTGTGACTTCGCTTCCATCTATTCCACTACAACTTTAGGGGAATAAGATTAGACATGATAAGGATCACTATCTTCTGTCCGCTCCGCCACAACTTTAGGGAGACACGCCTTATTGTTTTCAGTCTGTTCCACTGCATCTTCAGGGAAATAAGACTTGATGCGATCTACTCTGCTGTAACCTCAGAGAGATAAGATCCTTTAATCCGCTCCACTGTAACTTCGGGGAGATAAGATAGTGTCTTCGATCTGCTCCGCTGTAATCTCAGGGAGATAAGATCTCTTATTTTAATCCGCTCCACTGTAGCTTCAGGGAGATAGGATAGTGTCTTCGATCTGCTCCGCTGTAATCTCAGGGAGATAAGATCTAAAATTCTTTGGTCTGTTCCACTGTAATCTTAGGGAGATAAGACCTGATGTGATCTTCTCTACTGTAACTTCAGAGAGATAAGATCCTTTAATCCGCTCCATTGTAATCTCAAGGAGATAGGATTACTATCTTTGATCTGCTCCGCTGTAATCTCAGGGAGATAAGATCTCTGGCTTCAATCTGCTCCGCTGTAACCTCAGGGAGATAAGATCTGAAATTCTTTGGTCTGTTCCACTGTAATCTCAGGGAGATAAGACCTGTATAATAAACCTAATTATGCCTAATGATTAGGATGACATGATCAAAATGAAACAAATGCTCCTAACTTGACATATGTGAATGGTGTTTGCATGAATGCAGAATTTTATTTTTCCGAGAATGATCTCGCTTAGGTTATCACTACTCGAAGTTTATCAAGGTTTTGTGACTGATGTGCTACAACGCCTTCTCGCTTGACTGATTTTTCTGAAGAAACATTTAGCCAGACTGTCCCCATTGTAAACCTCAAAGTTATATCCACTGGGACGCCAAAATTTGTACCATCATTCTCTCACAGCAATCTAAGGGTGGAAATGTGTGGCTTTTCCTCTGTCCTCTTTTATCACAATTCGGGGATATAGGATCTGAACCGTTCTGGTTTCCTACACCATTCTCAAGGTGTCATACCAAAGTCTTATGAGCAAGTGAAGGCTCTCTTCTCCGAGGTAACCTCTTCCTATTGCCTGATGATCATTGCTTGCTTGTTCATTTAAGCTTTGTAATTAACACGACAGCTTGTCATTTTGTTCAATCAATGTTTAGACGACAAAATCTGAAAGGATAGTCTTTAACTTAGACTCTTCCTTCTTAGATTTCCAACCTTTAAAATTGGCGTGTTCTAAACATTAGTCATGTTTCAGGTCCCTATATTATTTAGAAATTTTCCAGAGTAATGTGCAAAACTTCTTTCCTGAAAGTTTTATTAGTTCGTTAATCATTATTCCTATGCAACATGTTTGCAAAAAGATCATAACAATGGATAAGAATAAAGCTAGTTCTGATTATAACTCAAATAAAACATCAAAGATGGCGAAAGAAAGGTAACAAAGAAGTGGATTGAGAATGTACGTTTTCACAAAAGGAAAGGAAGAAAGAAAGAAAATAAAAATGTATTTTCAAGAATACACCTAAGAACTAGGTGCCCCAGTTATCGCCGCTTGAGTTTCTCTGTACAAACTTTCCGAAGACCCTTCTAAGTTTGACATGTGTTCAGGAGATCTGCAATACTCTGTCAATGTTCCAAGATGTTGCATATCCTTTCTTATTGGTAAAGCAAGATCATCATATGCCCCTGATCAAAATTTGATCCGCTCAAGTCCTGATGCTCCAATCCTGCCCAATACTTGAGTCGCCCTTTTCGGGTTTTCGACTCAAGCCCTCTTTGGTCTCAAAGTGCCCTTTACGGGTTTTCACCTTAGCCTCTCCAAAGTTTTTTTTTTTTTTAGGAAGCAAAGCGCCCTTTACGGGTTTTCACTTTGGTTCCCCTTTCTTTCATGTGAAGTATTTCTTGACGGAGTCTGCGTTTACCGGATTTGGTAAACTTTTGCCATCCATCTCACATCGGATCAAAGCTCCACCAGAAAAGGCTTTCTTTACAACATAAGGGCCTTCCCAATTTGGCATCCATTTTCCTCTAAAATCTTTTTGCATAGGAAGAATCTTTTTTAGTACCAAGTCCCCTTCTCGAAATTCTCGGGGGCGAACCTTTTTATTATAGGCTCGCATCATTCGTTTCTGGTACATTTGCCCATGGTGAATAGCTTTTAGCCTCTTTTCTTCTATTAGGTTCAACTGATCGTACCGAGATTGGATCCAATCGGCTTTATCCAATTGTAGCTCAGATAACACCCGTAGAGAAGGGATTTCAACTTCAATGGGTAATACTGCCTCCATTCCATAAACCAGAGAAAAAGGCGTTGCCCCAGTAGAAGTTCTAACAGATGTTCGATAGGCAAGGAGAGCAAATGATAACTTCTCATGCCAATCTTTGTAAGTTTCAGTCATTTTCCCCACAATCCTTTTAATGTTTTTATTGGCCGCCTCCACTGCACCATTCATGTTGGGACGATACGGCGATGAGTTATGATGCTTAATTTTAAATTTGCTACAAACTTCAGCTATTGTGCTATTATTCAAGTTCGTCGCATTGTCGGATATGATCCTCTCAGGCATTCCATATCGACAAATGATCTCATTCTTCAAGAATTTGCTGACTACTGCTTTCGTGACATTTGCATATGAAGCAGCCTCCACCCACTTGGTAAAGTAATCAATTACTACGAAGATGAAGTGATGCCCATTAGAAGCCTTTGGTGATATTGGCCCAATAACATCCATACCCCACATGGAAAACGACCAAGGAGAGGTCATGACGTGAAGAGGTGAAGGAGGCGCGTGTATTTTGTCTCCGTAAATTTGGCATTTGTGGCACTTCCTGGCATGATCAATACAATCTCCTTCCATGGTGGGCCAATAGTACCCAAATCTCATGATCTGTCTGGCCATCGTGAAACCACTGGCGTGCGTCCCACAAATACCCTCATGGACTTCTTCCAAAATTTTCTTGGCTTCCACAGCATCCACACATCTTAACAATACTTGATCCTTCCTTCTTTTATATAACACTTCTCCATCTACGACATATTCAATGGCTATCTTTCTCAGAGTTCTTTTGTCATTCTCTGTCGCTTGATCAGGGTATTCCCGATTCTTCACATATTGTAAGATACTCCGATACCAAGGACAATCATCTTTTCCCTCCTCCTCAATATTGCAGCAATTAGCCGGGGTCTCAGAGATACTCATCTGAACAGGCCTCATTGCCTCAAGTCTATTCACCTGAATCATCGAAGCTAGAGTAGCTAATGCATCAGCCATTTGGTTTTCCTCCCGTGGGAGGTAATAGAAGGTGATATCGTCAAACTCCTCAGCCAATTCAAGAACTAGTTTTCTATAACCGATTAGCTTAGGATCTCTAGTCTCCCACTCCCCTTTGAGTTGGTATATCACCAACGCTGAATCCCCGTATACTCTCAGTACTTTGATGTTCCGTTCAATGGCTGCACGAATGCCCATAATACATGCTTCATATTCTGCCATGTTATTTGTACAATCGAAGTCCAACTTGCTAGCAACAGGATAATGATCTCCACTTGGGGATACCAAGACTGCCCCAACTCCATTACCCGTAGCATTTGAAGCTCCATCAAAATTTAACTTCCATACGTGATCCATTTGAGGATTTTCTTCAGTATTCGCCACATACATCAAGTCCTCGTTTGGAAAATCGAAATTCAAAGATTCATAGTCCTCCAAGGCTCTACTAGCTAGGAAATCGGCTATTGCACTTCCCTTTATGGCCTTCTGACTGACATATACTATATCAAATTCTGAGAGCAAGATCTGCCATCTAGCCATTCTCCCGTTCAAAGCAGTCGATTCCATCATATATTTTAAAGGATCTAACTTCGAAATCAACCAAGTCGTGTGATACAACATATACTGCCTCAGTCTTCGGGTTGCCCAGATTAGAGCACAACACAACTTCTCAATTGATGAGTACCTCATTTCGCAATCGGTAAATTTCTTATTGAGATAGTATATTGCCTTTTCTTTCTTTCCCGTCTCATCATGTTGGCCCAATACGCATCCCATGGAATTCTCCAACACTGTTAGATACAATATCAATGGCCTATCTGGACTTGGAGGTGATAAGACTGGAGTATTAGCCAAGTACTGCTTTATCCTATCGAAAGCCCTCTGACACTCTTCATCCCATTCACCCGGATTATGTTTCTTTAAGAGTCGGAATACTGGATCACATTTCTCTGTCAGTTGTGAGATGAACCGAGCAATGTAATTCAGCCTCCCTAGGAAACCTCGAACCTCCTTCTGAGTGCGCGGGGAGGTAAATCTCGTATTGCCTTTACTTTGTCTGGGTCAACCTCGATCCCCTTTTTGCTAACTATGAAGCCTAATAACTTCCCTGATCTGGCTCCAAACGTGCATTTGGCCGGGTTGAGCTTGAGCTGAAATTTCTTTAATCTCAAAAATAACCTTTTCAAGACCTGAACATGCTCTTCTTCCGTTCTAGACTTCGCGATCATATCGTCAACATAGACTTCGATCTCCTTGTGCATCATGTCGTGAAACAAAGTCACCATAGCTCTTTGATACGTTGCTCCCGCATTCTTCAACCCGAAGGGCATTACCTTGTAACAGAATGTTCCCCATAAGGTAATGAATGTGGTTTTTCTCATGTCTCCAGGATGCATCTTTATTTGATTGTATCCAGAGAAACCGTCCATGAAAGAAAACAATGAATAGCCCGCCGTGTTATCTACCAAAGTATCAATGTGAGGCAGTGGAAAGTTGTCCTTTGGACTAGCCTTGTTCAAATCCCTATAATCCACACACATTCGTACCTTTCCATCTTTTTTGGGAACAGGGACGATGTTGGCTACCCAATCCGAATACTTGACCTCTTGTAAGAATCCAGCGTCAAATTGTCTTTTGACTTCTTCTCTTATTTTCAACACAATGTCAGGTCTCATTCTCCTGAGCTTCTGTTGAACGGGTTTACAATCCTCTTTTATGGGCAGACGATGCACCACAATGTTAGTACTTAGCCCAGGCATATCTTGGTACGACCACGCGAAAACATCCTTGAACTCTCGGAGCAAATTAATGAGGTCTTGTCTTGTCTTTGCGGTGATTTCAGTTCTAATTTTCACCTCCTTTCCATCCTCTAGGCTCACTATTTCTAACGATTCCCTATGAGGTAGGATATGCTTATCCTCTTGTTCCATCATTCTTAACAAGTCTGGAGATGCATCATAATCTTCGTCATTTTCAAAGTCGTGGGATCCTTCTGAACACACCTCTTGCTCAAAAATAGGCTCCGTGTTTGAGGCAGCGTCACTCATGTCATTGATATCTGAAGACCTATGAAGGCATATCAAAGAATATACCAAGAATATAAATTTATGAATATGTTTGTGCAAAAGAATTACAAATGAAAGAATTATTTGTAAGACAATCAACCAAATGAAAAATATAAAAAGAAAAAAAGACTGATCAAGATGAACGTTGACATGTATTTCATTAAAATAATGATATTTAGGCCCCATGCCTATTTCACAAAAATTTCATATTGTTTCTAGGCCAACAAACAACATGAATGTTTTGAGCATTACTCTGAATAAGCCCTAAAGACTACAGGGATTTCTTCAGCAGTCCAATTGTTTAGCTCGCTTCCAGGCTCATAAGGGCAGATCTCCAACAAAGCCCTCCTTTCCGTTGCTTCTATGGCGTTGGTATAAACATTTTCCAACATTCCTCCCATGCCGCTACCGGACACTCCACATTCAGAATGGATAAATCCTCCCGACACAAAAGATGCAGATATGTGGGGAAAGGTTAAAGGCTCACACTTAGCTTCATGTCCATTCAAACGCGCCCTTTTTCTTTCTTGTCTCTTCTCTACTTCTTTCTTCTTCTGCTTCATGTCTGGCTTGTACCCTAAACCAAATCTATCAAACTTTTCCTTCGGCATTGGTGCCTCAATCCTTCCCTGAAGATATTTTCCCAATCCTTTCCCGGGTAAGGCTCCTCTTCCTACCATCAATCGCAATCCCATCTCAGTGGTCCTGGATATTTTCGGTACTGGAATTCTATTTCCCTCCGCAATAAACATCGCGTTCACAAATTCTAACGACCGAAATGAACATTCTAGTGCCTCATCGTTGATGTCCACATAAGGTGCATCGCTAGTCATCATTGCGATAATATCCTCTTCTGCATCTATTGTTACCAACCGATCCTCCGATACCAACTTCACCTTCTGATGTAATAATGAAGGTACTGCCCCTGCTGAGTGTATCCACGGTCTCCCCAATAGACAGTTGTAGGAGGGTTTAATATCCATCACCAAGAAATCCACCTCATAATTGACTGGGCCAATCCTTAATGGTACCTCAATTCTCCCCATAACCTCCTTTTTTGTTCCATCAAATGCTCTTACTATGCTCTGGCATGCTTTCATGTGCGAACTGTCTATTGGTAATCGACTAAGAGTGGACAAAGGCAATACATTTAGTGCAGATCCATTATCAACCAAGGCCCCCGGGAGTGTGTACCCTTTGCATCGGACAGTAACATGTAGGGCTTTAGTAGAACCTCTTCCTCCGAATGGTATTTCATCATCACTGAAGAAGATAAAATTGTCAGCACCAATATTGTTGATCAGCCGATCCAGCTTGTTTACCGAAATATCGTCAGCCACATATGTTTCGTTTAGCACCTTTAATAGTGCATTCCGATGTACTTCCGAGTTTAAGAGTAAAGCTAATACAGAAATGCGGGCTGGCTGTTTGTGTAGTTGCTCCACAACACTGTATTCACTGTGTTTCAAAAACTTCAGAAACTCCTTTGGCTCCTCTTCTTTTATTGGTTCATTTACCAACGGTTCAACTTCTACTGCTTTCCCTTTCCTCGGTTCTTTCTTCCAATTCTCTTCCCTGGACGACTCTGCTTGAGCGTCATATCTTTTTCCATTGCGCGTGTAAGAACCTATTTCCTGATTTCTTTCTGCTTCTTTTCCCAAAACGGTCACATTACACCCGTAATTCCACGGCACCATTTTGTTATCCCTATAAGAAAAATTTGATGGTTTCTGGATTACAATTTTCGGTGTTACCTGAGCCCTAACCTCATTCCCCTTAGGGCGTGAGATAATGACCACAGGATGATTTGGAGCCTTTGTTCCCAACTCTGTCGCGCATATGCTCCTCATTTCTTTCGCATCTTCGTAAAACCTCATCTTCTTGTTATCCATCATGCTTTGAACCAAAGCCTTAAATCCTTCACATTCTTGGATTTCGTGCCCTGTTTTATGGTAAAATTCACAATAATTTCCCATCTCATGCCCTTCCTCAGAATCTGAAATAACCAAACCTCTTTTCGCCATTTCTTTCCAGACCCGTTTCAATGGAGTTTTTACTTCAGCAATGTCAGTCTTGACTTCTTCTCCCGTACCTTCGCTAACCATATTCACCCCTTTATCTGCGTGATTAGGTAACGAATTCTTTGCGTTAGGTGAGTCGTCAAGTTTGACGACACCCAAATTGATAAGTCCTTCTACTACCTTCTTGAAGGCAGTACAATTTTCTATCGAGTGCCCAGAAATTCCCGCATGATAATCACATTGCGCATTCACATCATACCATTTTGGATACGGGGGTTGTAGAGGACTCAAGTAACGAGGAGCAACAACATGTGCATCGAATAAAGTCTGATACAACTCCTTGTATGACATGGGGATTGGCGTGAATTGGGGCTTTTCAGTAGTTTGCCTAGCTCCTGACTCTTGCCTTGATGATCCCTGTTGATTAGCAGCCACTTTCTTTGGTTGATTCACGGTAATTGACCTACCATAAGCATTCACATTATTCACTTCATTTTCTCTTTTCCTCATGGGTGCCCTCCTATTATTTTCTCCTCCATCTATTTTTCCACTTTTAATGGCATGCTCAATCATTTCACCATTCATGATTATATCCGAGAAATTTTTTGAAGCGCTTCCCAACATGTGAGTGATGAACGGGGCTTTCAAAGTATTAATAAAAAGCGTCGTCATCTCTTTTTCCAAAAGCGGTGGTTGCACCTGAACCGCCACCTCTCGCCACCTCTGCGCATATTGTCTGAAGCTTTCGTTCGATTTCTTCTCTAAATTTTGCAGAGTTATCCTGTCAGGCATCATTTCTGAGACATGATTATATTGTCTCAGGAAAGCCTGTGCTAAATCCCTCCAAGTAGCAATTTTAGCTCGGCTCAGCTGATTGTACCACTTCGACGCCGCTCCCGTAAGACTTTCCTGAAAGCAATGTATTAATAATTGATCATTATTAATATGCCCCGTCATTCTTCTACAAAACATAGTAATATGGGATCCTGGGCAACTAGTCCCGTTGTATTTCTCAAATTCCGGCATCTTAAATTTGTAAGGGAGCACCAAGTCCGGAACCAAGCTCAGATCTTTTGCATCTATTCCATAGTTTTCGATGCTTTCTATTGCCCTAAACTTCTCTTCTATCCATTTCCATTTCTCCTCAAATTGTTTTGGAAATTCCTCATTCGCCTTGTCCTTTTCAACCATCTCGTCAAGATCTGGGACAGCAATATTATTCGGGCTATCACCGGGATTAAAGCCCGCTCCGGGTTGAAAATTCATTGGGATTGAAGCATCGCCTTGGAACTGCTGGGGCCTAACCGACACAGAGGGTCTCCGCGGATGCAGCTCAGTCTGTACTTGCGCATGCGGAGGTGTGAAACCTGGAGGATAAAGTGGTTCACCATTGTTTTCTTCTTCACTAACAATCACAGGACCTTTACCCTTATCTACTCCCTTTAATAATTGCGTCATCTTAGCCACCAGATCATTTTGGGGCTCCTCTATCTTTTGCACCATGTCACGCTGAATCTTTTCTATTTGCTCTTTCATTTGCGCCTGCAACTGGTCTTGCATTTCTTTTTGAAGTCGTTCTAGCTTCTCCAACCTTTGGTCCATAATTTTTGTCTTAGCTCGGGTGCCGTAACTTTGTTGGTTTTCCAGGTTAACTGAAATGATTTTATTCGATTAGGTTTTTTTAATGGTCATTAATGCATATGATGTGATGCAATGCATGAAAAGAATGCAAAGAAAAAGAGGCACTGATTCTAATTCAACTTCATTAGAAAACTTTACTAGATAAAGAGTTTCTTTACATAAAATAGACTACATATATGGCTTTGCCCTTACACTTAAAGCCTTAACCTTTCTAAGAAGCCAAGCTAATTCTCGGCCCCTGTCGGACTCTGACTCATACTTCAAACTTAATAGATCAGCCTGAACCGCTAGAGTTTGCAGATGATCAGCTACTTCGCGCACTTGAGTCACCGCCTCTCCCATAATATAATCTCTTTCTCCAATCTGCTCTTGAGACCGACGGAATTGTCTTTGCCACTGCTCATTACTTTCTTCCAGAAGCTCTATCCTGATTTCACTATCTTGCAATGCATTCTCTAGCCCTCCTATTTGTCTCTTCAATTCTTCAATTTTGTCTAAGCTCGCCCTTAATTCAACCGTAGCATTACGATTACAGTACTGGTGAAGCGATCTTTCTAGTTCAGTTATCCGGACCTTCAACTCCGTCTTCTCGTCTTGGCAATCTAGTAGACTCTTTCCCAAGGTGACTTCTCGAGCCCGAGTATCCTGGAATTTCTTTTCCCATTGATTAGCTTTCGTCTTTTCCTCCTGAATTTCTTGTCGCCATTGTTCTGGCGTTTTACCCAAGCCAGCAGCTCTTACCGACCTACGCAACTTCTTGTAATCTGTCTTCAGGCTGTCCAAATCTTCTTCTGCTTTGTTCTTTCCTTTTCTCAATTTGTTGGCCTCTAATCTTTGAATGTCCACATCCAGTCCTAACTGCATTTTTTCTTCCTCTAGTTGTTCTATCTTCTTCCCCAATTCTAAACTCCTTTTTTCGAATTCTTGTTTGATGATTTCTATCTCAGAAGGCAAAACTTGTAAGTGTTCCTCTAAAGATCGAGCAGTTTCTGAATTTGACGCCGGGATGTTGTCGTTGATCCTTTGATCACGCCACTGACCATACTCGGGGGTAATTGTTAGACCCACGGCTAAGATCTTCATTCGACGAGTCTGGTTCCAGGCACTAGATATTTCTCGAACCTTCTTCTTGTAATTGTCCTCCCTATAGGAAAAATCACTATAAGCCAACCCCTGCGTTGCTGGTATGAATTGTCGTGATCTATACTGTCTTGATACGAGTAGAGGAGCATATCCGATAGCTCCCCATATCCCGAGCAGCGGAACCCAGTCAAAATCTCCACATCGGTACAATATCTCATCAGGAATTAACCAAGGAGCCCTCCATTCAATATCTTCATCCTGGAGATTCTGGAGTATCTCTATCCATTTTTCTTCTGAAATATCATCCCGTCTTGGCGTGGCCACCAATTCTCCTAGAGGGGAGTAGTTATCAGAGAATACCCGATAGGAGACCTTTTCGACCTTCCAGAAGTGGCTATGGAACCATGCCAATAAGAGCTGCGCGCATCCAATAAACCTTCCCTCCCCTGCTTTTCGACACGCATTCAGGGATCTAAAAGTTTCAGTGAGTATTGCTGAAACCGGTGTCACCCCTTTACTAAGCCGATCAAACAAATCAGATACAGCCTCGTCTATGTGTCCTAAAGCTTTGGGGAAAACCACTAGTCCATAGATACCTAAAGCGAAGATATCGACCCTTTTCTTTAAGTCAGGATGTACAAGCACCAAATCTCGCAAACTTTTCCAAGGAACACATTTACTTAAAGAAAAGTTTGCGAGATTTACGTGCATATATTTTCATGCTTATATGTATACGCGCATATACGTAAGAGCTGTACGTGCATATATGCTTATGTATTTTCACGTCCAATAGTTTTAAATAAGGTGTACTTGCGCATGCTTTTCATATTTTCATGCTTATATGTATACGTGTTTATGTATCTTTATAATTATATGATTTTGTTGATTTTGTTCATTTATTTATTTACATGTTTATTATTGTTTATTTTCTTACTTTAGTTTTTTATCGTTTGTTATTTCGCCCGTATAATTGTTTTTATTGTTTATTATTTTGCTTGTATCATTTTATTTACATTGTCATCATTATTATTATTTTGCATTCATTTTTACTCGGATTTATCAAAAACAAAAAAATCTAAAATAAAAGTAACACTCGGTATTTTAGATCTTCGAGAGAATCGAGCCCTAACGTATTGGGTTCCGATTTTCTTCGTTGAATTTAAATAATCGAGATTACTCTTTTAAAATGATATAAAGTTCGTTATCAAGAATTCAATACGTTGTGTCCTAACGCATTGGATGTGACACGTTGTTTTCTCGAGACGAGGATTTTTCGAAATAAATGCAATATTCAATGTTTAATATTTTAAGAAATTGTGCCCTAACGTATTGGGTTGCGATTTCTTCACTTGATTTTAAACAATTGAATATTCTTTTAAACTTTATTACACGATTCTTTTAAACTCAAGTTTTAAATGATATCGGGAGTTAAGAAAAGATTGTGTCCTAACTTACTGGGCATGATCCCTTTCCTAAACCCGAGATAATAAAATATCTTTTTAAATAAATAAAATTTTGGCATTCATTCGCGTATCGGAAATTCGAGACATTGTGTCCTAACTTACTGGATATGATACTTTTTTTCTCGATTAACGCGGAATGTGTCCCCTTTTCCCAAAATTTTCAACTTTTTAATACAAGGAACGTATTTTTAAATTTCTTTAAAGTTTTCAACTTTTCGACATTAAGACATTAAGTAATCAACTAAGGTACCAATTTTGGGCGTATCGAGGGTGCTAATCCTTCCTCGTGCGTAACCGACTCCCGAACCCATTTTTCTAAATTTCGTGGATCAAACCTGTAGTTTTAATAAAATCAAACCGTTTATTAAAAATAACTACTTTTCGAGGTGATCCAATCACACCTCATAGAAAAGGATTGGTGGCGACTCCCGTTTCATTTTTCAAAATCCAAGTCGACCCCGTTTTCATCAAAAAATGGTGTCTACAGAAGATTGAATCAAATGCATAAGATGAAAGGATTCAAGCTCAATCTTTGGACATTATTGAATCAATTACTATAACATATATTATTAAATTAAGGGTGAAAGGATCAAATGTTTTACTATGTTTAGTTGCAATAACTTGTTGTGGTTATGACATAAATACTAGGTCAAGTACAAATAAAAAAGAAAATAACCATAAAAAAATGCTTATATAGTTCAGGCTTAATTTATATCTGCATAATTTTATCCAAAAAAGAATTTATTATTAAACACATAATACAAGCGATGATTAAACCGAATCTATCTTAACATTTGAATAATTGCAACCTCATACTAATACATTTAGTATGAACTCTTCTAGCTCACTTTGCAATTTATCATTGAAAAAAAATAAACAAGTGTCGAACGAAATCACTTGATCAATTCTTCAATGAACAGAAAATATACTTTATAAAATCTCACTCTCTAAGTCTGTAAAATCCCATAAGATTGTTTTTTTTTAATATATATAGAATTCAATATATGGTTGTAGATGTTTGGAGATAATTCATGTAGCATGGGATATAACTTTTGTAACGCCCCGAATTTTCTTAACTATGAAATGTTAATTTAATTTGGATTAGAGGTCGACAATTGTAGTGGTGTGTGTGAGGTTCTCGATTCAAGCCCTTTCCTGAAAATTTTGTTAATCTTTTGTTCTAATCCCATCCCTAATTTTTTGACTTAAGTTTTATTTCCGTACAAATTATGATAAAATGAACTTGCTGATTTGGTGGTAAGATGTTTATTAGCTTATTTCAAATTGTGAAATTTTTGTTGTTGGAAGTTGAGTTTCTAAATATTTTTATTTTTATTTTGAATTTATCAATTCCTATTTTCTCTCCCACGACCAACCGTCCAAGCTTTTCACCAATTCCACGTTATTTTCTTTCTTTCCTCAAGTCTGCCGTTTTTTTCCCTTCTTCTTGCTCCTTTTTTTTCTTCTTTTTCTTTGACCTCTTCCTTCTTTGTTGATTAAATCTTGGGTGCTATCAATTATTTTCGGGTGTTCCGTTACACTTGGAACGTATTTTGTTCGCTGTGTAAGTTTTGCTTGATATCTTTTTTTGCTTCTTTGATTTCTAGTTCGTTTTTGGACAAAGTGGGATTTTGATTGGTATATTTTCCGTTTAATGTTAAGATTAGTGTTTTTGTGGTTTTGGATTAGGCAAACGGTGTGGAAATCAAGACCCTCTAACGTAGGCTCGGTTTTAGGAGAAGTAAGTAATTGAATTTTGGTTTTAGATGGATTTTATCTCTGTTAATTAGTGCCATTTAATGAACCATTGTAGGTTTTTGTGAGTTCCAGTTGTGTACCCGATCAAATCAACAATTAGGTGTGTGAGACTAACCTGAAAAATAGTTCGAAACTCGAGAAAATTGAGAAACATGGGCTATTTTTGAAATTTTCCAGTGCTACACGGCCGTGTGCACCACACGATCGTGTGTGATTACACAGTCTGAACAGGTAGGCTGTGTGGGCCTTTTTGGCCAATTTTAAGGCCCGATTAGGGGCCGATTAAAAGACTTGAGAATTTGGTCCATGAGCATTATGTGGGCACGGAAAAACATAAGTTTTAGTAAACAAACATGGGTAAGTGTAGGAAGCATGTTAAGTAAGTTCCGATAAGTATAATAATGAGATATGATATGCTTTATAAGCATGTACGTGAGTTGTGCATGCTATATGATTTGTGAGTTACATCTGTATGTTATTATGCTATATATATGCATTAGGGTGGGTTATGATTTAATGGAGGAAGTGTGATATGACAGTTATTACTGCAATTATGACAGCTAGACCACAAATTTCTGTTTGGCAGCTCAACTGCATATTATGAGTGGCATACCATCACATATTGGTGTGATTGGATGGATGAATTCTCGTAGTCCTAATTGGTATGATTGGTTGGACAGAGATGTTGTGTAGCAAATGGGGGCAATATATGTTATATTATAAGATATGTTTCGATATGAAATCTGATATGCTATCATATGTTGTAAGTTATGCTCCATTACGAAATCTGATATGCTATAATATGTTGTAAGATAAGCACCAATATGTAATATGATATATTTTGACCTATACTACGATATATGGGCCAATTCACACATTGAGCGTAAAGCTCACGCATTTGTTTGTTTTATTTCAGGTGATCCTCGGACTTACGATTGAATGACAACTTTGGAGCCCGGATTTCACAAATATTGGTCTAAGTATATTTTGGACTTGTTTCTTTTATGGATTTTCAGACTTTTGGACATTTTAAATTTGTTTGGGACATTAAAATTTATTTTGGCATTTGTTTTGCAAAAGTTTTAACTTTAATCAGTGCTTAAGTCAAGACAACTAAAATAAACAAGGGTTATAAGATTGATTTGTTACAAAGTTTGTTTTATCTAGCAAATGAATTAAGTTGGACTCAATTAGTAAAGCTAAGTAAACGTGATTTTCATCAACATATTCACGGGTTTCAGAATTGATACGCTTTTCAACGAGTTATTCAAAATTGGTTTTTCTTTAAGCTGAAAGTGGGTTTTCACCAAAATTAAGCATTAGTGTTTTCACGTATCATGTAACCTCCACAATCCACAATCTGGTCATAACGTCTAGGTCGAATCGAATTTGGGGTGTTACAACTTTACTCAAATAAATTGAATGTTTTAATCTTTAAGATTTATTTGAGTTTTTTTTTAATAAATTTGAATTATCATCTCTTGATCACTAAGAGTATTAATGTTTAGATTATTAAACTTTGGGTTGGCTAGAAGGAGATTCAAATTTTGATTATGGTATTAAAGGATGAAAGGATTTAAGCTTAAACTCTTTTAAGTAGAAAAAATAATTATAGTGAATGAGGTTTTGTTAGTTAAGGGTGAGGAATTGAATTTTGAGAGTTTAAATTTAAATTGTTCTAGTTTTAAGTGATTTCACATTTGTACTTACAAGACCTGGATACAGAAACAAAACCTCAATCGACTTAAGAAGGCCCTTAATACCCAGTTCCACAGCATGACATTTCCAAAAATTACAAAAACTAGACTAAGAGATGAAATAAGATCACTGCAGTCAGATTCTATCTCCACTTTAGTCCAATGGTAGCAAGCGACAAAGGAAGCACCAGTCTAATGGCCAAACCTTCTGTCATCCACGTTGAAGAGGCATAAATTCTAGAACGTTCACTTCCAATCAACACACTGTTTCAGTCCCTCACAACAACAACTATATCTACTACCAAACGATTCTAAGAAAGCCGTGACATCACAATTAATTTTAATCACTTTTTGCTTAGGTTTCATCTGCCATTTCAAGTGATAGAGCTTCCAAGCACCTTTGCTTCAACAATTTCTAAGACTTCATAAGCTTTGTTTTAAATATTTAAACCACACTGAGATTGGGTCACCTATTTTTCTCAAAAAAAAAATATAGGCATTGTGTGCGGTCTGGATATTTCAACAAAGACTCGCAAGAAGCTCAATTCTCTTATTAGCACCATTCACTATAGAAAAATGTGAATATTCAATCCACCATTTGAAAAGGCCACCGAAGCCTTCCTTGTTTGGTTGATAATTGTGAGTTTTTTAACTAGTTCAACTTGTTGCCTAAACACATGTTCAAACACGAGTTTGAACAAAAAACTAACTAGAAATGAAAATAGAGAAGTAATGAGAGATTTGTACACATCGTTTGTTAATGTATTTTGGAAACAATACTAAGCTAGAGAGCCTCGCTCAATGAATGATTTCATTCCATAATTGATTTAACCACCTATTGGCTAAAGCCGAATCTACCCTTACACAAAGAAATAATTACAGCCCTAGTAGTTAGTTCCAATTTGTTATAACCACTCACCCAAAACCTCATTTACAAAGGTTTAATCTCTCACAAAAAATGCCTAATAATAGAGTGGAGAAATAAAAATGAAAATAGCAAGAATAACTGTCACACCCCGAAAGTCGGGTTTGTAGAATAACATTATTGATAACATGAGGAAAAGATAGTAAGGTGGAAGGCTAAGGTGCTTTCGTTAGCAGGTAGAATCACGTTGGCCAAAGTAGTGTCAGCAGTTACCCCTAATTATGCTATGCAATCGATTGTTATTCTGAAAGGAGTTTGCTTTGAAATGGAGAAAATTATTCATAACTTTGTGTGGGGACACATTAAAGAGAAGAAAGGGATAAATCTCGTAAAGTAGGATGATCTCTGCAAGGTTCCAAAACATAGTGACCTTGACTTTAAGAAGATTGATTGTCAAAATGATGCTTTCCTCAAGAAAAATTGGTTTTAATCTTATTAAAAAACCTAACCAGTTATGGGTTTAGGTTCTTAGAACCAAATATAAGTGGAGGGGAAATCTACCTACATCCTTACATGTGGGTAATGTGTCATGGATATGGAATCGAATTTGTGGTATTTGGAGTAAGATTTTTTATGGTGTTATCTAGAATTTAGGGAAGGGCATGAATGTAGGCTTTTGGAAAGGTAATTGGGTTAAGGAATGGGGTCCTCTTATTAATGTTTGCACCCAACCCCTATACATTCCTTATGAACATGTTCCTGTTAAGGATATGGTACCTCCTAGTGGGGAGTAGAATTGGGATGTGTTTACGTTGGTGTTGTCGCTTCCAGTAATCAAGAGTATTTCTGCCTATAAGCTTTCGTCCGATCATGATGTGGATGATTTTGTTGGATGGAGATATGATAATAAGTGTGTATTTACTGTTTGCTCATCTTACTTTAGTATTTGTGGCCTGGTTTTGGCTCGTAGGGACATAATTTGGCATCGTATTTGACACTTTCTTGTACCTCACAAGGTACGTATCTTCCTTTGTTTAGCATATATGAACAAAGTCCTTACCAATGAATGTTGGTTGAGAAGGCACCTTACTACTGATACAAGTTGCAGGGTTTGTGGTGATTCGGTAGAAATTATAAATCATGTACAATGGTTATGTACTCCAACTATGTCGACATAAGTGTTGGTGGTAAAGCCAAATAAGAATAATGAAATTTTCACCATCAATTTGGAAGCATTCGAGGTCAATATTTCAAATCCTGCTTATTTTGCATGTGACCCTAATGAATGGAAGGCTCTATTTGGTTTCATTTGTTGGCATCTCTGGATTAGGAGGAATAATTATGTGTTTAATATAGACTTTATTGAATGGGAAAGTGTGTTGGAGAAAAGCTACTGGATGAGAGACATGTTTCTTCATTCGAAGCATGGAATGGTATGTTCGTTGATGCATGGACAAGCTAAAACATGCAGACTCATTAGTTGAAATGCACCTGCGGAAGGTTGACACAAGGTTAATACGAATGGTGTTGTTTGTATCGAGATTGGGAACATTATAACAAGGGGCTTAGTCCGTGACCAGCATGGTAATTAGGTAGCTAGTTTTTCTAAAAATATTGGATATTGCTCTGTTATTAATGTTGGGTTTGGGGTGCACTTGAGTGCCCCCAAGTAGCTTGGAATTTAGGCTTGAAATAGGTGGCTCTTGAGATGGATAGTGTTGCAGCCATCCAGTTGATTCAAACCTTTTCAACTAAGCACCATCATTCAGCAATACTATGAGCTATCAAGGGGTTACTTCAACTATCTTAGACGGTTTAGATTACATATGTTTTCAGAGAAAACAATAAGGTAGCTGGTGGATTGGCATCAATGGTGTTTTCAAGGCCTTTAAGTAGGTATATTTTTATGCAACTACCGGATGAAGTTCCACGATGATAAATCTAGTATGGCTTGGCCTCGCCTAGTTTAGTTGTAATTTTATCTTCCTTCTTACAAAAAAAAAATGTTTTCAAGTAATTTGAACTAGTAATGGTTGACTAGTAAGTAATCAGAGTTTATAAAACATTTTAAAATATTTTACCATTAATTATTTTATTGATAATTTGGCCGGTAACTTTGCTCAAAAAAAAAAAAAAGGCCGGTGAGAAGCACGTGAAATTACTACTACATCGCATAAAGCCGAAGATCAGTAGTTGGTATCTTGGTATTTGTTTGTTATGCATTTTTTAGCATTAAAAAGGAAAGCCCCCCAAACCCTAGAAGGAGTGTAGCTGCTTAAAGATGGGAGTCATCATGTCAGCCATGGCAGACGCCCTTTTGACATCCATATGGGTTTTCAGCATGCCCTTTCTCAGGATTCTCACCCTCGAAATTGCAGCTTTCCTCGGCCTTCGATCCTTCCCTTTGGCTGCTTTCTTCATCACCACCCTCTTGGTTAGCCTTATGATGTTTATCTTCACCATCGTCGGCAACGCACTCGGCGGCGCCACCTTCAATCCCACCGCCTCCGTCGCTTTCTACGCCGCTGGCCTCAAGAAAGACTGGTCTGCCCTTTCCATGGCAGTGCGTTTTCCCTTGCAGGCCGCCGGTGGAGTGGTGGGCGTGAATGCAGTTCTGGGGGTTCTTCCAAGGGAATATAAAGAAACCATCAAAGGACCTTCTTTGAAAGTAGATATGCAGACAGGGATTTTAGCTGAAGGGTTGTTCACATTTGGGCTATGTCCAGCTCTGTTGGTGATTTTGGTGAGGGGTCCTAACAACCCTTTGCTTAAGCTGTTGTTGATGGCGATATCAACAGTGGGATTTGTTGGGAGAGGGGCTAATTACACAGGACCCTCCATGAATCCTGCAAATGCTTTTGGATGGGCATATGTTAACAATTGGCATAACTCTTGGGAGCTTTATTATGTTTATTGGATGGGTCCTTTGATTGGGGCAACTTTGGCTGCTTGGGTTTTTAGATTCTTGCTTTCTCCTTCATCATCAACCAAGGAGAAAAAAGCTTGATTTTTATGAATAATTTTGTTCTCTATTTCTTATGAAAACATTTCCATTTTGCCTGCTTTTACCTTATTCATCATCTTGGGATTATCTTCTTCTTAAGTTTTACCAAAACTTAGAACCTTGTAATAATTAGGGTAAATTACACTAATATTCACTTAATTTTGATTAAAATAATAAAACAATCACTAAACTTTGAAAAGTTACAACAGTCCCTAAACTTTAGAAATTAGTAACCATTTTTCGTTACGTCTGTAACGAAAAGCTGACTGTCATTCCATAGTGTAAACAGCCCCAATTTAAGAACTCTAACTGGGCTAGGCAGTAGAAGAAGAAGAGAAAAAATAGAGATGTCGTACGTGATTCTGTCACTTTAGCTTCAGTCGTTCGTGGTGGCAACCACCGTTCATGGCTATCAATAAGCTTAGAAACTTCCCAAAATTGACAACATTCCTTTTTAACTTGTAAGCCCTAAAGTCAAACTTATAATTTTCAAAATCAACACCGAAAGCTCTAAATCTAAGCCTGAATCCTGTGATTTTTAACATCTTAACTGCCACATTCTCATATATGAGAATTCAAGTTTCCTTTTCAATTGTTGTTTTGGGGTGTTTTTAGTAGTTGCTAACTTAGGACCCGTTTCCTCTCCTTTTCTTGTTCCTCTTTAATTCCAAATCTTAATAGTTAAATGGAATATGCTTTAGTTTGTTGTATGCCATTGCTCACCTTTTCATTTATTTTTCTCTATTGTTTTCTTATTCTTTTTTGTTCATTTCATGGGGGGTTTTGGTTTCGACCAACCAAGATAGAACCCTCTTTTTTATCATATGGTTTGCTTATAAGATTCCCTTTTTAGATTATCTTAGCATCCCTTTTGATTGACTCTTCTAATTAAGGTATTGCTGCTCTGATGTGTGCTATTGACTTTATTATGAGTTGTTTTGGGGCTTGTATGGGAAGGGAAAAAGGGTTTTACTTGAGATTTGTTGCTCAATAATAGGCTTGTCCATATTCACTTTTTCTTGTATGTATAATTGTATTACCAATGACAATTGGTTCTCTATCTCAACTACAATATCAGATTTCAAGTTTCCAACTTTCCTTAAAAATTCTTTCTCTGTATTTTTTATTTATTTTTTCCCCCAAAATTGAGACCATTCAGCTCCTCATATCCAACGTGGCAAGTTAACTAGCCACGTCACCTGTTCCATTAGGCCTGTAATAGAAAATGTTAGTGGGTGACTAATTTATCATTTTTCTAAAGTTTAGTGATTAAGTTGTAACTTTTCAAAATTTAATGGCTGTTTTATTATTTTAATCAAAGTTGAGTAATTGTGGATATAATTTACCCTAATAATTATTATTGCTTTCATATCAATTTTATCTTTAGGTTTACATTTTGGATTGAAAATTTGGACTATTCTATACACATATATTTAAGGTTTATGTTTGGGCTGGTAGCTTCAATACTAAGCCCATTTTCAAAACAAGTCTCTATAATAATTGAGTAAACTTGGGGGGTCTGGTGAAAGGTTTGGTCTTTTTATTTTTCTTTCCCTTTTTTTTTCATTTTAAATTTTAAGTATTTTTCACTAAAAAGAAATTTAAAAAACTTTTCTAAATCTCAAGAACTTAGAGTCTCAGAAAATAATTGAAGTTTTGATTTTCCTGGAAAATTTCTGAAAATGATTTTTGAAATTCTTTAAATCTTTAAATTTATTTTATGCATTAAATTTATTTTGGTTTAAATTCTTTAAATCTTTTTATTTATTAAGTTCATCATTCAAGCGGAGTCACTATCTTAGTAAATAATTAATCTAATTATATATATAAATCTGATTCTATAAACATGGGATTATTTTTCCACAATATTTGCTTTGATTGTTTGATTTAAGGTTGACTTACTTAAAATTGTTGTTTTGGTTACCAAAGAGATCGATTCATAAGAATGCAAGCACTAGAATTTGGTTTTGATTGAGCTCAAGAGGTGCCACAACCTGCGTAAAACTCAGACTCTTTTCTTTGCATGAATGACTTGTGAAAGAATAGAGATAGGCAAAGTAGACAAATTTAGAGAGGTATGTCATGCCACCAATAGCAAAGCTGAATGTTCTTAAAAATCATCTGTGGCACTTGCTCTTAGCCCTGATTTCTTTAAAAGAAAATAAAGATTGCAAAAAGTTGAAGAAACAAGGTTGTGAAGCCTATGAATTACTTGGTGAAATATTCAAAACAACAACTGCAATTAGAAAGCTTCAACAATTATCCACCATCTTCTAATGAAGAGAGATGCTTCTTATTTGGTTCTATACATGTTGACTTCGGCGGCAATAGTTCAGATGGTGAGGGGTTTGAAAAAGGTAAAAAAAACACACACACACACACACACAGTATCGATTCAATTTCCGAAGATCGTTGATCTAGCAAGGTGATAAGATGGATAAAATGAAAGCATTCTTGGATAAGTGGGTATCCATATTGAGTGCAAAAGAAGAAACTGGTAAAACAAAAGCTGAAAAATACAAAGCATCTACAATTAGTATTGTTTTCGACCCTTATTCTATAGGAATGTGCGTGGACCTTTTGGAAAAAAAATGGAGTATGTTCCTTCACATTCTTATAAGAAAGCAATTGAAAAATTCATATCTGCAGAATGGAGACAAATCTTTGTTGCAATGCCAGATGTGATGAGAAAGGATTGAGTGGATAGTCCAGATTGGTCTTAAGTTTTTCTTTCTTTACTTATTTTTATTTGTTAGTGTTGCGCGGAAGCGTGTGAAAGAGTAAAATTATTGTACTAAAAAATCACACTAAGTTCAATTCCCAGGAAAGAGAGGTGGATCACGAGGATCACTTAAGTACCAAGTCTTTCCTAGCCAGAATATCCCTCTATCGTAATTTAATAGCACAATAAATCACTACAATCAAATTCACAAAATATGAACAATAAATAGTAAAGAACACCAGAATTTTAACGAGGTTCGGCAAATCTTGCCTACGTCCTCGGGCACTACCAAATATATTTCACTCCAAAAATACAAGTGAAACTTTACAAATAGGGAGAGAGAACAATGCCTTAAGTAGAGAATGGCAAATGTGGGATGATGAGAATGAGCAATGGTTGGCCTATTTATAGTTGAGATTCAAGGGCCACCTTGCAAAGTCACTATTCACTTAGGGACCAAAAATTGCTATTTTCCCATGCCCAACACTAAATAAATATTTGGTGCCCATAACTTTGACCTTTCCAAAGTATGGGTAGGTATGGGAAAGGTATGGGCAAGGTATGGGGTATATTCTAATAATCTCCACCTTGAAGATTTGATTAGGATAATCTTATCTTCACACAATTCTTTCTGCTTTTGACAACAATACTTGATAGTGCCTTCTTCAACTGTTAAACTTGTAGGATATTAATCAAGTTCAAACAATGTTCGAACTTGGTTGATGTTACCACCTTGGTCATCATATCTGCGGGATTATCTGCAGTCTTGATCTTCTGAAGACAAATTTTCCCCTCTTCAATAATTTCCCGCACAAAATGGAATCGTACGTCGATATGTTTTGTACGTGCATGATAGACTTGATTCTTTGCTAAATGAATAGCATTTTGACTATCACAATACACGTTAATATGCTCCTGAACCAACCCCAAGGTTTTAGCCATACCTTGTAATCAAATAGCCTCCTTTACAGCCTCTGTTACAGCCATGTACTCGGCTTCTGTGGTTGACAACGCAACTGTAGACTGTAGTGTAGACTTCCAACTTATTGGTCCTCCAGCAAGTGTAAACACATAACCGGTGGTTGATCTTCGCTTGTCCAAATCACCGGCATAGTCAGAATCAACGTACCCAATAACACCTTTACCAAGTGTATTATCCTGCTTGAACAGTAATCCAACATCTACGGTCTTCTGAATATACCGTAGAATCCATTTCACAGCTTGCCAATGTCCTTTTCCAGGATTATGCATATACCTGCTCACTATACTAACTGCCTGTGAAATGTCGGGTCTTGTACACACCATTGCATACATCAAGCTACCCACTACATTAGAATACGGAACTTGCAACATGTATTCTCGTTCCGTATTCGTCGAAGGAGATAGTTGTGCAGAAAGCTTGAAATGAGAAGCCAACGGGGTACTTACAGGTTTGGTCTGCTCGTTCATGCCAAACTACTGTAGTACTTTCTTCAAATACTGCTTCTGAGACAAGCTAACTCTGCCATGAGCTCTATCTCTACATATTTCCATGCCGAGAATCTTTTTAGCTTCTCCTAGATCTTTCATCTCAAACTCGAGATTGAGTTGAGTCTTCAATCTTTCAATCTCAACTTTGCTCTTAGATGCTATTAGCATATCATCAACATATAAGAGCAAGTATATGAAAGTTCCTTCTTGTAGCTTCTGAAAATACACGCAATGATCAAATTTACTTCTTGTGTACCTTTGCCCTTTCATGAACTGATCAAATCGCTTGTACCACTGCCTCGGAGATTGCTTCAATCCATAAAGCGACTTTGTCAATTTGCAAACCCAATTTTCTTTTCCAGCAACCTTGAATCCATCTGGCTGAGTCATATAGATTTCCTCTTCCAAATCACCGTGTAAAAACGCGGTCTTCACATCAAGCTGAACTAGTTCAAGATCATATTGCGCAACCAAGGCTAGCAAAATCCGAATAGACGAATGCTTCACAACTGGAGAAAACACTTCATTGTAGTCTATTCCTTCTTTCTGAGCGTAACCCTTTGCTACCAATCTAGCCTTGTATCGAATTTCATTTTTACCAGGAAATCCTTCCTTCTTTGCATATACCCATTTGCATCCAATTGCCTTCTTTCCCTTGGGCAGTCTCACCAACTCCCAAGTCCTATTTTTATGAAGAGACTGCATTTCTTCATTCATAGCTTGCTTCCACTTTACACCATCAGAGTTACTTATTGCTTCTGTGTAAGTGGAAGGAACATCATCATCTGCAATTGGAAGTGCATAGGCCACCATATCGTCAAAGCGAGCAGGCTTACGAATCTCTCTTCTTGGCCTCCTATATGCAATTGAATCTTGTTGCTGTAGAAGTTCTTGGGTCGAAACTTCTTCATCATTTGTTCTTTCAATATTAGCTGGATCATCATTAACCTTTTCAAACTCCACCTGCTGCAAAGTACTACTGGTTTTGTCATCCTTTTGTGAATCCTCGTTCTTCATCATGGTTGATTCATCAAAAGTTACATCTCTACTGAAAACAATCTTCCTTGTATCAGGACACCAGAGACGGTATCCTTTTACACCACCAGTTATACCCATGAATAATGCTTTCTTTGCTCTTGGGTCTAACTTAGATTCTTTTACATGATAATATGCAGTGGAACCAAAAACATGTAAAGAATCATAATCAGTAGCAGGTTTACCAGTCCACATCTCCATAGGAGTTTTTCCATTTATTGCAGCTGATGGCAATCGGTTAATTAGATGGCACGCATATGTAACTGCCTCAGCCCAAAATTCCTTGCCCAATCCAGCATTGGACAACATACATCGAACTTTCTCCAGTATAGTCCGATTCATGCGTTCTGCCACCCCATTCTGCTGTGGTGTATCTCGAACAGTGAAGTGTCGCACAATGCCCTCATCTTGACATACTTGTAGAAATGGATCATTTTTGTACTCAGTACCATTATCTGATCGAAGTCGTTTGACCTTTCGACCTGTCTGAGTCTCCACCATCTTCTTCCACTTCAGAAATGCATCCAAAACTTCATTTTTTCTTTTCATTAGATACACCCATACTTTTCTTGAATAATCATCAAGAAAAGTGACAAAATAGTGCATACCTCCCAAAGAAGCCACTTTGGTAGGTCCCCACACATCACTGTGAACATAGTCTAGAATTCCTTTCGTATTGTGAATTGCTGAACCAAATTTTACCCTCGTCTGCTTGCCCAGAACACAATGTTCACAGAATTCCAATTTGCAAGAATTTGCACCTTTCAACAAGCCTTGCTTCGCCAAAGTCTGCAAAGCTTTTTCACCAGCATGTCCCAATCGCCTATGCCATAACCTGGTAGCCTCTGAATCTGCATCTTCCGCAGAAGCTGTTGATGTGGGATGATGAGAATGAGCAATGGTTGGCCTATTTATAGTTGAGATTCAAGGGCCACCTTGCAAAGTCACTATTCACTTAGGGACCAAAAATTGCTATTTTCCCATGCCCAACACTAAATAAATATTTGGTGCCCATAACTTTGACCTTTCCAAAGTATGGGTAGGTATGGGAAAGGTATGGGCAAGGTATGGGGTATATTCTAATAATCTCCACCTTGAAGATTTGATTAGGATAATCTTATCTTCACACAATTCTTTCTGCTTTTGACAACAATACTTGATAGTGCCTTCTTCAACTGTTAAACTTGCAGGATATTAATCAAGTTCAAACAATGTTCGAACTTGGTTGATGTTACCACCTTGGTCATCATATCTGCGGGATTATCTGCAGTCTTGATCTTCTGAAGACAAATTTTCCCCTCTTCAATAATTTCCCGCACAAAATGGAATCGTACGTCGATATGTTTTGTACGTGCATGATAGACTTGATTCTTTGCTAAATGAATAGCACTTTGACTATCACAATACACGTTAATATGCTCCTGAACCAACCCCAAGGTTTTAGCCATACCTTGTAACCAAATAGCCTCCTTTACAGCCTCTGTTACAGCCATGTACTCGGCTTCTGTGGTTGACAACGCAACTGTAGACTGTAGTGTAGACTTCTAACTTATTGGTCCTCCAGCAAGTGTAAACACATAACCGGTGGTTGATCTTCGCTTGTCCAAATCACCGGCATAGTCAGAATCAACGTACCCAATAACACCTTTACCAAGTGTATTATCCTGCTTGAACAGTAATCCAACATCTACGGTCTTCTGAATATACCGTAGAATCCATTTCACAGCTTGCCAATGTCCTTTTCCAGGATTATGCATATACCTGCTCACTATACTAACTGCCTGTGAAATGTCGGGTCTTGTACACACCATTGCATACATCAAGCTACCCACTACATTAGAATACGGAACTTGCAACATGTATTCTCGTTCCGTATTCGTCGAAGGAGATAGTTGTGCAGAAAGCTTGAAATGAGAAGCCAACGGGGTACTTACAGGTTTGGTCTGCTCGTTCATGCCAAACTACTGTAGTACTTTCTTCAAATACTGCTTCTGAGACAAGCTAACTCTGCCATGAGCTCTATCTCTACATATTTCCATGCCGAGAATCTTTTTAGCTTCTCCTAGATCTTTCATCTCAAACTCGAGATTGAGTTGAGTCTTCAATCTTTCAATCTCAACTTTGCTCTTAGATGCTATTAGCATATCATCAACATATAAGAGCAAGTATATGAAAGTTCCTTCTTGTAGCTTCTGAAAATACACGCAATGATCAAATTTACTTCTTGTGTACCTTTGCCCTTTCATGAACTGATCAAATCGCTTGTACCACTGCCTCGGAGATTGCTTCAATCCATAAAGCGACTTTGTCAATTTGCAAACCCAATTTTCTTTTCCAGCAACCTTGAATCCATCTGGCTGAGTCATATAGATTTCCTCTTCCAAATCACCGTGTAAAAACACGGTCTTCACATCAAGCTGAACTAGTTCAAGATCATATTGCGCAACCAAGGCTAGCAAAATCCGAATAGACGAATGCTTCACAACTGGAGAAAACACTTCATTGTAGTCTATTCCTTCTTTCTGAGCGTAACCCTTTGCTACCAATCTAGCCTTGTATCGAATTTCATTTTTACCAGGAAATCCTTCCTTCTTTGCATATACCCATTTGCATCCAATTGCCTTCTTTCCCTTGGGTAGTCTCACCAACTCCCAAGTCCTATTTTTATGAAGAGACTGCATTTCTTCATTCATAGCTTGCTTCCACTTTACACCATCAGAGTTACTTATTGCTTCTGTGTAAGTGGAAGGAACATCATCATCTGCAATTGGAAGTGCATAGGCCACCATATCGTCAAAGCGAGCAGGCTTACGAATCTCTCTTCTTGGCCTCCTATATGCAATTGAATCTTGTTGCTGTAGAAGTTCTTGGGTCGAAACTTCTTCATCATTTGTTCTTTCAATATTAGCTGGATCATCATTAACCTTTTCAAACTCCACCTGCTGCAAAGTACTACTGGTTTTGTCATCCTTTTGTGAATCCTCGTTCTTCATCATGGTTGATTCATCAAAAGTTACATCTCTACTGAAAACAATCTTCCTTGTATCAGGACACCAGAGACGGTATCCTTTTACACCACCAGTTATACCCATGAATAATGCTTTCTTTGCTCTTGGGTCTAACTTAGATTCTTTTACATGATAATATGCAGTGGAACCAAAAACATGTAAAGAATCATAATCAGTAGCAGGTTTACCAGTCCACATCTCCATAGGAGTTTTTCCATTTATTGCAGCTGATGGCAATCGGTTAATTAGATGGCACGCATATGTAACTGCCTCAGCCCAAAATTCCTTGCCCAATCCAGCATTGGACAACATACATCGAACTTTCTCCAGTATAGTCCGATTCATGCGTTCTGCCACCCCATTCTGCTGTGGTGTATCTCGAACAGTGAAGTGTCGCACAATGCCCTCATCTTGACATACTTGTAGAAATGGATCATTTTTGTACTCAGTACCATTATCTGATCGAAGTCGTTTGACCTTTCGACCTGTCTGAGTCTCCACCATCTTCTTCCACTTCAGAATGCATCCAAAACTTTATTTTTTCTTTTCATTAGATACACCCATACTTTTCTTGAATAATCATCAAGAAAAGTGACAAAATAGTGCATACCTCCCAAAGAAACCACTTTGGTAGGTCCCCACACATCACTGTGAACATAGTCTAGAATTCCTTTCGTATTGTGAATTGCTGAACCAAATTTTACCCTCGTCTGCTTGCCCAGAACACAATGTTCACAGAATTCCAATTTGCAAGAATTTGCACCTTTCAACAAGCCTTGCTTCGCCAAAGTCTGCAAAGCTTTTTCTCCAGCATGTCCCAATCGCCTATGCCATAACCTGGTAGCCTCTGAATCTGCATCTTTCGCAGAAGCTGTTGATGTTGATCCAATAACTGTACTTCCATTTAAATAGTACAAGTTATTTCTTCTAGTGCCTTTCATCACCGTCAATACCCCAGCTACTACCTTTAGTAATCCATCTCTCAAAGTGATTGTGAGCCCTTTAGATTCTAGGGCCCCTAATGAGATGAGATTTTTCTTCAAGCTGGGTACATAGCGAACATCTGTCAGAACTTGGATTGAGCCGTCATGGTTCTTCAATTTGATTGTACCTACACCCATTGTCTTACAGGCACTATCATTGCCCATAAAAACAACTCCACCTTCTAGTTCTTCAAGACTAGAAAACCAGTCCTTATTAGGACACATATGGTAAGTACATCCCGAATCCAATATCCACTCATCCGTTTGACATGCCATTGCCATGCCAACCAAGCTAAAGTCTGACTCCTCATCATGCTCCGCTACACATGCATTAGAAATAGCCTTGCCCTTTTGTAGCTTAGGACAATTCTTTTTCCAATGCCCTTTTTCACGGCAAAAGGCACATTCATCTTTGGCGGGTCTCCCTTTGGACTTTCCCCTTCTACCAGATTTGCTGCTGTGTGAACGACCTCTTACTGTTAAGACTTCTGCGGTTGTATCTCTGTGATCTCTTTTATCTTTCTTTCGAGTCTCAGATCTATACAACGCACTACAGACTGCATCAAATGTGATCGTGTCCTTCCCATGAAGCAATGTGGTGGTAAGATGATCATATTCATCAGGAAGGGAATTCAACAACAATAATGCCTTGTCTTCATCTTCAAATTTCTCATCCAAATTTAGCAAGTCTGCTAAAATTTTATTGAATGAGTTCACATGGTCATTCATCGACATACCGGGTGCATACGTGAATCGATAAAGTTTCTTTTCATATAAAGCCTATTTTCAAGACTTTTCGTTAGAAACTTTTCTTCCAGTGTATCCCATAACTTCTTCGCTGATGTCTCCCTCATGACAGAGTACTTCTGCTCTTTGGCCAAACATAGGCGGATTGTACCACACGCCTGTCTATTGATCTTGGCCCACTCATTGTCATCCATCTTGTTAGGTTTTTCTTCAAGGGCTATATCTAGCTCTTGCTAATATAAGACATCCAGGATCTCACATTGCCACATACCAAAATTATTGGTACCGTCAAATTTCTCTACTTCAAATTTTGCATTTGTCACAGTAGTCCTTGCTGATGACGATGCTGCTGCCATTTTTCTCCTCAATCCCAACTACTGTATACGTGAACAGTACCGTATACGTGAACAGTACCGTATACGTGAATAGTTCCGTATACGTGAATAGTACCGTATACGTGAATAGTGCCGTATACGTGAATAGTGCCGTATACGTGAATAGTACCGTAAACGGTCGTATTCCCCAAGTACGAATCTGGCTCTGATACCAATTGTTGCGCGGAAGCGTGTGAAAGAGTAAAATTATTGTACTAAAAAATCACACTAAGTTCAATTCCCAGGAAAGAGAGGTGGATCACGAGGATCACTTAAGTACCAAGTCTTTCCTAGCCAGAATATCCCTCTATCGTAATTTAATAGCACAATAAATCACTACAATCAAATTCACAAAATATGAACAATAAATAGTAAAGAACACCAGAATTTTAACGAGGTTCGGCAAATCTTGCCTACGTCCTCGGGCACTACCAAATATATTTCACTCCAAAAATACAAGTGAAACTTTACAAATAGGGAGAGAGAACAATGCCTTAAGTAGAGAATGGCAAATGTGGGATGATGAGAATGAGCAATGGTTGGCCTATTTATAGTTGAGATTCAAGGGCCACCTTGCAAAGTCACTATTCACTTAGGGACCAAAAATTGCTATTTTCCCATGCCCAACACTAAATAAATATTTGGTGCCCATAACTTTGACCTTTCCAAAGTATGGGTAGGTATGGGAAAGGTATGGGCAAGGTATGGGGTATATTCTAATAGTTAGGACAAAGGCTGTCCAGCACTAACAACTCCACGTCTAATCAATCACCTAATTAGTTAAGATGTTGGGACAGTTTAAGTGTTTTATTTGTTACCTTATTTGACTTGGGATTTTTAATGTGATGTTTCTACAAGCAAATAAATTTTTAAGACGAAGTTGGAGTTCTTGGAGAGGGTGAGATCGACATGACTTTATGGATAAAGCTTATGCTTATCCTTTATCATTATTATAGCAAATTTATGGGTTGACTTTAAGGAGATTAACCCTTCTTTTTCTTGGGTTAAGATTGGAGGCAATTTATTTTGATGATTTTATTAAAGAAGAAGATTTTATCTTAGACTATGCTCATATGTATGTGAAGATGCATCGATTAAGGAAGCGCTATTCTGATTTGATTAAGTTATCTTTGTTAATTTTTTCTTGTATTTTCGTAATCTATTAGTAGGAATTCTCTCTGAGAGATTGAACTTTTGTAAGTGAGGTTTTGGGTGAGTAGTTGTAACAAGTTAGATTAGTTACTGGGGTTGCAATTACTTATTTGTGTAATGGTAGATTGGGTTTTAGCCAATAGATGGTTGGATTAGTTGTAAAATGAAACCATTCACCGAGCGAGGCTCTACAGAGTAGGATTGTTTCCGAATTGCGTTAACAAATGATTGTGTGCAAATATCTCCTTACTTTCTCTGTTTTTCATTTATGTTTCGTTGATTATTTTATTTCGTGTTTGAACACATGTTTAGACAACCAATTTGATTTAAGTGGCAGGCTAACTAGTTTCTTCAGTATTGTAGGCAAACATATCATGCAATGTGACTTTATAAGTAAGCATTAACCAAGAGGAAAGGAAGAATGATTTAACATAAGGCAATCTTCTATTCAAAATGTGATTGAACGAAGTATTGGAGTTTTGCAAAAAAGATTTACCATATTGAGAAATATGTCTAATTGTCATAGAAAACAATGTTATATACCGAAAGCCGAAAGCATGTTCATAAGGTTGGAAGCTAAAAAGGATCGAATTTTGAAGAAATTTATATGGAATAACATAAAGGTTGTGTCATTTCAAGCCAAGAAACCAAAGTGTGTAAACTTCTCAAATCTTTGTATGGCTTAAAACAAACACCTAAACAGTGATATGAGAAATTCGATCAAATATTAGTGAATGATTTTGTTGAAGTAGATAAATGCATATACAAAAGTTGTTGATGGATATTGTGTGGTCATTTGCTTGTATATTGATGATATGCTTATTTTTAGTACTAGTTATGAGTTAGTACTTGAAACAAAGTTTCCTTGCTCCTAAATTTGACTTGAAAGATATGGGTGAAGCAAATGCCATACTGGGTGCTAAAATCATAAATAAACGTGGTAGCATAATGTTGTCACAAGAACATTATATTGAGAAACTTTCGAAGAAGTTTGGGTACTTTAATATCAAACTAGTGAGTACTCCTTATAATACTAAAACTCAATTGTAGAAATATAAAAGTGATCTCATTGCTCAATCTAAGTATGCACATATTATTAGAAGTCTAATCCATTTAATGAATCTTAGTCAACCTAATATAGCATATGTTGTATGTGGATTGGGCATTATACACAACCCAAATCATGAGCATTATGATTGTCAATTGACAATAGTGGTTATAAAGAATAAAACTTACAACGACAAAATAGAGATATTCTAAATTTAGGAGTACATGGCACTTATAATACCATGCATTGCCAAGTAGTCAAAACACACAAAAAGAAATCAACTATCACTCTCCTTCTTTCCCAATCGACATTCATCCCTCTTTTAGCTAAGTGATATTTTGTTATTCTTGCTCCTTGTTCATTTGTGAAATAGAAGTGCTTATTGAATTTTGTAAAATACATTTTCGACGAATTATCCTTAATCTCAAACATACCAACATGATGATATTTTTAAACAGGTTCAAGGAAATAATTAAGGTTTAATACATATGAAATCAATTAATAAACACAACAAGATATTTTTAAACACAACCAACATGATGATAGGTTTGATATTCATGAACTCAACATATCTATGTTTACTTTATACAACTAGTATATAAAAAATGAGATATTACATGCATAATACTACCATGTATTTCACTTAAAATTAAAGGACCTAAAAGTATTAAAAACAGAAAAGAAAAAAGCCCTAACTAGTTTTGCATTTAAGCTTTAATTTGAGATTCTTACTTCCAAGTCCTAGTTGGTATATCTAAGATGTAAACTAGTGAGTATTTGCATATATTGTATATCTGGATATCATGTAATTTATACTCTAACATCCGAATACCCTTCCATTTCCAACTCTTTTCCTTCACTTATTTCATTATATTCTTCAACCTTTTTGTACTCAAAGGCACTAGAAATCCACATATAGACACATAGATTAATAGCACTCAACCCTGCTAATACCCAATAGAAGTAATTAAGATTTGAACGGTTCAGATTATCTCGCAACCATTCCTTTCCATGCTTTGAGCTGATCATTTGAACCACTGAGATGATTCCAGTGTTGACAAAGCTCCCAATTCCCACTATACTTATATAAGCTGCTGCTCCAATGCTTCTCATTTCTTCCGGCATTTGATCGTAGAACAGTTCTTGTAATCCGATGATGGTGAACACGTCTCCGATCCCAGTGAGTACATATTGCGGAAGTAACCACCATATGCTCATGGGGATCACTGCTTTCGGGGTGTCAATTAGGCCGTGTTTTCTAGCGGTGTTCACTCTAGCAGTCTCGACAATGCCTGCAACGACCATGTTAAGTATGGATACAAACAAGCCGATACCGATTCTTTGTAGCATGGTTATTCCTGTGGGGTTTTTGGTTAGCTTTCGGGCTATAGGGACGAAAACACAATCATAAACCGGGACCGCGATGAGGATGGTGAGGCCTACTAGGCTTTGGAGTGCCGCGGGAGGGACTTGGAAATTGGGGGCGAGGGATCTGGACATTGTGCTGCCTTGCTTGGTGAAAAATGTGTGTAATTGAGTTATCACTGCACAAAACATTAAGCAACTAACCCAAATGGGGATGAGTCGAAGTAGAAGCTTAACTTCTTCCACTTGGTTCAATGAACAAAGCTTCCATGGATTCCTGGATTTCCTCATCGCATCATCATTGTCAATCATCATTGCCTTGTCTAAAAATCTGCATTTCCAATCTAATATTAGTAATCATCATTTTCTTAAATTGAATATAAATATTAAAAAAAACATTTAAACTATAATTAAATTCTAAATGAAAATAATAATAAAATTCATTTTTAATGATCTTTTGGCTATTAATTGAATGAAAATATATAAATAGTAATTTTGTATTTGATAAATTAAAATTTTAAGTGTAGAAAAATTAAATACTGAATTTTTATTGTTAAATTTAATAAGTGATGAATTTATATTAGAAAATTATTTGGTAAATTAGTAAATATAAGTACGGAATACAGTCATGTTGTTTGATAAAAGTAAATACTGATTTTAATTATTTACTTTTTTAATTTTAATCTTATTAGTATAATATTTTATATTATTTTGAATAAAAGATACATATGATAATTTGAATATCTTTTTTTTTTAAATGAAGAGAAGGGATTGTATAAAATTGTAATTCCACGTCATCCTTATCTATTTACAATAGAAAAATGATAAATAAGATTTTTTTTCTCCTGATTTTTAGTATTTTTAGTTGGATTTGAAATTTTTGAGGAGGAAAAAATTAAAAATCAGGAGAAAAAATTCAATTTGTCATTTTCCTATTAAAAAGGGATAAGGATGACGTGGAATCACAGTTTCATACAAGTTTGAAAAGAAATAAATAAATTATTTGAAAGGTGTTTATAGATAAAAAAATATTTTAAATTATGTAGTAATTTAATTCTAATAGATTAACTTTGATATTAGATATTTTTATATAAACAGATGAGATGGAATTAATTTAGCAAGAGAATAGGATCTTATTCTAATTGTGTGAACATCAATCAAGATTTAGAAATTGGCTGGAAAATTACTAAACAATAAAAAAGGGGTAAACATAAAGAAATATATTTCATATTATTTAAATGAAAGTGGTGATTTTATTTCATTGATATAATTATACATAGATTCCTTTGCCTTTTTTAATTAATTAACTAAATAAAATCAACTTTATTTAATATATTAAATTATCTCAAAGTGGCTTATTTGATAAGGCTTGTAAGTAAATTATATTAATAAATAAAAATACACATTCCAAACCCTGTGATTATTAAATCATGATGTCCCGCTTTATCTTCAGTGCGGTGCGTTTAATTTTTCTTATCTCACGTTACAGTATCTAATCAAATTGATACATCTTTTGTCAATTTGATTTTTATTTCTTTTAGCTAAAATTGACCATTAACCTTCCAAAAATAATCAAATATTAACTTTTAATGATGCTGATGTGACAATTTGTATGATAATCTATGTGTGTCTTATATTAACTTAGCACTATTTATTTATCTAATTTTTCTCCCTCAAAACAAAATTTTAAAAAATTAGTGAATTGAATTTAAAAAATCAATTGATATTAAATATAAAATCAATCAATCAAAATAATCCCTACCCTTAATAGACTCATCAAAAAGGTACAATTTTGTACTTTTACTTATTAAAATTTAATTTTCTTCACATATTTACCATAAAAATGCCAAAATTGTAAGATTTTTTTTAAAATAAATAAAAAACACTTTTTTTTCGAAGTATGCGGGAGTTACCTAAATTGATTTGTACGGACCAATTTGGGGCCCATGGTTTGACCTGGGACCCTATCATCCTCACAACATATGCCCCTACTACCGTGCGACTCAGTCAACCGCCACTTCCTAGCCGCCGCGACGAAGACCTGAGCCACCCTGGTGAACGGACTTCCCGTCGGGCGCTGCTTTCTATACCTCTTCATTCCTATTAGAAACAACGCCAATGCCACCGCCAACGACCCTGCTAACACTCCAAACCCCGCCGCCCAACTAACATTATCCTACACGTCAATTCCCATCACTTTATATATTTTTTCTAAATGAAAAGAAAAGTAACGCTAGTTTACGGCACAATTTTTGACTTTTGAGTCATAATTAGTGGAAACGTTTTCATTTTACCTGGAGGTAGATGACGACAACAATGGCGACGGAGGCGCCGGTTACGATCCCTAGATACCACCAGTTGAAAAATGAGCTTTTAGCTGCCTTCTCTTCTGGGTTGTTTTCGTCGAACTGATCGGCGGCGAAGGTTTGAACGCACGGTTTATGGCCACCTTCACCTATGGCTAAAATGTAAAGTGCTGTGAAAAACACGGGTTTTCGAGAATGCGTAGGTATTACTGAGACTGATAAACTCAATAACACCATTCCCTGTAAACATTCCAATATTATTAATTTAAGCAAGCAACTAAAATATGCGGTATAAAGTCTGGGTATCAACAGTAACGTCTTTTAATTTACCAGGAAGTAGATGGAAGAGGAAGCAAGGATGGTCTTGAACCGGCCGAGATATGAATCGGCGACGAAAGCTCCGAGTAAAGGGAAGATGGCGGAAACGCCAACCCAAGTATTGACGTTCTTAGCGGCGGCGGCCACCGGCTGACCGAGGTTGTTGGTGAGATAAGTGATGAGGTTTCCGGCCAAACCATAGAAAGCAAAACGCTCTGCCATCTCAACAACTGCATCATCAAAACGGGTTAAAATACGTACAAGAGAAGAAACCCAAAATTGAAAAGAGAGGGGGGGATGGGTTTACAGATGACAAAAATGGCGGCGTTCCAACCACCTTTGGAGGTGTTTTTCTGAGAAGGGAGGTGCTTGCTGGGATTTTGATGGTCATTGTCAATGGCGACTGGAGTAACTGGGGCATCCATGTTGGAATTTGGGCAGGTGGAAACAAATGAGAACGTTGGGATACCCTTGGATGCTTTGCTCCAATTTATACATGTCAGACACCCAATTTAACTATTTCTTATACTATATTTACGTGTTGGTGTCAATTTAATTAAAAAATTATTTTTTTTAAAAATAAATACTATTATATATAAAATTTATAAAAAAATAATTATAAATCACCGAGGCTGAGACAAGAAATTAATGAATAATCTGGCTTTAGTCGTCCGATCTATTTGGGCATTTAACTCCATTTTATTTATTTTCTTTAAATATGCTCTATTGCCCTACTTTCTCAGGGTTTCTTTAATTACAATATAGTAAGATTTTTTATAATTATGGGTCACCAAGAAATAAATATATTTGTATTTAATGATTATAGATGTGTATTTTATTTGTAATTAAAATAATATAATTTTTTATTGAATTTCATGTGTTGGCATGATGATTAGAATGTCTATTGTCTCAAGTGTAGCTTTAGTTCAAGTCGCACTGAGTCGCCTTGTTGTCAAGGCTTTGCCCTCCTCTTGTATTCTTAAAGAGAATCCTAGAAAGTATTCAGAAGAGAAATTAGTTTTACACGGTTTTTAAACTTTTTGTATGATAAATATTTTAACAACCTGATTGTTAAATTTATTAATATTTTATTTGTGACACATGTAAATTTTTTATTGATCTCATGTCTCTATTATATCGATCCAAAATATTGTATTTGTAGTATATATTTAACGATTTAAATGTTAGATATTTTTAATTTACTTTGAAGTTATTTTGAATTTTTCATGTAAATTTAATAAATTTATTTGCAAAAAATGAAGCAAACATATTTATGAATATAAAATCAAACATATATTTGAATAGTTAAAAATTCATTTAAGGGCAACAATCATATAATTTTTAAGTTTTTTATACAAAATCAGGGATAGGAGATGAGATTACATGGTTCAAATTCGTATTAAACGAGTGTCTGATAAGCGTTTGAATCACCGTTCTATTCAAATCGAGACATATATTTTTAGTTTTAGATATAAGTAGCTAAACATAAAAGTATTACTAATTCATTATAATCCAACAACAAACAAGTTTTAAATTAAATTTAGACAATTTATTAAATAAGTTTCAAGCTATTCATAAATTAATTTATATAGAAATATTAATGAACTAAACCTATCTTCTATATTCAAGTTGAATTCATTTAATAAATCAACAACAATATTTTATTTTAAATAACCAAAAAAAAATTGAATGGTTCATTTAGCTTAGATTTTACTCAATGCCCTAACATGTGGACCGACTATAACAATAAATTGGCGTTTCAAGTTATATTAATTAAATAAGCAAATTTATTAAAAGAAAACAGATAAAGTGAGCTGTCCATCATTGAAAATATCATTTTTATTATTTTTATAAAATTTATACTTATTAAGTATTCTCAAGGTTTACTCTAATTGTTTCCTTTCTTTGTAGATTGTTAGTTTGCAAAATTTATCGAGTCGGATCAGCATGAAGCACACACTATCAAAAGACAGTAGAATTGTGCTCTTTGTGTCCAAATTTTGTGGCATGTATATAGGGGCACCTTAGCGTGCTAATGCTCATTTTGGGATAGTTGGGTATATGGAAATTGTGGCATGGTTAATCTTGAGTAATATGATTTCCTTGTGACTTGGTAAATGTAAAGCATTGATCATGTTTCTTGCTAGTATGGGTGATGATATAAACTTATATGTTTTGGCATGTGAAAGATTACAAAATGAAGTAAATAGGATAGTTAAGTTGATGTATGGTTGGAAATGGTATAAATGATTGTCATACTTGAAACATATGTTAAGTGTATGGTTGTTTTGGTTCATTTCAAGATCATATGGATCTTTGATGCTCAAAATAAGTAAACATGCATATGTTGATCTAAGATAAGAAAAGTTGACATAGTTAGGTAAGTAAATGGTGTAATTGAATTTAAATAAATGACATGGATTGTATGTTATGTTAAATGGTTGAATTAAAATTGTTACAAGCTTGTTTTGACATGTTTTGTTAGGTTTTGGTATAGGTGAATTGGAAAATGAAAGTATGTGATAATATGCTTTGGTTGGAAACATGTTAATAGGTACCAAATGTGTTAACTTGCCAAAAATAAGAGGCAACATCATGACCATGAGTTCCCGATCGCAACTTAGTCCGACAGCGAGTCGTGTCATGATGTGGAGGTGTTTGCCATCGCAATGTGACTCACTAAGTTGCATAGTCGCGATGAGGGAATTATGGAGTCGCGACGTCGACCAAGGTTTTAAAAACTATACAAATTGGTCCCAATTCAACCTCAGGTTAGCAAAAGATCTTTTGTAAGCTCGTGTGGGACCTAGAAATGAATATGTTGCATAGTATGAATGTGAAATTGTACTTAATTGCAATGTGTAGGACTGTATGATATAGAGTTATCTATAGTTATTTGTAGTTGCTCTGCCAACGAATGTAGCATCTTGCAGCTTGAACCCAACGATTGGGTCTGGTGAGAGAGGTTACAATAAAACCTAATAAATATAACATTGGGCTCATACATAATAAAAATTAAACCTAAAAATCAAGCCCAATATGATTTAAACTCGAAGTAATGCCCAAAACTCGTAATTTTCTACAATAATCCTGTCCAAAAATTATGCTTTCGCAGTCTTTACTAAAATGGTCATAACTTGATCTTTCAAACTCAAAATCGAGTGACTCAAAATGCATTGCGAATTTAAGAGATAGATCTCCGATTGACATTAAGACATATTGGCTTAAAAATGCTTGGATCCCTTCCAAAAATGCATCGCAAGTCAACTGATTATAACACATGCTAGGCGTGGGGCTTAATTGGGCTCCTTGAAGTGTAACGCCTGAGTTTGTTAACATCTTCCACATGGGTTTGTCATCATGGATTGAGATTTTAAGTTAATGAATGAACTTGGACCCTTCTAATTAATCCTCATTCTGTATTGACCTCTAAAGTCCATCATCTTGAATGTTCAACTCTTCTTCTTGAAATTTCTTTGTGATAAAGTCTTGAACGAATAAGTTGAGTTTTAACTTCAACTTCTTTGATTTGGATCTCGTGATTGGACATTGAGGGAAACTAAGCCTATCTCTATCATAGACCTTGAATTGGGCTAGGCCTTTTGTATTAGTAGATCTTGATGATAGACTCAACAGAGATGCCAATAGTGATGCTTGATTTAAGAGTACATTTTATTGAACATTATCAAACTTTTTAATGCTTATATTAATTGGTATTTATGTTATAAGTACTATTTATAATCACTTAGGACTATTTTGCATATTATCTTTAACATATGAATTATGTACTACATATTTGATGGTTACAATAACTAAGCATCTTTTAGTATTTGATGATCTTTGTTTTATAAATTAATAGTTATATAGTTCAGTATATTAGTTTATGATGGTTATGTTTGATATTTGGTTGTGGTTGTAGTTGGCATTTGATTGTTATTTTTAGTGGATTGATTTGTGATAGGATGTGATGAAATTTAAAATTTATGGGGGAATGAGATAATATAGTGTTGTTATTCTATTGATATATTTACAAACATTGTGATTGATTAAGAAAGAATCTATAATGGAAAAGGAGAGAGAACTTATACGAGAACAAATTTGTGACATAATTTTTGTCACAAATTAATATTGTGGAAAATTTTAATTATGACAATAGTAACAAAAAGTTTGTGACATAATTTTAGGACCAAAATTAAATTGTGATAGAATTTAGTGACGAACATAAAATGTTAGTGACTATTTATATGGTGACAAGTAGCTGCCCGATTTAACATTTAGTTGTGATAGCAATGAAAAAATTGCGACGAAGCTTTTTGTCACAAATTTAGTGATAGAATATGTAAATTTTGTGACAAACTTTATTAGTGTGGGGTGTCATCAACAAAAAATTTGTCACAAACCCTGTCATTAATTTTCAATAGTGACGGATGTATAGCATTTTGTGACGGGTTTTGCTTGTCACTGTTAAAGCATTTTCTAGTAGGTTATGATCATATCTGTTCTTTTTAACACGATATCTAGAACTACCATAGCCCTTCCCCAACTCGTAAATAGGAGGATAATGCGCTTCAACATGCTTGAACCCATATCTTCTTACATTGACAACAGTGTCTATACTAATTGAGTTAAGACTCAATCGGCTGAATTCCAGCTAATTTTATATATTTATATATTTAAAATTTTAAATATGTTTTGAAATGGAGCATGAGAGCTTTCTTAAGTGAAACAATGCCACGTAAACGTTATGAAAATCCAAAAATGTGGTAGTGGATGGTTTATCAGATTGAAGATAGTGGAATTTTATATTAATATTCCCATAGTTTAGTATTTTAATCTTCAATATTCCTATTTTTGTCAACAGGTATGTGGTCTGTAAATATAAGATTGGACTTGACAACTTGTTTTTCTTTCTCTGCTTTTATTTAGTGGGGTTATATATCTCTCTTCAAAGTCTTTGTTTTAAATTTTAATTTTTTCAAAGTGCATTAATTTGGTTAGAAAATCAAAGGGATAATGGATAGATACAGTACATCCCATTTTGATATATATATTTTTAATTTAATTATTTTTTATGAATCAATTAAATTAAATAAATTGAGAACCCGTGGATTGATTGATTCAACCATTAGAAAATTTCGAACAATTGAAATAATTTATCATTTAAGCCACTAAAATTAAATCAAATTTTATGGACGGATTTAGTCCTTCATAATAATTTAATTATATTTCTAGTCCTTTTATTTTTATTTTTAACCTTATATGTCAACTTTTTTCTATTTCAAACATGTTAAGATTTTCTTTACTTTTGATTAATATGTTTCCAGAAAGTGACAGAAAGCTAATGGAAAATCCTTGTGAGATTGGATTGTATTCATATTCATCCAAGGAATGAAACATATTTTTGTTATGATTTGGGAAATTTGAGTTACATATTTCGACCCTACAAGGATTGCTTTTTCTACAAATTCATTCTATTGGGAAGTTTGGATTCGATGAACCATTTTATGGGATAATCATTGCTATTTCCTTTTTATTTCCTAATTTCATTTATCTGCTTAATGCTTAAAATATAAAGGAAATTATTGCATTTTTTTACACACTTAATAAACATTTTAGAGTTAATTTAATTTACATGCATGTTGACTTTTATTATTGATTTTTTATTCAAATTCTTATATTATCATATACCATTTTTTTAGCTGAAAGTGGTGGGAGGCATAGAACTCCAGGACATACGCTATTAAACGATTTATATGATCCAAATTCTATGGAGCGTGTCAAAGTATCTAGAAACAGTCATGGTAGGCCTATTGGATCAGAAGCTCGACTTTTAGCAGAATACTTGGGCATTATAGCACGGAATGCCAACCTGTTGCCAATCAACTATGAGCCATGGAATCATATGCCTGATAGTAACAAAAATCAACCGATAATATTAAGGTAATAACGTAAATGTAATTTATAATACTTTGGTTTAAGTTTCATTTATATTTACTTTCTAAACTTGTGTTATTTGTAGGAGAGATTTGCTTTAGAGGTCTCGGATAATTATGTAAAGAAAGCATTAGTAAAGAATGAAGAGACCATAAAAGTACTTTAAAGAAGGAATATTTTAAGAAAAATATAAGCCTCAAAGAGAAATTGCGAAATGTCCCGCCGGGAATGCTGAGGAACCAATGGGAAGGCTGTTAGATTTTAGAATTCAAAGAAAGGAGAGGTATTACGTACTTTCAAACTCTTATAATTATTTTGGTTAGTATTTACTATATATGTAATAATAATTTTATAATGTAGGATCGTAAGTGAGTTTGAACTACAAGTAGGAGTTATTTTAAAGATGGATCTCCTATGACTACTGAAGCTGCAGAAATTATGGTATATTTACTTAATAAAATTTGAATTATTTTAAATATTTATCATGTTTAATTTTAATGGTTTAATTTGTCATTTGTAATGCAAATAATGCCAAGTTATGTTACATTTGTTTTATTATATATTTCCTTTCTAACTCCTTGATTGATTTATTAGGAGAAACTAAAGGATAAAAAAGATGGAGTATACAGCGATCGCTTTAAGTGATGGTTCTGTTAATCTGGACGACATTGATAACCGAATTATTACTGAAGTTTTGGGTCTTGAAAGGTATAGTCAGGTTCGATTTCAAGGATCTTTTGTTAACTCAACCCAATATTTTGGATCCAACTCGCAGCAATACATGCCTTCGGCGAATCAGGCTCAAGCTAAAGTTCAGAGGTTAAGAGACCAGATGGCTCAGATGCAAGCGAGCACAGTTGAGCAAATTGCTCAACTTAAAGTGGAAGTAGCATCGAGAGAAGTAGAGGCTCAAAGAAAATATGATGAACTCCAGCTACAACTTAGAGAAAAGGCAGCAGCAAGGGAAGCAGAGTCCACAAGAAAATATAACAAACTCCAGCTACAACTTTAAAATATGATGAAGATGTTTCAGCAAAATCAATCACGGAATCCGCCATCTTAGACTTTTGTTTTCTTATTGTGAGAATATCTTAACAATATAACTTTTGAATATAATATATTTTGTTATTTCATTTATTAATTTATATCATATACATATTTCTTTCGTGATAGTATCATTGGCGTTTGAAGTTTTTGGTTGGATTTGGTGTTACAGGAAAATATATATGTTGAAAATTCAGGTTCTATATGAAATAAAATGGGTTGGTAAAATCTGCTAAAGTTAGTGGCGTTTTCTCACAAACGCCGCTAAAGAACATGATCTTTAGCAGCGCTTTTACTACAAACGCCGCTAAAAATTATGTTCTTTAGCGGCATTTTTATGAGAAGCACCGCTAAAGATTATGTTCTATAGCGGCATTTTCCCACATAAATGCCACAAAATTTGGCGGTGTTATCTATAACGGCGTTTTTTGCGGCGCGATATTTTTATAGGGCCAAAAAACGCCGCTAAAAACTTGTTTTGCAGTGAAAAAATCCTAATACAGACTTGGGGTAAAAGTATTTGATAACGATATTGAATAGAATAAAATACGTAGGGTAAAGGTGTTTGATATCGATGATGAATGGAATAAATAGGTAGAGAGCACGTATAACCTAATGTTAAAAAGATTAAATTGATTTTATATTCAGAAAAAAAAAACCTATATTTAAAACATTTATTGAAACTATGATATTTAATTTTTATTTAAAATAATTTAAAAGAATATAAAATATTACATTAATAAATTTAAAATTATAAAATAAGTATTTTTCAAAATTGAATATTTTTATTATCAAACAATATAACTATATGTAGTATGTAATATTTATTATCGTAACAAAGAATTTTATAGAGAGAAGGGTGAAAGATCCACTTACATTGTGTAAAAATTAAAGTAGTTTTACACATTTCCATAACTATTTTTATGATTAATATTTTAATGATTATGCATATCAAATTTGATGTAAATTTAAAACTTCTAATTATTTGTTTTATGTAAAAAAAATCAATTATTTGATATATATATATATATAAATATAGAGAGTTTTTAAACTGATATGATAGAGATATCTGATCGATTTGAAAATTTGCATGCATGACAAGTACAATTATATTAATAAATCTAATGATTGAATTATTAAAATATTAACTATATAAATAATTATGAAAGTACGTAAAACTACTTTAATTATATAATGATTTACCGAAAAATTGGCATGGATCAGATAAATTTTTATTCTATTAACTAGGATTCAAAAAATCAACAAGTTTTGTGTTATTAAAGTGTCTATGTTATTTGCCCTCTCAAGACAAAAGACAAAATTTTAGAGCTGAAATCGAAAAACTATTTATGAAATCTAAATTTTAATGGTAACATTATTGAGATTTTTATACAATACTGAGAATTATCTATAATCTCTCTCAACTCTTAAATAGGAGGAGATAAACGAATTTTAGCACGTTAAAACTTACGTCCTCTCATACTGGTAACAATATCAATACCAATTAAACTAAGTATAAAATTTTAAAATTTTTTCCATCCAACACCTCTACTTGTAAACAAAGTAGCTTTTATTGTTTGGTAAAGAGACAAACTAGTACAACCTATGACTAAGGGTTTTTTTTTTTTTTTCCAAATATTAAAGCGAAATCTGAGAGACATTTCTTTTTCTCTTTAATGCAAATCCTCTATAAAGAGAGAAAAGAGAGACAAAGGTAAATGGAATCAATTTTGTTATGAACTTTTCTTTTTTGTGTTTGAAATTAATTAATAGATTATGATTTTCTTCTATGTATATTATAAAATCCGTTCTGGTGATCTGAAATCTGACCTGATGAAGAAGAAAGTCCCTTTATATACATTTTCAAAGACCTTTTGAAGAGGGGTCTACTCTCTAAAAAACTCTGTATTTTTCATCTCTTCTTTTCATAAAAGATCATTTTCCTCCCGACTCTGGAGAGAGGGAACTGACCAACTAAATATGATATTCAACAATGCACTTCAAAATAATTAATATTTATAAACTGTAAAATAAATTAATTATAAAAAGAGATTCAAAAGTTTAGATTCGGATTTGTGTGGAATAATTAACATATAAGCAATAAGATAAAGCATCATTGAAAGATTAGAACTGAATTAGGCCAAAAGGGAAGGAATAAGGAAAAGATTTAAAAATAAAAAATATTCTATGCCTTCTTTTACTAAATTATATTTATATATATTTTTTTAAAATTACTTTTTTTTTTGCAAAAATATATTTTTCATGTTCTTTGCACCCAAACATTTAATAAATAATAAATCACTAAAAAACTATATTCAACGAATTATTTCGTCGGAATTTGGAATAAAAACTTTGGATGAAATTTGTGAAGGACAATAATAACTTTTTAACAATCAAATAATAATAATTAGTTTACTATCCCCACTATGTTAACTAAATATATAATCACTTACATCAATTAATTTATTTTTAAAAAAAATATTTTTTTATTAAATCAAATGAAAAGTGTGTTAGGCATAGATTGTTTTAGATAAAATTATAATTATGGTGTTTCTATTATCTTTAAATTTAATATTTAGTATTTATATTTTATTTTGATATAATTTGATTTCTTTAGATAATATCATTAGTTAGTCAAAATAGTTTATACCCTTAATTATTTCGATTAAAATGTTGAGGTCGATCTTTTCTTTAAAAATATCCATTTCAATTTCATGCAAATATATATATTTGTGCTAGAAAAGTGTTTTTAAGATAAATTCATGTAATTATTTTGGCTAAATTAAGGTATAAAAACTAAATTACAAGTACGATTATAGTAGAGAAATCGAAACTAGAATTTTACCATTATCTTATAATGACTAAAAAAAAAATTGCGTCGTTAGTTAGCCTAAATAATTAACACCATTAATAATTTTCGTAGTTGATGTGAATTCTTTTAGAAAACACTTTTTCCTACTTATCATTAAAATAATTTGTTTTTTAAAATAGTATTTTTTAAGAAATCTAAATCAAATTTTTAATCAAAGCACTTATTTAAATTAACTAATAATATTATAAAATATAGTACCAAATTATATAAAAAAATTAAATCTTAAATTGAGAAAATTTTAAGAAAAAAATAAATTGAGGCATGATGGAGGAATAAAAATGAGATTTGACCATTCCTACTTGGTGGAACATTGTCAACACACGAAGAAGTCTTCTTTTTTCTTTTGGTAAATTACGAGAATAGGGTAAAGTCTTAATAACAACGCGATTAATGTGATTCGACCCCGAACCACACCTGAAATAATCAACACTTTACCCATTAAGCAAACACACGAGATTCAAGATAACTTTTCCACGAGAATTTCCGGAATAATATATATGTGTATACATGTATGTATATACTTGTGATAATATCTAGGATAAGCCTTTCTAGAAAAAGAAAGATAAACAGGCAAGGTACCATATAATTACAGTTTTTTTCACTTTTACTTTAGGACAAATACTAAAAGAAAAAGATATTCTAAAAAGGTAAAGTAAAAAAGAAGGAAAGTAAATCACAAAATCATTAACAAGCATAAAATCTATAGAGATGCGTTTGTAGTAAAAAGATACGGCAAAAATCATGTGGAACTAACTACCATTTTATTTTTTCAATGGAAGAAATCTATTTATAAAAGTTTATACCTAAAAATAGTGTTACATATTTTTATAATCTTTATTGTATTTTGTATTCTATTCATGCATATTATACGTGCATATGTTAAGCTTTGAATAAATTTAAAATGTTCAACTATTTTTCATATGTAAAAAAAAAACTTTTAACCGTTAAATAAATACATTATTTTGGATCAGCATGATAAAGACATTAGATCAATTTGAAATTTTACTTACATCACAAGTATAATTACATTGATAAACGGATTTATTATATTGATCCAAGAGAGATCTAGTGTATTTATCATATGAAATTGTTCATAGTATGAAGTTGAGAAAGTGGGAATAGTGGTGGATTGGTGTTCAAGATAGATTTCGAGAAAGCTTTCGATCAATTAGACTAGAATTTCTTGTTAATGGTTATGAACCACATGAGGTTTAAGTCATGATTGTAACACCCGACCGAATGGCAGGACGACCAGCCTTTCGTGATTTAAACTATCATCATAAGCAAAAGTAATTTAATAATTAATCAACAATTCCATAGGGTTTTGCTGTGAAAACATAATATATGAAACAACCTTCTGATAATATTAGTCTTTTTATAATAATCTCTTCATCTAGCTTCATGAGTCTAATTACAATTTGAACTAGACTTGAAGAGTTCTTATACAAGTACAAAATAGAAATTTAAACTACACGTTGCCCCTATATCTACACATGTTACAAAACTAGGGTGACATGCTCACTCAAGACTTTGAAGATTTTGGCTTAGCTCCCTTTTTTCTCACAAACGCGGTTTGGAAATACCTGAAAAGAGGAAGAGAAACATGGTAAGTTCATGAGGAGCTTAGTGAGTTCTAAAAATGGGTTAAGAATCTGCCACAGGTCTCGTTTAGACAAACTTGTGCATTCATATTCCACAACTTATATTTGGGCTTGAACATCATAGAGATGCAGTAGATAATGCATGAGAATTTCTCTTGTGAAAGATCATGGCATATAGTCTCTTCGTACAGACTTGATGGGTATAACTTCAGTATAAAACCCACGGAATGGAGAGAGTCATTTCAGATTAATTTGGTAAACAATCACGCGGACTCTTTCATGGGGATTCTTATATATGGATGTATACATGCAAACTCGTAGAAGAAGAACCATGAATATGGCGAACTCATACATGCAGATTCATAGAAGATGATTCGTAGATATGGAGGACTCACACATGCGAATTCATAGAAAAAACTTTGTTGGGTGGTTAGGGCACCCTATCTTTAGAGATAAAAATGGGCGTGTGCTTTTGTACGTCGTATGCCTACTTTTTTTTGAAACATTTTCAGTTATTTTGGTAGACAGAGACAGAATTGTTAGAGCAGATGTCCTTTTAAATGGGCAGAATCAAATTATAGTGTTGAACAAGTAGGTGTAACTGTTGAGTTCTATGGCGGCGAACTTAATGGAGTGAGTTGTAATGATCCTGCTACTGTGAAAAAATATGTTAGACGTGCTTAATTGGGTGAAATTTTTGAATTAGATCGTGCTACTTTGAAATCCGATGGTGTGGATAAAGTAGTTTCAAACATGTGGATTCATAGAAAAAACTTCATGGATAAAATAGATTCAAACATGCAGACTTTGTCACGGACTTCATATGGTGAAATCTTACATATAACTTTGATGTATAACTTAAGAATAAGTCTAGCGAACTTTCATAACTTACATATGTCATGGTCATGGACTTGCTTATACATATGAGGCTTAAAGCCTTAGACTCCGCATAGTCTCTTACTTATAGAGAACCCTTGCAAGGTTTTCACGTGCTTGTGTGCATATATCTTCATACAGCCCAACAAACCTCCGCAAAGTCTAACACCATGCATATACATTCTTCGTACAATCCACTCAAACCTCTGTAAAGTCAGGTAACACGTGGCACGGAGTGCACAACGTGAAATTTCTTCATCTTTTATCTGCCAAAACATCCCTCCATGCTCCGCATATCATTCATACTTATGATAGATATATAACAAGCATTCAACTGATCATTCTATTGATAACATAACATAGATCATACCAAACATATCATCAACAAATCATTCATATTTGAGTATGTTGTACAGATCCAATGTGATAATGAATGTGTTGTTAAACTTGCTTCCAATCCTATCTTTCATGCTCGAACAAAACATATAGAAGTTCATCATCACTATACTTGAGAGAAAGTGTTGAATCAAGAAATTGAGCTGTAAAGGATCTCTACAAATAACCAAATGGCAGACTTTTTCACAAAAGCATGGGGAAAGCCTAAGTTTGAAGAGTTTAGAGCTGCACTTGGAGTTGTTGATTGTAAGCATGCACCAAGGGGGAGTGTAAAAAATTTAGTGCATCTTACATAAAATTATTTTTCTATTTTGATTTTAGTTTTCGTGTTTTATGGAGACTTGGTCAGTTCTTAGAGACTTGGCAGTAAAGTCAAGAAGAATTTGTTTTGGGTAGTTGCACTTTTTTAATTAGGGGTAGGCAGTTAGTAATTTTATCCCATAAATTTGCTATGATTTTTTTGGTAGTTCAGAAGCAATAAAAATCAGTCTTTCTCTAGTTTATTGCTACTTCTATTTTATTCCATATTGCAACAACGTTCTTTTTTTTTTAATGTTTATATAATCCGCTCCATTTTGATCCCATGGTCACTATTGTATCTTTTGTGATGTAAATGATCATGAACTTACAAATAGTAATAATTAGTCATCCATCCCAAACAAATGACCCATGGCCACATTCCATTTTCATAATTTATACAATGTCATTGAAAGTATACCATTTACTCTTTTAGTCAATCTATGAATTTCACTATCGTGAGTGATGCTATGCCATACATAAGTCATGCACCCATTATTTTTCGGCTCACTTCCATGAAAGCTTAGGTTTTCAATATGCCAAAGCACATGAGTTATGTACAGATGGTCAACCACTCACAAAGAATTTAGGTAAGTCACGCTATGAGCATCACAAATGAATAGATCCATAAACGAATCTAGGATAAATTCAACTTGGGCCTAGTTTGATGTATTATCAATTAAGACAATCACACCTATGTTTCTTTATATGAGATAATCAAGGCAAGTTATCTTCCCATTTTTGACTTATAGACAACATAGTACTCCCCTATTTATTTTGAATTTTCAATTTGATTCTTGCAAACTATGAACAATTTAAATTAAGCACCGACACAAGTTGCCTTTTCACATTATAATTCATACTTAAAATGCAACTCAATATTAATTAAATCTTAAGTAATCAAATAGCTAATACTTGCTTTCTTTTCATGCAAAAACATGGAGGACAAACATGCAAATATATAATTAATTAACCATAAGGAAATTTATTTATTCAATCAATTCAAAAATCACAACTAAAATGACAATTAATTAATATGTTGATGATCAAGACACGATCGGATTCCCACACCAGAATTCACGGCGTTTCCTGATTAGTAATGGTAAGTCGTATATATTGCCTCCATGGAAAAGGGCCAAATAGATTCATTGACGTAGGCCAAAACGTCCACCGATATGTCGAGTTTGACAACATCAACACCACGCTCAAATCCAGAACCTACTATCGCATCTCGAGTCCATATGCTTCGCCTTTTACTAGTGAATTGTTTCTGTAATTTGGTGCATTTAGTGGTAACCCCATCATATTCTCCTCATCCTCTTATTATGCACCATCGTCTACAGTTCCCTCAATTTTTTTGTCCTATAGGGTTTTGCCCTAGTTAACTTTCAATCAGCAAAACTAAGCTATTTTCTCAAATAAATTTTTAGGTATGGCATTCGGAAAAAAATAATTAAATCAGTTAATAAATAAAAAAAATTAAAAGTATATGCTCCACAAACAGTGCACTTAATAATAATCATAAAACTAGCCTAATAAAATCAGTAATTAACAAACCAAATCGAAATAAATGGGATTCAATTGGTTTTGGTCAATTTGCTCAATAAACCATTATTTTTAACAAATTATTTTTATTTTTGAATAATCTTATTATAAGTTTTGATCATATCCATAATGTCTAGAACTACTCATAGCTATTTTTCAATTCACAAATAGAAATATAATTCGCTTCAGTATACTCAAACTTATGTTCTCCTGCATTGATAACAATACCTATATTAATCGAGCTAAGACTCAATCCGTCTTTTAAAGTCAAATGTGGTATATTGGAAATTAACATGAATGGCTACAGTTATATTTAATTTGTCGAATCTTGAAAGGGAATTGCCGCCATTTCTTATATCAACAATTCTTTCCCCTTACGTTTTCATTACGTTTCAACCCACAATTTCTCTCTTCAATCTTCACCTCTTTTCCCCCATACTGAAGTTGGGATATTGTTGGTCTTTCTCTATTTTCAAATACATTATCATCCATGATAATTTGAGATACTTATAGATCATGTTAGGTCCAATTCAATTACGAAGGTAGGCAAATATTTTGGAATAAATAATTCAATTTAATTTCTTTAGTACAAAATTTTTCACTTTAATTTTAAAATATTATGAAATACACAAAATTCTTGACGTCATCTTTAATTGAATTAGATTTAGTTTTTATCCAAATTTAATTTTGATTCGGTCGAATATGAATTCACATTTTAATATGTAAATATTTATACGATGCTATTTATAAATCTCCTTATTAAGTTAGATCCCAATTTAGAAGGGAATTACTAAAAGTTCATTTTATTTACAAAGTTAATTTTTTAATTTTTTTTATAAATTAATAAAAAGTATTCATAATGAAAATATTATGCATATAAATTATTTTTTACCATTTAAATAAAAATAATTTTTAATTTTTATATGAAATTTTAATAAATATATTTATTATATAAAAATTTTCACCCACAATCTGTCATAAATCTAATATTTATAAAAAAAATTACTTTTTTAGATCATAAAAACAGCTTAAATTTGATTATTTAAATAATAATATGTAAGAAAAATCTTATCTTGAAATTGACTTGACTGGAGTCGAACCTATAGGTATAATGATAAGAAAAAAAGGTCCAATAAGTAGAAGCAAAGACCTAAAAAGTAAAAAACGTTTCACCCTATTTTTAAAAAAAATTATTTCTTTTGATGATGGCTTAGTCACTCACCATTTCAGCCATTTTCTCTTTACTCCTTTTAAGGAGCCATGACCTAAAAGGAAAATATGTTTCTCCATATAATAGTTGTTTAATGTAGCAATGCAATGAGAAATACATGACTTTTTTTTTCCAATTAATTAAGCTAAAATATTGAAGAAAAATTATTTTAAACTTTACCACTTATTTAGATATTTTTTTATATTTATTTAACATTTTTTATTTAATTCTAATTAAGTAATTTTTTATTTTAAGTGAAATTAATGTTTATTTTGTTTGATCGTGGGTGGTCTCACAATTTTTTTGCACAAATCAACTTTTCGTATTTTCTTCGTTGGTGGTCTATTCGGTGTCCAATGGAGCTTTTTTTTTTCTAGTAGCTAGTAGACTCAATGATCTTTAAGATGTATGTTCTGATTTTCATTCCCGGTATTATAGCTTTAGGTTTTTGACTTTGAAAGTCAGCCTATTTTTGGTGATATTCTTAACTGTTCTCTTAAAGTTTCCTTGAGATTATTTGTTGATAGCCTTATTTGAGTTGTATACTCTTTATTGTGGCTTGGTTGTGATCTTGTAGCAAGACTTTAATTATAGTGAAATATTTGGTGGGCTTTCAAAGTCCCGTGGTTTTCACCCTTTGCTTTGAAGAGGCTTTCCACATAAAAATTATGTGTATCGATTTATTATTTTTGCTTGCGATATTGTTTTTCATTTGCATCGATTGTTGATCCATTATGTTATTGGGTTTGTCATAATTACCAAATTGATTTTTCAGGAGTGAAAGAATATCGATTGTGCTTCCGCAGTATTTCATCGGGTTTGGTTTTATCCAACAAACTGGTATCAAGAGCTTGGTTCTTGTGTATAGTAATCATGGAAATTAGCACTAGTAAGATGATTATGTTGAATGGCATAAATTATCAAATTTGGCGAAATAAGATGAAAGATCTTCTATTTGTGAAGGCTTTGCACCTTCTTGTTCTTGCTACTCAAAAACCAACGTCGAAAACTGATGAGGAGTGGGTGTTTGAGCATTAGCAGGTGTGCAATTTTATTCAGAAATTTGTTGAAGAGAATGTATATAACCACATTGATTAAAAGACGCTTGTAGGAACATTGTGGAACAAGCTTGAAAACTTGTATGCTTCGAAGTTTGGCAACAAGAAGTTATTCATGCTTAAGAGAATGACAACGTTAAGTTATAAGGAAGGAACTTCTATAGCCGACCACTTGAATGAGTTTCAAGTTTTGTTGAATCAACTACTTGGAATAGGAATTAAATTTGATGATATGATTGCGAGGCTTTGATTGCTTGCTACTCGACCAAACTCTTGGGAAACGTTTCGATTCTCATTTATTAATGTTGCTCAAGGTTCTTCATCACAATCTGAGGTTCTAGTTATCGAAAGTAGGGGGGAAGCAAAGGCAAAGGTGAAAAAGGTAGAGATAAAAGCCAAAGTAATTCGAAATCAAGATACAAGAATCTTAAGTGTCATCACTGCAGCAAGAAAGGCCATATTAAGAAGTATTGCTACAAATGGAAAAAAAAGAATAGAGGTGATGGCGATAAATAAGGAAAAAGGAAAAAAATGATAAATTTAAACATGTTACTATTGCTACTACTGATGATCTATTAGTCCTTTGTGATGAGAATTTGATCAACCTAGCATGTGATGAGGCTAGTTGGGTGATAGAAATTGGTGCTTCATTTCATATTACGTCACGAAAGGAGTTCTTCACATCTTATAATTTTTGGTGATTTGGGGGTATTGAAGATGGGTAATACAAATTGGTATAGGTTGTTGCATGGGAGATGTTAGCTTGGTCACTAATAATGGAACCAAGTTGACATTTATAGATGTTAGGCATGCACCAAATATTCGTTTGAATTTGATTTCTACAAGAAAGCTTAATTATGATGGTTTTTGTAACACTTCCAGTGAGGGCCAGTAGAAATTGACTAAAGGCTCATTGGTTGTGGCTCGAAGGAAGAAGAGTTTAAACTCGTATTTGATGCAAGATTTGACTTTTCAGGGCATGGTGAATGAGCCATTGTGGCATAGGCAACTTAGTCACATGAGAAAGAAAGAGCTTCATTGTTTGGTCAAGAAGAACCAAATTTCAGGTTTGAATAATGCTACACTATAGAATTGTGTTCATTGTCTAGTTGAGAATTAAAAAAGAGTTTCGTTTAAATGTTATCCTCATTCGAGAAAGTTATATTTGTTAGACTTAGTTCATTTTGTTATTTGTGGTCTGTTAAAGGTTAGGTCACATGGTGGTGCACTTTACTTTGTGACTTTCATATATGACTGTTCGAGGAAGCTTTGGGTCTATGCATTGAAAAGAAAGGGCCATGTATTTGATGTGTTTAAACAATTTCAAGCTTCAATTGAGAGAGAGATTGGAAGAAGTTGAAGTGGATTCGTATTGATAATGATGGCGAGTACAAAGGATCATTTTATGTTTATTATTAGTTACAGAGAATCATACATCAGAAGACACAACCAAAGACTCCACAATTGAATGAGTTGGCTAAGAGAATGAACCAAACACTGATTGAGAAAGTCAGATATTTACTTTCAGATGCAAAGTTTCCTAGATCTTTTTAGGTTGAAACTTTGTATACAGTTACACATGTAATTATTTTTCTGCTAGTGTTCTTTTACAAGGTGATGTACGAGATAGGGTTTATTTTGATAAAGATGTGTCGTATGATCACCTACATGTGTTCAGTTTCAAGGTATCCGTGCATGTTCCAAAAGATGAGAGATTTAAGTTGGATGTTAAGACTCGAAAATCTATCTTTATTGGTTATTATCATGATAAGTTTGGGTACAAATTGTATGATTCGATCGAAAAGAATCTTATGAGAAGCAGAGACATGGTTTTCTTTTAGGATCAGACCATCAAAGACATTGATAAGACAGACAAGATAAATCCATAAAGTAGTGATGACTTAATTGACACAAATTCGGTTCCTCTAACTTGTTCGTTGAATCCTATTCAGGATAATATGTAAGAAGATAACTGATAACTCTTGAAAAGAGTTATATTTTAGGTCTCTAAATGGAATTAATTGTTTGAAATTAAGTAAATATATCTATATTTTTAGGATAATTTTAGAACATTGCATAACAACGCTTGGACTGCGCTACATTGGCCATTATTTGTTACTTTTATCACTTAGGAAGGAAATGTGTGGTTTTGTGTGGATACAGGTGTAGGAAGAGCAAGAAGATGAAGAAGGAAAATAAAAAAATGAAACATTACCGTGGTAATTGGCAAGATCGATTTCCAACGGAATTGCAATGGGAATTTCGAGAAAATGACTCTACACTCTATCCATGTCACTCTCAACCAATTGGACATGTATGAGAAAAACCAACCTAAAAAGAGGAATGAAAAATGTGTGCTGAGGGAGGATGGATCTACCCAATAAAAGAATGAGAGAGAAGAAGAAAAATAGAGGATAATTTGTGTGAGAAAGAGATTGGAGACAACAATCCTCTCTCTGCATAGAGAAAAACTCCATTGGAGAATTTTAGAGAAAGAAAGGGTAGTAGCTACAGAGAGCAGAATACAGACGTGAAGAAGGGGAAGAGACATCTATCCTGGATTCACAAACGATTTGAAGATAAAAGAGAAGCTGGAGTGTGGCGAGAAATCTTGCAGTTTTGCCCTTAGTTTTCCTGATTTCTGTGATTCAAACTTCTTTAAATGTTGATGAATGATTTAAATTCAGTGTTTACTTTTCCACCCATTAACTAAATCTTTTCTGGGTTAGATTTATTTGGGTGGATGATTATCATTTCTAATGTTCATGATTTGAGATTGGCTTTATCACTATTTCATTCGATTTGTGCCTAATTTAAATACATGCGTGCAAGCTCTAGACATAGCTGATTGTATGATGTGTTCATAGATGTTTTTTCAATTCTGAAAAGGTTAAATATACTAGATCTAGAATCATTTGATGGAAGTAAATATTTGACAGAATACTCGCAGCACTCTAGACATAGATGTTGCGAATTGTGTAGAGAAGATCATTTATTGCAGTTACTAATCCAAAGTTTTGTAGACATACAGTAACTTAGATTTTTAGCTTAAATCTAGCTATCGAAAGAGGTAGGTTACAGTAGTAATTCTCTAAGTAGTTGATTAGACAATATTATGACATGACATTATTTTGATATAAGCATTTCACCTGAATATTTTCAACCCTATTCATTCAACAATTAGAAATTACTTTTGCTTTTCTCTGTAATTTGCCACTGCATTTTATTTGTCATATCAATTTTCTGTTTTTAGTATTAAATTACATTAATTCATTATGCCAACTTCTTATTCAATTTAAAAGTATTTCCTGTTATTTAGTATAGTTAATAGGATTATAATAAGTTAATCAATTTCTTACCAATTTTCGATCCATGTGGAGACAATACTTATCACTTTTACTTGAATGATGTGTACACTTACACAATTGCATTAGTTATTTACACACAACAATAACATTGATAACTAGCAGGGTATAGTTGATTTTGATGCTCTTATAGATAAGGTTGAGAATAGTTAACACCAAGAACCTATAGCTCCACCAACAGTTCCACCTCAAAGATCAACTAGAGATCGACGATCTTCTATGAGTTATTCTACTAGTGAGTATTTCTTTTAACTAATAGGGGAGAACCAGAATGTTATGAAGAGACTATGGAAAGTGAATGCAAAGATAAGTGGGTTGAACCTATGAAGGATGAACTTCAATCCTTGCATGAAAACCATACCTTTGAGTTGGTAAAATTGCCAAAGGGTAAGAGAGCTTTGAGAAATTGATGGGTTTACAAGTTGAAGCAAGAAGATAATTCAACTCTACAATACAAAGTTGATTTGTCGTCAAGAATTACAGTCAGAAAAATGGGATTGACTTTGAGATATTTTCTCTGGTTGTGAAGATGTCTTCTATCAGAACTATATTAAATTTTATAGCTTATTATGACTTAAAGGTTGAATAGATGAATGTGAAAACTATTTTCCTTCATAGTGATTTAGAGGAAGAGTTTTACATGGAGCAACTAGAGGGTTTTTTTGCACAAGGGAAAAAGAGCTATGTGTGTAGATTGAGGAAGAGTTTGTATGCTTTGAAGCAAGCTCTAAGGCCATGGTACAAAAAGTTTGAGTTTGTTATAGGGGAGCATAGCTATAAGGAGACTACTTCTGGTCATGGTCTTTTTATTCAGAGATTCTTTGGTGATGATTTTATTATATTGCTTTATGTTTATGATATATTTATTGTTGGTCATAATGCTTCTAGAATTTCCATATTGAAGCAAGATTTGAGTAAGTCCTTTGTGATGAAAGATTCAGGGCCAGCAGAGAAAATTATTGGCATTCAGTTAACACGTGATAGACAGGCCAAGAAGTTATGGTTATCACATTAGAGGTACATTGAGAAAGTACTTCAAATATTTAATACGAATAGAGCTAAAGTGGTGAGCACTCCCTTTGTTATGTAGTTCAAATAGAGTGTCAAGCAAATTCATTCAATAGAGAAAGAGAAGGAAGACATGCAAAAAGTTTCTTACTCTTCAACCGTGGATAGTTTGATGTATGCGACTGTATACGTGAGACCAGACTTAGCTTATGCATTGGGTACTATTAGTCAGTTTCTTTCTAATCTAGGCAAAGAGTATTGGAATGTGGTAAAGTGGATTATGAGATATCTTCTTAGCACCTCAAACTTGATACTTTTTTTTGGCAATGAGAATCTCGTTCTAGTTGGTCATACAAATTTAGAAATGGCCGAATACATTGAATCAAGAAAATCTACTTCGAGTTACTTGATCACTTTTGCATAGGGAGTTACGGCTTGACAATCTCGATTACAGAAATGTGTTACTTTACCCACTACCGAGTTTGAGTTTATTGCAACTACCAAAACATGCAAGGAGTTTCTTTGGATAAGGAAGTTTGTGCAAGAAATCAGTTTTGCTCAAGAGAGGTATGTTAGGTTTTGTGATAGCTAAAGCGCTATTCATCTTGGTAAGAATTCGACTTTTCATGCTCGATCTAAACATATTGATGTGAGGTATTATTGGATATAAGAATTTCTTAAGGCTAAGTTGTTAGAGCTTGAGAAAATTCACACCAATGATAATGGTGCAGATATGTTGACCAAGGTCTCACCAAAAAGGAAGTTTAAAGCTTGTTACTCTATCGTCGGTATGGCGAACATTCTCACGTAGGAGGAATGGAAACTTTGTTGGGCCGTGAGTGATATCACTATGTGGGTGCCCACTTCTATATATGCACTATATATGTATAAAAGAATGGAGGCAACAACTCCTTTTTATGGTGAAAAATGTGTGCCTAGAGTAAAAGAAAAATAGAGAAAAGTGGGAGAGCAAAACAGTTCTTTTTACACAAACCAGCTTTCATATTTTCTTTGATCAGAGGTCCATTCGGTGTCCGATGGAGCTGATATTTTTACGGTAGCTATTAAGCTTGAAAATCTTTAAAGTGTACAGTCCAATTTTCATTTCAGGTATTGTAGCTTTGGGTTTTTAGCTTTGAAAGTTGGCCTATTTTTGGTGATATTCTCAAATTTTCTCTTAAAGTTTGCTTGAGATTATTTGGTGATAACATTGTTTGAGATGTATACTTTTTATTGTGAGTGGTTGTAATATTGTAGTAAGACTTTGATTATAGTGGAATTTTTTGTGAACTTTCAAGGTCTCATGGTTTTTACCATTTGCTTTAAAGGGGTTTTCCATATAAAAGTTAAATGTCTTGATTTATTAATTTTGCTTGTGATATTGTGGTTTATTTGCATTGGTTGTTGATATATTGTGTTATTGGTTTGTCATAATTACCTAATTGTTTTTCTTTAGAGTGAAAGAATAAAGATTGTGCTTCCAAAGTATTTTGTCTTATTCGATTTCGTCCCAATAGAATTGTAATAAAAGTTTTTACATATAAACTAGAAATTTTATTATTACATGCACATAACTTGTGAAAGTTATGTAAAACTTAGGAGCGTGTTTAAAAATAACATACAATAAACAATGAAATGTGTGGTTTGAAACTAATTACTAACAAGATATGCAATATGTACGATATTAAAATGAAAAATAAATTAAATTGTGAGTCAAATGAAATTTAAACACGTAATTATATCATATTAAGAATATTAAATGTACTACAATTGTTTATCATAGTGTTGTCTTCAATCTTAAGTTATTATCTAGTTGACTTGTCACACCAACTTAATCAATAGCATTATCAATAAGAAATTTGTACACTTATTATCTAAGTGAAAAAAAAATATTAAAACTACAAAAGTGAAAAATATATTAAGAAAAGGAATTAAAAAAAAGAATTATTTGGTGGTTAAAAATTATTAAAAATATATAAATTTTTAAGTAATTTTTTTAATTAAAAAAGGTAACAAAAGTAAAGAAACCATAATTGATATTAAAATATGTAAAATAATTTAAAACAAAGTTTTAATTGTAATAATAAAGTTAGAAGTTTTGTTGCCTCTAATAGCATATGGGTTGAAATTTCAATTTTTATAATTTTTTATTGATTTTATTAAAAAATTTACCCTCTAAACATATAACTTAAATAAAATATGTAATATTTTTTAGATTAATTATTTCCATATAAATTAGAATTTAATAGAATTAAATAACACTTTTTTTAATATAATTAAAAGCTTAAAACTACTTATAAACCCTCTCCAATCTTTAAATAAGAGAATAAAAACACTTTAAATGCTCGAATTCACATCCTCCTAGATCGACAACAATACTAATACCAATTAAATTAAAACTCAATTATATAACTTTTATTTTATTTTTAATATAAATACTTTTACAAATTTAATTTGTTGTTGGAGTACATTTCAATTACCATCAACATGGAAAAGTGTCACTTTTTACATCATATATTTAGCAAATAAAAACACTTTAAGCACATCATTTGGTGATCCCATCACATAAGATTTCCCAAACTTGTTGTTGCAAAAGTGCTTTTAGTGCTTGTCAACTAACTGTTAATTAATAAAATTTAAAAATTACTTGCCAAATTCATATGCAAGATAGATATGAACCCTACATTTTAAATTCATCACCATTCCCTTTGACTTGGGTTTTCACTTTCTAAGGTGCTTTTATGGCTTCCAAGTTGAAACCCACCAACAAAGTTGGACGTATTCTTGATACATAGTATTAATGCATATTTAGGCTTCCTATGATCAGTGGAAGGGTTTCACCGCATCATTTCTACCCTTTATTTTTGCCCATTGAACCCACTTTTAATAATAAAATATGTTGTACTTAGATATATCTTCTTTCCTTTAATCTTCCTTATCCCAATATAGTGTCTTGTTGTTATTGGATGTACATTTTTAATTTTTTTTCTAATCAATTTTATATATAGGAAGCAATTGAAAACTTAATTTTTATTAAATTATTATTTTGTAAAATAAAAATTTCCGATATTGGAAAAGAGAAAGTGATAACTGTATGCACCAAAACTGAAAAAGTAATGATGAAATTCCCATATTAGAAACCATGCATGTGTGAGAAATGCAAAAACCCTATAATAACATCCCCACAAAGAGTAGAAGGGATGACAATATGAATAGAAAATCTGTGTAACCACCACTATCCATATCTCTGCAGGCTTTCCCCTCCCAAAATCATCACTAGATATGCATTAAAATTGCAAAAAGATAGCTTCAAATCCTCTACATATATATATATATACTTTTTCCAGGCTCTAGAATCAGTCGGAGAAAAGAGCCTTGAAAAGGGTCCATTGCTCCACTCTATAGAGGTCAAAAATCATGTTATAATTTGATATATATTTTTCTGCATTCCCTCGTGTGGTCTGTCAGATTTCATTGTGATACTATGCTAGCACTGTGATTGAAAGGCCTAGAAACTATAGGTTCGGAATTATGAATATCTTTGATGATTAAGCACCGATAAGTGTTGGGTACAATGATAAAATATATGATTTTTTTAATGAAAAAATTTATGCTCAAATTTTGAAAATATATTATTAAAAGGATAACCATAAATTATTATTATTATTATTATTTTCGATATTCTTATTTTAAAACCATTACTTTTTAGAGTTGTATCGAAGAAATGGTAGACGAATTTATTTATGATAATGAATGGATACATTGATTAAGGAGAGGCTCAAATCCAACATTTCAACTCCATGAATCTATTCTCAGGTTCCCGAATGGATTATGAAACAAAATAAGTAAAAATAAGTAGAGTTTGATGACATAAGATATCCCTCCCAAGTTGTCCAACATTGATGATTTGCCCTTTCCCACTCATTTTTTTGCCAACTCCATTCTCCCTAACTATTTAAAACCAAACCAAAAGCGATGGAATCAGATTGACAAAATTGGCATCATTTCACACTGACGTGGAACTTTATGCATCTTCAAAACTTAGAAAGATATGGGCTAGGATTGGTTTGTCGGAGCTTTTGAAATTTGGTTTGCTTAAATCCATCCAACTTTTCCATCTTTAAGCTTCATAAATAGTTTACACCTCTGAATCATCTCATCATTTACTGTTCATTCAACGACCAAACATCTCTCTTTCTCATCTTAGATAATTGCACCAAACCCTGACAAATGGTATTAAATATACATCCTATTAGCAAGTCAAATTTTATAAAATATAACATAGATACACTTGAATGTCTGTCTGCTTTAAGCTTTGATGAAGATGTTGCATGTCCTTTTGAGAAGCTAAGGACCCATGTCTTTTAGCCATTAACAAACCCTAAATTAGACAAAGATTTTGACATATTGGATGGCACAGAGAGCAATATTGCCTATATTAAATATCTCCACAATTAGACATAATTTCTCAAAAACATAATAAAAAAATTTTCACCATTATATGTATTGAAATCTTTTTATATAAATTGAATGTGATATTACCACAAGTAGTGTTGAGGATTTGCTCTTTCTATGATTCATATGTAAGAGTGATATTTAATAGAATTAATGGTGATAATTTTTACTACGTCCACGACTATAAGTGAGAGTGTGCAATAGTTATATCTAATACATACTCAAACATGATATAATATATATAAGAATTGAATATATTTAAGTCCAACACGTTATATAAGAAAAAAGAAAATAATTTGTATTGACCTACTAAGACATTGAAGTAAGAAGGTGAATGCTGCAGCTTAAAGGGAGTTCAGCTTTAGTTAATGTAGTCATTTCATTGAATATTGTTGAAGCATATCAGTACATTTGTCAGTATCCACTGTCTCTAGACTCAGACGACCCACCGGATCAGTGCTTTGCAACCTCACTTTGTTGATAGGGGTTAATTCAAGTATTAGAATATAGTATGTGTTCGATGTGTATATATGTATATTTTTTAAATTTATTACTTTTTTTCTGAAATAGAAATCATTTGGAATTTTGGGTTTTCTTTTTCAAATTCAAAAAATTGTTTTGATGAAAAAAAAAGTCAATAATAGTTGATGGTCCAAAATTTGGTTGTAGAACATGAAATAAAAGGCACTTGCATGAGGAGGATGTTGTAATGTTGATATGAAAGTGATATTCAATGTATTTGGCAATTTAAGCAGTGAAATAGTTTCTGATGAAAGACTTGGGTCATCTTATTTTTTGGGGATTTGGAATCTTTTCTTACGGTTCTAAAATGGCCCTTTCTCCAGCTAAATATGTCACTCTCTTGCTGGCTCCACCTTCACTCTTAAAGGTTGCAAGTCAAATGATCCTTATTCTTTACCGACAGTTAGTTGAGATATGTATCTATCGTATTGTCATACCACCTAATCTTGCTTTTGCAGGTCATATTGTTGGTCAATTTATGTTTTACCTTAGTGATGAGACGGCTTTGTTTCGAACTGTGAACATGATGTCAAACATCATTAAACCAATTAGTTGTTAGGTTTTGTGCACTACTTGTTTCGCTATTGTTCTTTCTATCTTTCACTAGGTCGGCAGGAAGGCACCATGGTTGCAACTGATGTGAGCATGGGGCAGAATGAGGTGACTTGAGTTTTATAATTGGGCCGGTTACAAGGTCAGTATCCAACAAATTTAAAGCTTAATCTTAAGGTTTTATTCAACAAGAGATCAATGGGCCAAATTGTAGCCATTCAATGAAGGTTCATGGTGGATCAACTTGGGGACACAATAGTCTTGAATAGTGGATAAATAAAGCGACTCCAATCACCAAATGGAGAGACAGAAATTAGGCTAGAAATCGTTTCTAAGTGACTCCAATTTGTGCTTTCATTTAAATTTCTGTAGTTATAAATAATTAACTGAAGCATGTCGGATAGGAATTTCATGCAAGTCCAAGACCGAGGCTTTGGATCATTTTAAGTTATATCGGGCTAAACTCGAAACTTAAATGTTGACTATTTATAAGTCCAAATTATATAATTACATTAGCATGTTCTTATGTGATTTCATTAATGAGAATTAAGTAATTTAATTTAGGATAAATTACACCATTAGCAATCAAACTATTAGGATATTTTGATTTTGGTTACCAAACTACAAAAGTTATCAATTTCATCACTAATGTTTTCGTTCAATTTTGTTGTTTTGATTACCCTTCGTTAAATCCTTCATGGAAATGATTATATAACATTTTTTAACCGGTATTAATAACATATTTAATCCTCAAGACTTGCACATTTTATCAATTGGGTCCAAATTCTAAGTAATTCAACAAATTTCTACAAAGATATCCATTGTTAAATATTTTCTTGGAAATCAAACAACAATTTTCACTTGAAAGCTTGTTACTCTATATTCAAATTACTTATCGGGTTGAAAGTGTTTGTTAGTATCTACTACCCAGTCACTGAGCTGGTGTCAATTACAAAGACTTTTGTATTGTTGAGAGTGGTTGTTAGCATCTATTAAAACTATAGTTAGTTAAATGCTATTATATATCAACCGTTATCATAGCAATATATAAAGGTGTATTAGTCACACTTGTAAGCTATCGTTTTTTATCAATCATCAAATCTTGATCTGTTGCTTTTATATTATCCTATTCCACTTTCTCAGTGGTCAAACAACTCTTCTCATTTCTTTCTTCCATCTTAATATAGTATCAGAGCTTTAATTTATTTCATTTTTTTATGGTACAATTACATGTTTTGATAATCTCAATAGTTGTTTCACTTATGAAAACAAATTATCATGAAATTAGATAATATATTGTGATAATCTCTTCTGAATTAGATAAGTTGATTTTGAACAAAATTCATAAAATTTAATTTAATTATATTTGATACAATTTGAATTTGTTTTTTAATAATAACATTTCTATTTGGTTCTAAACTAGAAAAAAAATATATAAAATGTTAAAAATAGTTTTTAATATTAAAACTAAAAAAAATTGTATTTAATGTTTTAACATTAAATTTAAAACTAATAGTTAATTTGATAATTTTAGTACGTTAAAATTTTTAATTAAATAAATATAAATTATCTATAACTATAATTAAATTAATTTTTTTAATAGATACAAATTGCATCAAATCAAATTGACTCAATTTAATACAAATCTTGAATCAAGTATCATTCATTTCTATTTGAGAAATCAAGGTAAAAAAAATTAATCAAATAAAAATTAATATTTTATGTTAACTATGTTTCACATATTTTTAAATCTATAAAATCATTCAATATAATATAAAATATTATAATTATTTTATTAATAATTTTTTATTACGATCATGAATATGAAACTAATATACATGTTTTACGTTTATTTTCGATAAAAAATTGTTAATATAGAATATCTATAATTATCATATCTTCATTATTAGTGCTACCATGGTTATTACTTAATTAGTTTTTTTTATCTATATTTTAAATTAATTATCATTTAATTAGTGTTACAGTTATATATTAGTTTAAACTAAAATTTAGCAATCAATGAGACTTTCATACTGTTGATAAAGGCTGAAGCTCCCGAATCTTGTAGGCCCAAGTTTGAGTCTCACCATCTGCAATTGCAATGTGTGGGTTCTCTTCTCATCTTGTGCATATGCCTTGTGTGGGTTTTGTCTAGTTCTTCGTCCGATGTGCGTTGTATTGAATAAATTCTACATTATAGTTGGTTCGGCATATACTTGTACTATCTTTGTACTAGTGAAACTTAATATATATATATATATATATTTAACACCTACATTGTAACTAGTTGGACATATACTTATATTGTTTTTGTGCTACTGAAACTTAAAAAAAAAAACTAATATTTAACCCCATAAATAAATGCATTAGTTAGGCATTTATAAGCAAATAACATCTAAAGAATGATTTTTTGATATTATTTAATAGGTTTTTTGTTTCCATCACCAAAAAAATGGTATGATTTTCATTATTATTTGGTGTTGTTATTTGGTATTTAATACTTTTACTATTATTTGATATTAATAATACTTACACAGTTGTGAATACTTTTTACCATGATGTTTTAAAATATTATGTCAAAAGCAACGAGAGTTGACGTAAAATGAAATATTTACTCATATTCAAATGATAATATTTTATCGAATTATATAATATTTCACTATCGCTTGTTTCTCACTTTTTATTTTCATTACTTTTAAAGTATCATTTTATTATCTCAATTATTTTTCAAAATTAATCAACTTTTATTTAGACCTATCCTTATTTAATTAGTAAAAATATAATTTTTGAAGATAGTAAAAATAATATTTAATAAATTAAAAGTAAACACCTAAATTCACGTGCAATGCACCTAACATCGAAAATTATTATGTTTTAAAATAGTATCAATTTTTTTTTTTTGATTTATCAATGTATCTGCCAGAGTGAACCCAATAACTAATCCTCCGAATTTTGTAGGCTCATTAAAAGGGTAGATGCTGGCCACGGGTTTTAAAGCTGCTCCATACCCAATGCGAGGATTAAACCCTTGATCACTGGTTAATGTAAGAGAGACATTGCCAAAATAGTATCAAATTTTAAAATAAAATGAAAAACCTTTAAAAAAAAGGTAAAGTATACTCAAGGTCACTAAACTATTAGTAGATTTACATTTTGGTCACTCAACTTTAAAAAGTTACAAAATAGTCACTGAACTATTTGAAAGTTTTCATTTAAATCACTGAACTATTCGAAAGTTTTTATTTAAGTCACTGGGATGTTAAGTTTCTTTTTTTAAAAAGTTCGATTACCAAGTTCCAAGCGATGATTCGATGATCGGTACGGTGGATTAGTACCCATCAACGAGTAGAAGAACATACCTTAAATCCTAGTTGATCTAATGGTCAGTGTCAGAGATTGAAGAAGAAAGCTATTTGAATTTTGGTTTTTAGATTCGTGACATTCAAAATTGTTTCATAGAAAAAAGAAATTGTAAAAGAGAAGGGAAATGAGAGATTCTGGCTGGTGCAAGCAATGTGAACAAAGAAGGCCATATAGCAACAATTTTAATAGCCTAATGACTTGAATGAAAACTTTGGAATTAGTGATCATTTTGTAGCTTTTTGAAGTGCTCAAAACGTAAACTTACAGACATTTTAGTGACCTTATGTGTAATTTACCCTTAAAAAATAACCAAGACCATTGGCCTCACCAGGGAATTTTTTAATATATTCATTAATGTTATGAATATAAGGTATAGAAACCTTATATATTTAATAAAATATTGTTATTTTATTCATTATATATAAGATATTTCAATTTTAATAAAATTAATTATTTGCATTTAGGTTTTTGAGTTAATCCTATAATAAATGTGTATAATTTTGAGGTTTTTTAGCGAGGGTTTAGGCAAGTAAATTTGGGTGGGAAGTTGATTTTGCAAGGCAGATTTAACGTGTGTTGCCCATAATTACTTCACAAACTACACCTCATGAACTTCAGTGAATTATTACAATAATCCAAGGATGATTAGGGAAATTAAAAAAGGATTTTATTCTTCACAAGTATTCAACTTCATCATTAAAATAACACAATTAAGAACTGGGAAAAGTTAAGGAACACAAGTACCCATAACTGTCAATGGCTTCATGCACCCACTCCAGAAGCCCTCACCTAACCAAACCTGCTATGCCTTCATGAAAGACCAATGACCTTTCCGGTGGCAGTGTCAAGATCGATTTCATAAAAGCATGGCCTTGTTGGTAGCCCTGGCATTGTGCTCATTGTACCCACTAAAGGATAAATGAACCCGGCTCCTATGCTGGCTCGCACATCCCTTATCGGTAAGATAAATCCACTTGGTGCTCCCTTCTCAGCAGCATTGTGTGAAAATGAGTACTGAGTTTTCGCCATGCAGATTGGTAGACCCGAAAACCCTTGTTTGGTGTACATCTCGATCTGTTTCTCAGCCTGGTTTGAGAGCAAAAGAAATTATTCATGTCAAAGAGAAATGTCTGGATCAGTTTCTTTATATTTATTGTTTCTAATATCCGAATTTGGTTCGAATATTGTGGTTTTTGACTTCATGATCCACAATCAGATCTTAACTCTGAACTGAACAAGTAAAAAAACCTTATCCGAATCAAACCTGAATGCTACAGTTTTGAATCAGTTTTCTGTTTTCTCAGTTTTTTCGTTTTGCTCAACCCTAGAAGCTCCTTCACTGATTATCTTTTTCTTAAAGACCAAGCTTTTAAAGGGTTTCCGATGCCTGCTTGGTTTCCTACCCGAAACGCAAAGAAGATGGTATTTCCACAATATTTTCATTTTAAGAATTCTCAGTATACATGATGTGTCATAAAAAAGCGACAAGTAAAAATGCAAGACCTCCAAAACAAAGTAATCTAAATTCAAATGATGATATGCACAAGATCAAATACATTTTGAAATGGAATAAATTGATTAAAGATCTATAAAGAGTTTACCTGTTCGGTGTATTCAACGCCGCTGGCACCGTATGACTTAGCAATTGCCTCTATTTTCTCTTTAATACTAATATCCAAAGGATACAGGTATTTGAGTTGCTGATTCCCACTCGCGCAAGCCCTTTGAACTGCAACTCCAAGGTCGACCTGACAAAAATAACACTAATCTGTCGCTGAAAGCTTCAAATCAACTTTATAAGACAGGTTTTTACAGCATAAGATACAAACTCAAAGATGACAACACAGAATAAGATTACAGGTGGAAAGGGCAATATGTTATAACATACAGATATGTTCAAACTTCAATTGTAACTCAAAATGAGAAAACTCGAAACAATTCTAACTCATTTGTTTAAAAGCACATACGTCAAATGACCCAAGGTTCTTCTTGATTTAGTCAAACAATTACTGGAATAGATGCAGAGGAATTTCAAAAGAAATCTAAAGACTCGGAGGCAAACAAGGAAGTCAGATTCAGAAGAAATGTCTAGAGTGGATAGCACAGTAAGAAATTGCAGATTTAAATGATAGAAACCACAGAGCATTAGTTCTTTGACAAAACAAGTTACTGTGCTCTTTATAATGTTTGACATAGCACGAGTGCAATATAGAAAACAGGTTGAACGCCAAATCCGTAAATTAGATGCAACTAGCTACTCAAATAGTCTATGAGATTTAAGTTGCTTTGACTCTTAATTTTTTCTTGAAGTACTCATGTCTGAAACCAATGTCCAACATATTTTTGGTCATTGGTATGGGAATACAACCCTTCAAGGACCCTCCTAATACATGGAAAAGTTATAAAACTGAAAGTATCCATGTCAGACACACTGAGTCCGAGTAACATATATGAGGCGTCATGTGTAAGACAAAGTGGCTATTCTAAACAATGCACCTTGAGTGCAGCACTATACTTTTATGGAAATAAACAGATAGGAAAAAGGAACTAACCGCTCCTTTACCACCATGAGCATGGTGAGTACAAATTACAGCATTAAATGCCCCGGCAGCCATAGCTGCATTCATAACAGCATTCATTTCTGCTTCAGTGTCAGTTGAGAATTTGTTCACAGCAACAACAACATTCACACCATAGGCCTTTGTGTTTATAATATGCCTAGCCAAATTCACACAACCAGCTTCAACCAACGGAACATTCTCATTTAGGTAGGCATGGTCGAGAGGCTTCCCTGCAACAACTTCCGGGCCACCACCATGCATTTTCAAGGCCCTTATTGTTGCCACGATAACAGCACACTGAGGCCTTAGATCACTGTATCTACACTTGATATTCATGAACTTTTCTGTTCCAATATCAGCACCAAAACCTGCTTCCGTGACCACAAACCCTTGTGGTCCAACCAGCTTCAGTGCAATCTTATCAGCCACAATAGATGAATTACCATGAGCAATGTTTGCAAATGGACCAGCATGAACAAGAACAGGGGTTCCCTCAAGGGTCTGCATCAGAGTAGGGTTAATGGCATCCTTCATGAGAACTGTTAAAGCACCTCCAACACCAAGATCATCAGCAGTTATAGGTTCACCAGCCTTGCTATTTCCGATCACCATTTTTCCTAGCCTCTCTCTCATATCAGTGAGAGACGTAGTCAGGGCTAAAACAGCCATTATTTCACTAGCAACTGAAATATCAAATCCAGTTTCCCTCACCATCCCTTTCTCTTCCGGGCCCTGGCCAACGGTGATTTTCCTCAAGAACCGATCATTAACATCCATCACTCTTCTCCACGTAATAGAATTCGGGTCAATATCAAGCCTAGCAAATTTCTTAACTTCTTCAGGTGTAAGGTCCTCAGGTTGAGTTTTGGTGATATCAAGCTTCTTTAATCGTCTAAACATGATATCACTGAATTTCCTTTTTCCTTCTTTATTTGGTGGACATAAACGATTAAAAAGAGCCTTGTCTGATTGGGTAGACTCATGAAAGATCCTAGTATCAATGGCAGCAGCAAGTAGATTGTTTGCAGCCGTTATTGCATGAATATCGCCTGTTAGATGAAGATTGAACTCATCCATCGGGATCACCTGACTGTAGCCTCCACCAGCTGCACCCCCTTTTATTCCAAAAGTTGGTCCTTGTGATGGTTGGCGAAGACACGTAACGACCTAACATTAGAGTGCAACATATAGTATCAAGACAGTTAAAGTAGTTAAAACATTAGATTGTCAAATCTGAAACTTCCATATCCATGTCAAATAGTGAAGAGTTGTAATCCCTTGACAATAACTTGCAAAAGGAGAATAGGAAACCATAAAAAACCAAACTTTCATCTAGTAAGTTGACTATGTAGACTTGTAAATGAATATTTCACAACATAGCTCAACTATCATCGTAGATCAGGAATAGTTAAAAAGTCGAAATAATGCAATAATTCTCGGATTTGAAATCTTTTAACATTAAATTTATATATGAGGAGATTGAAAAAGACATTTCCAATCATACGGACAGCTCATAGCTTCAATCATTGAAATTGCTTAACAGACTAATTTATAAATAAGCAATTCAAAGCATCAGGAATCATGGAACTCCATTGGTCTGCCAGTATCAAGCGACCCTAAAATATATTTCTTTTATCAAAACATGCCTGCCAGTATTCAGAGCTACGTTTAACAAAATAAGAAATTCTAAAGTCCAAAAAAAGAAGTCAAGAACAAAATAGAAATCCCTCCATAAGTAAAATGAATTATCCTGTATCATGGCAAGCGCCAGAGCGACACGATATTATTTAGTATTTGCCTATGTAGAATAATTTCAGTATATCTAAAAGTGAAAATGAATACCTTTCTATCAAGATAAGCACCCAAAGCTTGACACAAACCAACTGTAGTAGTGGACTTGCCTTCTCCAAGAGGAGTTGGAGTAATCCCTCCAACCACGACATAGTATCCATTGTCGGAGGATTCAAGCTCATCGAGTACAGGTAACAACACCTATAGACCAAATCAACCAAGTAATTCAAATTCAAATCTGAACTCAGCGGCCAATATAAACAAGGGAAAAGCATATCAGAAAAATGGCTTTCTCTAGTACTTTTACACCGCTTGAATATCCATTCAACACACTTCCATCTCTACTAAGTCAAAAATCAAGAAGCTAAGAATTTAACACCAGAAGAAAAAAAAAAAGAGTTAACCTTTTCTCATCCTTTTCATTTCCTGCATTATCTTTGAAACAAAACAACATATCTCAAGTCTGGGATTTCAAGGAATTCAACAAGGAAAGAGAAAAGCTTCCCTTTTGGCAGATGAGGCAATGCCCAGAAGAAAACATAGAAAAAGACAGATTTTGCTGATCTTACTATTCAATTTTCTACTTTTTTAACAGCTTTTTTTCAATATCGAAATCCAAACACGAAACGATTAAATCGATCATTAAAGAACACAAATAAATCAAAATCCAATAACCAAAAATAAACAAAGAAAGGGAGTGAAAAGGAAAAGAAAAAACCTTGGCTTTGTATTTGCCATAAAGATCATAATGGTTGGGACTGAGGTTAAGGTCCTTAGCAATCTCAGAAATATGAAATGGTTCAACAGAGTTTGCAATATCTATGTCTGCCGGCACTGGTGATACCACTTCCAACTTCCTTACACTCCTTGACGAACTCATTCTTTTTGGTCTAAATTTTAGCTGATTTTTGGTGGATCTGTTTCTTTAAAATTCAACAATTTGCCTTCTACAACATTAAAAAAAACAAAGCAACAAAAGTCTAAAAACATATGGGAGTGCGTGCGTGCGTTCGTTTTTTCTTATCTAATCTGAGGTGGCAAATAAGAAGGGAGTGGGGAGAGATGCTAATGTTACCATGCAATGTAATTGCTGTGATTAGTACAACCGATGGGTCCGACCTTAGACAGCATCAATTTAACCTGGTTTGCGGATAAGTAGAATCAAATATAAGTTTGAAGGTATATTAATTTTTAGATTTTGGTTTCAATCGAGAAAATTTATTAATTATCTTCATATTTTATTCACCAAAAAATTAATATAATATTTCTTAACTTGATAAGTCTCTAAAAAGGAATTATTTTCAACTATAATCCATGTCAAATGAGCTTTTTTTTAATACAGAAGAATAATGCTTATATCAACATACACAGATATACAAAATATTGAATAGACACAAAACGTTTTCATTTTCCATATAAGCAAACTAAAAGCTTTTTTTCTTCTCCTTTTCCCATTTCAATCTCTTTCTGTACATTATCATTTGAAGCTGAACCCAGAGACTCTTCAGCCATTGAAGTAAACAATTTTCAGTTCAAAAAAGAATGCAATCCCAATGTATGTTTTCACCACTTTTGGCCAATTCATCTACATTTGAATCAAGCTTTAGTAACTCTGGTTTTAACAATCTTAACCTAAACCTTTCACTATAACATATCATATATATGCATATATATTATCTGCAACGGTAAAAAATAATGGCGATGAAGAGAGGGTGATAACCTAATCCTGAGTTACAAAGGTGTGTCCAGTGTGGTCTTAAATCATCCTCCACGGTTGATCAGAACGATAACCTTTTAAGCTTCTAGGCGCTCGCATCTCCGGATTATGATCAAATGTACACGGAGGGGCATTGGTCCTAAGTTGAACATCTTTGTCAAATATATGTTTTCAAGTGTCCTCTACGAAAATTTTGAAAATGAAATCCCGAAAGCGTTTTGAGTATTGCTTTGGATCAACAGCTGAAATTGAAGTTGGATCATATTGCATTGATTTATATGCATGCTCAAGCTTCTTGGTAATATCGTAGTCTTGTAGAATATCGATTATACCAAAAAAGAGGATAACATCATAGAATACACCAGTTGGTTCTCCGATAAGCTGGGTTTCACATTCAGGTTTCCTCACAGTCTTTTCGATCCGAGCAGGCATGCTAATACCTAATCGAATGGAAGACCCCCTGCATTGTCAATTTGGACTATCATCAGTAAATTAAATTGTTATCACTTCATATAAACATCATATTAACTTTTCTTAGATCGAATACTTCTCATGGCCATGTGAAACAATTCAGAAATGTGCTGGACACAAGTACTTCAAGAAAAATGAATAGTTGGAAATAACATAAATTTCAGTGTTCATAAAGTGGGGAAACAGCGATGATGCCTGCTTAGACATATGCCAAGGTATGAAGTACTCTTGAAAACATAAATGAGCATCCAAAAACAAGAACATTCATCGTACCCTGAGGGCTCGCTATCAAGCTGATCCTGTCCTGTTTGAGATAGCCGAGGAACTTCTTCATTTTCATGGTCTGCATTTCCTGCAAGTAAATCCAAGAACATATCTTTACTCATTTAAGCAGCCGTTGATATCAAAGTCACAAAACATTTTAATACCAGAGATCACTAGAAATAACCAGTAGGTGTAACAGCTCCAGAAGCAAGAGGTGTAGGAACTTCTCGAAAGTGAAAACCAACCAACAGACTGTAGTCCATAATTCTCTCTTGTTCAAGTAAGTCACAATCTCTATCAACTTGCCTGCACGAAGGGAAACTTGGATCAGAAAAGAAAAATCAAAAGTTCCATGCTTATCATCCCAAAAGTTTTGAAGGCCTTATCGATCTCAAATCTATGCAATATCCTACAATGGTTTGGTCTTTGCCAAATGCAGCTTAATATGATATAATTTTCTATAAAACTCAGAAACGAACCCATATGTGACATTCACACCTGAGTCCAAGTAATATAGGTTGCAAGAAATGAAGATACCTTAAAAAGAAAGAGGATATTAGAAAATATGATCACCTGCAAAACTCTTCGAACCACGTTTTCTCTAACCGAAACAGATAATTGAGATCAAGGTCTTTGAGGGTTGTAGACGGATCAATTTCTGATTCAGGTTTAGAAGTTGTGCGACCATGGGAAGAACCTTTCAAGTCAAAGCGCCTATGAATGGTATAGTGAGTACATAACAGATTCCCCATTATAACAAACCGTACCTGACTCATTGATTCAAAATGAATAATGTATGAGATTGGTTTCTGAAACTTCATGACTGAGATGAATTATTTATGTTTGAAGTTAAAGTTTTGTAACGTTGACATTACCTTCTTCTGAGCTGTCCCGGTTAATTTCACACAATGAAGACCATAAAATTTGGTGACTAGAGTGTTCTCAAAGGACCGAACATGATTATAGTAGGCTGGAAGCATCCTTAGGAGCACCTGTGACAGTGTCCTCACTCGGATTAGTAAACATTTAAAGCCCGTTAAAGCAATGCACGAATTTTGGGATTATTCAGCCATCAAAAGTGATTTGTGCACCAAATAAATATGAACATTGTCTGAAAACTTGAAAGTTGATAAAGTACTGAATTTTGAGGGACCGAGTATTGTCATCTAGGAAGACTTTTGAAGATGTACGATGAATAACCTTATGTTACGTAGAAGTTTTGATTGAAATACAAAACCAGTGAGGAATTGCAGCTTAATGCAAAGCTATCTTATAATTTCTGAATTCAACTGCAAAAGTGTAATAGAAACGACATTAACTCTTACTTTTACTTCTGCCTTCTTTATCGTCTTTATCATGTATTTGTCATCGTTGGTCAAGTAAAAGAAACTTCCACTTTTTCCAGGGGATGATAGTTCCCGAAGGGCATCATCCCCACATATTGAAATCATGTAATCAGCTGCATCCACATCGAACAATTTCCTAAGGGTTCTGAAAATGTAAAAGAAATTAGCAGTCAGGAACTACACATAACCGCATAATATTGGTTCCAACTTCGTATCATATAGTTCTAGTTTTATTATTATGTACTGAATTCAACAAAGTTTATTGCTTAGTATGTTTCCATTCGCATAAAAATTATTTTCATTATTACCTAAAGTTGTTATACCATTGTAGCATGATTAAGACGAATAGTTCAGCAAAGAAGAATTTATCTGTTGTGAGCAAGAAGATGATTCAGACTCTAACCTGAACACAAGTGGACAATAATCCTTCCACCTGAAATCACTAGATTGATGAGGCGGAGTGTGCTTGGATCCTTCTGGCGGAAATTTGGTCCATACTTTTTCCTTGGGATCAAAAGCTGAGGACTTGAGATCAAGGGATATAACTGGACCAGGCCTTCCAACTGAGTGTCTACAATGTAACCAAAGAATCAATACATGCATGATTACAACACAAACCACTATATCTCCATACTGAAATGTGTTAGACATTGAGAAATCTTCAATTCAAACAGAACTGCGGGTGATGACCCCGACCCTCTAAAGCAAATAAAATGACAAAAGCATAAAGGAGAATAAATACTATATCAGATTCATACAAAAACTCTCATTCCTTGCATGCATTCTTAAACTTGATAAGCATAATCTAGAAGCCAATGCAAATACCAAAAACACATGATGTTGACATTCAAACAACTTTCAATATCAGAGGAGAATGCATTACCTAATACCAAGTTGCAAATTGAGCATAAGCTCATAATTCTTGTGGCCTTTGGATATTGTCTGCCCTTGCCTCTTCGTGGGCGTCTTAAATTGAGGAAGACTCCCTCTTGAAGTAGAATCTTCAAGACAAAGACTCTCAATACCATCATCATCATCCTTGGAGTCCCCTTCACTAATAGCTGAAACATCATGCATATCAGAACTAAAACTATGACAATTTAACTTCCCATCAGACATTCTCCTTGGCCTCCCTTGATCATTCCCTTTGCCCATTCCAGGCCAATGTGGCACCTTTTTTGATGGCAAAATTGACATCTTCTCACCAGGACATATCTTACACTCTTTCAAGTACTCCAAAAACACCACTTGAGGATCCCAATCTGGTTTCTCAGTTGAAGAATCCGAAGGATTATATGTTCCATTCATTTCCTTAACATCCTTACTCCAAACACCAACATAGGAACTCCCATCTGGCCATCTAAAAGTCCCGTTTCCTTTAGGGAAACCATCCTCCCAACAACCCTCATAACTATTCCCATCACTCCACTCCATTCTTCCATTCCCATTCATTAACCCGTTCTTCCATTGGCCATCATAATGAATCCCATTGGTCCACTGGTACCTCCCTTCTCCCTCCTGGAATCCAGTGCGCCATTCGCCTTCATAGTAATCCCCATTGAAGTAATTCTTAATCCCTTGTCCATGTTTAAGGTTCATAACCCAAGAACCTTTATAAGAATCTCCTGAAAAACCTGTAAAAGTCCCTTGACCGTCCATAAACCCGCTCTTGAATTCACCTTCATAGGTAGCACCTGAAGGCCAACAAAATTTTCCCTTCCCCATGATCTTTCCTTTAAACCACCCACCGACATACATACAACCATCAGTCCATAAATATTTCCCATTGCCATGAGGCAAACCATCACACCATTCCCCTATATAAAAGTCGCCTCTTGGGAGGGCTTTTTCAACATGGCGAACTTCACCAGAACCAGCCTCTTCCTCATCAACATGAGCAACAGACATTGCTGTAAATATGCTTATTGCTTTCTTCTTTGCAGCTACTTGTGATTTCTTTACTTTGGTTTCCAGAGCCTTTCTAAAGCCAAGCTTTTTGCTCATTCTATGTATAAACAAATAAAAACAAAGCCTTTGTTCAAACTCTGCATTCCTTTCTCTGTCAACCAAATAACCCAAAGATCAAAAAATGTCTCTATCCATATCTTCTCTCTCTTTCTCCTGCATCAATGTAGGTTTTCAGGAAGGCCAACATAACAAAGAAAAAGAAAAGCATTTATGAAACTCACATTGAAGATGGCAATCTTGGAGGGAAATGTAATAATCTACATAAACGGAAACCAACACAAAAAGAAAGAAAAAACAATCTTTTTTTTTTAAAGTTTCGACCTTTCTGTGTTGATTGGTTAGTTTCAAGAAATGGGTATTTTCAGATTTTGAAAAAAAAATTCAAAGAAAATGGGAGCTGTTGGAATGACGAAGTTCGGAAAAATGAATGGGCTTTTTTTTTTTTTTGTTCTTTGTTTCTGGGTAATTTTTGGTTTGTTTGGAACAAAGACCAAATTTCCTCAGCTTCCCGAATTTGGCTCCTAAAATGTCTAGCAAACGAAACAGTTGGAGGGAGATTAGAAAGGGTGGAAATGATGTTATCGCCATTTTTAGTGTCTGAAAATCTACCAAATTTACCACTAATTTTAGTACATTACTCTTTTCCTTGTCTAAATTCTAGATTTTGTAATTTTAGTACAATAAAAAATAAAATAGTGACAATGGTAAACTATATTAATCTTTGACACCCATCAATCACATAAATATGTGGATCTATTCCTCCGAATAACTTGTGTAGAACCTAATTTAGAAAATAAAAAAAATTTCCCTATTCCATTTTATTTTTTTTTTAAAACAATAGCACAAAGCTCAACCATTAGACAAATAAAAAAATATTTATTTTTTAAAAGAAAAACCTTAAAACCTATGCCTATTTAATGTTATATACATATATTCCACTTTCAAAGTACAGCACCACTTAACATTTGACGTCTCTTTTTCTTTGGGTTTTTCCTTTTCCTTTTGTTTTTATTTTTGTTTCTCTTTCCTCTAGCTTTGGATATTTAAGAATATATTTTGATCTTCATAACTTTAAAGTTCATTGCTTTAATTGAAAACACTAGCTTTAGGGGAGTAGTGTCAGATTTATCACCATCGAATCCATCTTAAATTTTATTTAAAAGCAATATATGCATTGTGTTTGTATTATTTTTTCATTGATTTTCTTATTATATTTAAATTATATACTTTCGGCTTGTATTATATTTATCAGTTCGAACAGTTACTAAGATACAAGCTATCTGGTTAGAAGGAGTGAGTAAGAGAGTAGGGACTCCTTCAAGCACGGCAATTTAAAACAAAGGACATCAAAGTTTGTTTACATAATTTGGTTTTTTTTACGTCTACAAAACTTAGCTCACTGAGAAATATCCACTATCTTCAAACACTTATAACAAGTGACTCTAAGTCTATCACACCCCAGTGACAATTTCCACTCTTTTGTACTTTTGAAGACTAGAACCCTCATCACTAAATTCACCCCTACGAACTTAGCATGTAAAACCACAACACAAAAGTATTACAATCAAATGTGCTCTCATACTTGAACAAATTAAGTGTTCTCAATTCTAAGTACATAAACCTATACAAGTCTCTCAATTATATAGAGTTGTTCGAGACTTGCTAAGATAGAGAAGGTAAATAAAGATTGTTGGTAGCTAGGTCTTCAATGTTACAAACTAATCCAACTTCTTCGACCGAAGGGACTTGATAAGTATGATTCGATTCGGTCGTTATGTTTCCTCTAGTGATATGATATTCAATGATGGGCTAGATATGATCCACAGTCTTAGTATAACCCAAATATTTGATTTAATAAATTGCCAACAACTCAAATATTGAAACAGTCCAGCCTGTCGCTGTTGGTCAAGGAGTGGGCATTCCCTCAACCACTTATTCAATCTTTCCATATTTTTCAACAATCTCCCTCTTTGGCAATTTGTTGAACAAAACACAAACAAAGCAAGAAGCTTAAACAACAATTGATAACTTGCTCCCCTTTAGCATATTTCCTTTTAGTCCAACACTAATGAATCACCAAAAATATATGCAACCAAAGTAAACAACAACTATTCACAAATGAAATCCAACCATTAGAAATAGTAAAATAAAAAAACAATCTTTTAAAAATCATAAGTAGCAGAATTGAATCTCCCCTATCACCAACAACTCCTCTCATTCTCTCTCTTTTCGATCAACAAGATTGCTAACTCACTCTTCTCCAGGAAGGGATATTAGATCAATACAAAGAGCCTTTTACCTATCTCTGATCTTCTTCACAATTTGGCTTCAGTATGAAATCTAGCAATGTGTCGATCATTTGCCTCCATGTAGGTAGTAAAATCACCAATTATCTTTTTTCTGAATACCGGAAGGAATGACCTTAGGGATTGAAGAAGTTGGCACTTCCTGGGTTTAAGGTTCTTCTTTCTACTTAACATCATCTTATCAAAATTACTCCTCCTCAGTAGCAATATCACATCTCCCCCTCAATAGAACCCATCATATTCTTATCATTCTCCACATGCAAATACCTTCTAACGTAGTTTACTATCTTTGTCACTTAACACTTTGTAGCAAATTAGCATAAAATTCCATAACAACATTACGAATACATGACTTGACATAACTCATCAACTCTAACAAACAACTATTTCCAAGAAGTTCAGTTATGCCATGATCAACAAAACTATTCTCCTCTATATTCTACTCTTCTATAAAACTCTTTTTAAGCATAGTAATATACCTCTTAGAAGAAGAAGCATTAAGGAAGACTTTGTTCTTCATCTTTAACATTTTTTCATTTTCTTTATTGGTTGGTAATCTCACTTGCCACAACCGAGCATGTCCTCATCTTACGAGCGTAGGTAGGGCCTAATAAAGTAGGCATTTCCCTAATGATCTCTACATCAATATTCGAAGCACCGGTCTTGGCCTTTTTTGTACTAATAGGAATAAGATCTCTCACTAGTTTCTTTTGTCTTATCTTTCTCTATCACCAATTCTTGAATGTTTTTGGTGCAAATATCGTCTTTATAGGGATTTCTAAAGAAGATGGTTCGATAATGGTACCAGCCACATAGACTAAGGTATTGTCAATGGTAGAGAACGATTCACCTTGACTCGTAACCGCCTAAGTTAATATATCTATTCTCTAATAAGAAATAACAATATGCTCAGGTATTGGTGGATTGTTCAATAAGGCATCAATCTTCTTTACAACTTGTTGGATAGCTTGAGATGACCCAAAAATTTGTGTCACCATAAAAGATAAGACACTTTTTGACCGCTTGGTGGGATTGAAATGGACACTTCAAATGAGAGGTAAGAAACAAGAGGTGTAGGAGCAGTCTGATTTACCTATTAGTGTCATGTGTTTGGGGGAATAGACACTTCCTCATTTACCTATTAGTGTCATGTGTTTGGGGGAATAGACACTTCCTCATTTACCTTATCAGTTTTCTCAACAGGGGGATTGGATATCCCCTCTCCAACGATGTTTCTTATATATATTATGTAACAAATATGATCTTTACACAGGCCATAGTCAAAGAACAGAGATTTGGTTGGACATTTAGAGTGAGAAAAGTTGTCACTTCCCAAGTAAATCAAGTTCTCGTCAAGATATGAATAACGAAATATCTCTAAAAATTAATTCCCACCAAAAATAAATTGGTGCCAGAAATTATTTCATAACCTCCAAAAATCTAATCAAATTAACTAGTAGCATAATTACTCCAAGTACATCAAAAAGGCATGAAACATTATCGTGCGGATGCCTTTCATAATCAATCAACACACCTTATGCTCGACAGACACCAACTGAGCTTCTAAAGCTCTCAAACTTGTTAAAATACAAGGCTTTTGTAAATAAATCAATTAGTTGGCTTTGAGTAGGCACACACTTTTTTTTATCTGTGCTTTCATGATCATCCATATTCTCATCGTAGTCAGTATCATTAAATGCCACTAAACACATTGAATTGTCTTTAGTAAACCAAATGCCAAGATCAAATGTATCATGAACTTACCTAATGATTCATTTGACTGCTTTGACATGAGATTCTCTTAGATTGGCCTGATATCTAGCACACACATGAATGTGTCCTAACATGCGAGTCCGAGGCTATGAATCAACACAAAAATAATTATAATTTAACGGTGTACTGCAAGTATGACAGGTCAAGTTGTAATATTTTTAGTGTTAAAATGGAACACACCGGTATTTCAAGGATCAAACCTAAGGGATTGCCAAATTGGTAAATGTGTTTATCAAGTTATTACAAGTTAAGCAATTACTAATCTAATCGAGTTAGAAATTATTAGTGCAAGTTCAAATAAAATAATATTCGAGCTATATCTAAATTAACAAATAAAAATATCAAACTTTCTTCCTTTTTACTAGAAACAATATAAATGGATTGAAATGGTGATTGAATGAGTCATGGATTACTAGCTATGCTAATAAACCTATGATGATCATATTGTTTGCTACTCCTAGCTAGGAATCTCCTCCCGGTCTCATCCTAAACTAAAATATACTACCTAAGCTCTCTTCTTGGTCTCACTTAGACATAAAAATCTCATTTCGGTCTCACTATTTGATACAAGTGTATCAAAGTCCTACATGATAGAGTCTCTTCTCGATCTCATCTATTTAAATCCTCCACTAGATGTGTCAATTCTAGTGTAATATACAATTTAATACACTTAAACAAACAACCAAACAAGGTATAGAAAATAACTTAGCTAAGTAACACACTCATCAATCAACCAATAGAACAATTCAGCACATGATTGAACTTAAATTCTACACAAACATTTTAATAAACACATGGTAGGCAAAAATATAAAAGATACGGGTTGAGAAAATGCTCATTAATAGATAACATCCGGTGTATAGTGAACCTTTAATACATCTCCATCCACAATGTTCCAGAAAAATTAAGAAACAAAAATACTACAATAAAAACAAAAGAATGAAAAAAATAATTGAAAAGAAGAAAAAATGAAAACCTAAACTAAGAAATATGAAAAGTAAAGAACAAATGTTCAGCCAACAAAATCTATCTTCAAAAGCTTATAAAGTATTATTTATAATCTACTAACATTTAACCTAATATTGACTATTATGCCTTTAAATGAAAAAAGACTTAGGCTTGTTTGGGCACATAATTGCCCCTATAGTTTTTCACTCGTTAGGCAGTGGTGTTGCAACACTTAGGCTTCGTTGTTGTGACACCCCAAATAGTGGCGAATTTGGGGGTCTTAGGGGACTCGGTGTTGCAACACTCAATCTCAGTCTTACAACATTATTGGAGTTGGCCTCAATTTCTTCACTTCAATGCTTTCAAGGGTATCACAACTCCGGAGGCTCGACATTGGCTCGATGTTCCAGGATTCAGCCCTTGGTATCGCAACTCCCACGACAGTGAGCTTCATGTTAATTTTTCATTGAAGTTTTGCATCCTTAAGGTGAAAGGTCTAAGTGTTGCAACTTCCATAGCATCAGTGTTGCAACACCCACTCTAAATGATATTTTTCTCGAGGTTGGGCCATTATCGTCCCCCTACACCAACTCAATCACATTGTTAGGTTCCCCATGGCACCATTTGGCCAATTTAGGTCTCAAAAGGCACAAAACTCAGCAAAAACATTTATTAAGGCTTGAAAGTAAAAGTTGATAAAAACATATAAAACACACTTAAATTGCTTGAGAATAAGTTCCTAAAGTGTATTGGAGAGCCTAATTTGATGTATCAAATTATGATAGATCAAATTCTCCCACACTTAAGTCTTTATTTTTTCTCAAGCAAACACACAATATATGCATAAGATGTCCCTTGAAATATGTTTAACAATAAGAAGCAGGACAATTGAATATTGAATTTATACAAGACATATCTCACATGCAACTAAAGATTGATGTTGAGCTCATTTAAGTACTCTTAAAGTAAATATACTTATTTCACTAAGTTAAAGAACTAATAAACCTAGAGGTAATTCAAATGAATAAATACTCGATCATGTTATCGATCAAGATAAACTATATAGATACGTAGTAGACACAAAATGCGAATCAAAAGCATTCGTTAAGCTAATTATTATTTTCGAACCTGATTTTTTCCAACACTTAGGGCACTAGATCCAAAAGTTCATATATAGATGAAGATTTAAGCAATAATGTGCCTTTACTGCTTCTATTCCAAACCATGTTCTAACATATTCTACAATAGATGAAGAAAAAGATTCAGATAATGATGCTTATAACCATATGTTAAAGAAAATGGAAATATTGTGCCTATTGAATTATTCATTGAGGGAAGAAATTATTATCTTCAAAGGAGAAAAAGAAAATCCTGAAATCATGGTCCAAGAAAAGGATGATGCTTTGAAAGCAACCAAGAAAGAGCTAGATGATGCCAAAGTTGTTTTAAAGAAGTTTGGAAGCCAAAATGAGAATCTTGATGAAATTTTGGCTTCAAAGAGATTTGAACCAGACCATAAAGGACTTGGTTACATTAATAAAGGTAAGAAACCTATCAATCCCATAATTTTTGTTAAAAATAAAGATGTGGGTTCTTCTCCTTATGAGGCAAAAAAAATATCTTCAAAAAGATCGTATGTCATTATTGTGGGGAAACTGGATATATTAGACCCTATTATTTTAAAATGCTGCTGGATTGGAAAAAGTTTAGCTCAGGTGTAAAACATGTTAGAATAATGAATGGAACAAGGAGATCGCAACATAGGCAGGTTTGGGTGAGAAAGGATCGAGAACATATAAGTTTTAAAGATCGATAATTATTAATGCTTGTGTGAAGCATGAAATTGCAGCTGATAAAAATCATTTTGAAGAATTATCGAATATCGGACAAACTTCACCTAGATTTCGTGGAAAAAAATATTGTTGTTCTACGAGCTACAACCCTTATTGTTAATGATGTAGCATTTTATCTCATCCCTTATAAACAACTTGGAGTAATATAATTGGAGATGAATAAAGTGAAAAGGAGATCCTTTAAAATCTTTGCCAAAAAGGGGGAATATTCAAGTGTTCATTTGCTAGTTGGTTTTGTCAAAATGCCAAAGGGTGAGATTGTTGGAAACTTTGACTATTTGTTCCATTTTATGTTTTAACAATAGATAGAACAACAGTTTTGGTGTAGTCAAAGTTATTTGGTTGGCACATTTGCCTATTACATAGGCCTTGATTACGTCTTGTTTAAACCAACAAATAAGGAGAATTTCGTATAAAATAAGGAGTCCAAGATTTTCCATTTGGTTAGCTTAAAGGAGATAGGAAAAAAGTTTGAATTATTGAATAGTGTTATCTTTATCCTTATTATAAAGGGTTTTATGGGATAATTATTGGAGATAATTTAACAGATAAAATCAGCTTTTAAATGAGTGTTTAAAGTTGATCAAAAAACACTTCTAAAAGGGTTGTATGTATTAGCCTATAAATAAGCTTGGTTGTCGCATATTAGTGTTTAGTTTTGGAATGTCTTTTTCAATTGCTTTGTTGAATATTCTTGGTTGTGTAGTTCGACACTCTTTTTAGGTACTCTTTGAAGAGTTTACATTGATTGTAAGTGAGGTGTTTGCGAGAGTGGTTTGTAATGATTTGGGATCAATATTGGGGTTGCAAATATCCGTGTGTCTGAAGGGTATTTTGGGCTTTAGTCAATAGTTGTACCAGACAAATTGTTGAATAAAATCATTCTCCAAGACAGACTTTGCAAATGTAGGTTTGTTTATCTAAACTGCGTTAACAAATATTGTATGTTATTTCTCTCGTTACTTTGCTTCTTATTCTACCTTGTTAAAAACATTTTTTGTCCCAACTTCTTTTCCAACAAAAGGTTGAGCGAAATTATTTTAAACGATTGCAAATTGAATCTTTTTCCAAATTTGGAGGCCAATTGGTTAAGTTGACTATTTAAAAAAAAATAACTGAACTAGTCAATTGTTTTCCCTTATTGGTAAAAAACTAATAAAATGATCATATTTGTTTTAAACAAAAAATGAAAATAAAATTTACTCTAAAATGACTAATAATTATATGAATTTGTGTGACCCAAATTCTTGTTAAAATAAATACTGGACTGGGGTCGGGCCCTACAGGCTGCAGAAGTAAAATCCATATAGAATTTTACTTCATCTATTTGATGTTGATTAGAATAAGGTGTTTTAATCTTACTGCAATACTTATATTTGACTTTGATTAGAATAAGGTTTTTAAACTTATAAATAAACGTAATCATCTCTTCTCCTGTATGATTCAAATTTGACATAGTGAATTTTCTTCTCTTATGACCGTGGTTTTTTCCCGAAAGGATTTCCACGTAAAATTTTGTATGTTCTTTTTTGTCTCTCTTTCTTTGCGATTCATTATCATTATCAACTTCAGTTTACAATTTGATTAATCAATTTAATCAGTTTTTTTCCTCATAATACTTTATTTTAATTCAATTTAAGAAAAAAAAATAATGCATTGAAACTTCATTTGGTAGGACTATTATTTTTTCACTTCTCAATACATAATTTTACTTGGTAGTTTGTAGTCACTTGTTTTCAATAAAGAGAAGGAAAACTTTCTTTAAATTTTGATCCGTCATTTTTTTCACTAGAGTTTTATTAATTTTTTTAATTTATACTAATTATTCTTTATATTATGATAAACTGTTATGATACTTATGTACTAATTAAACTTTTCCTTATGTTAATATATTAAAATATCATGTTGATTAATTTCACTAAATATATAGTTTTGAACAAAAATATTTTGAAAAGAAAAATATATGTTAAAATCATTTAATTAAATATATAATTAAGATAGAAAATTGATACCAACATTGTTGTTTATATGTCACATATACCCAAATGGAACGGAGAGAAAAGGATTTTGATAGGAAATATGTGTTGTCAACATAAGCTTAGGCAATTACAAATGCAAAAGAGCATGGAATCTCCACCTTTGCATCCATTTTTTATGCTATGAGAACATGTTTGATGGTGCACTGTGATTTCTTGGTCTCCCTTTTGGGTTGTTCATCTCCAACTCTAATAGAATTTGTGGTCTCTTTTAGTTCTTTAATAAAATATTTGACATAAAAAATAAATAAATAAAAAGTCTCTTTTTAGCTTTGAGCATATGTAGTCTAAACACGATATGGTAAGCATGAACTTAAAAGTTCTTTGGTTTACCAAATTTACAAATATTAGATAGTTCAACACAAATCTTGAATTTCATCATCAATTCTTTGTTTTTTCTCTTTCTTTTACGAATAATCACTTATTTCGCCCTTCAACTTTATAAAATAATATTTTACCCAATCATTTAATTTTTCATTTTTTAGCCCTTAAACTTACGATATTTATCAAATCACCCCAAAATAAATGAAAAAAAATTAATGTTTGTTAATTTGCTAGTGTGGCATACATGTGGATTGTCATGTTAGCAATTAATTAATTTTTTAAATTTTAAAAATCTTAAAAATTATAAAGATTATTTTAAAAATAAAAAATGATTTAAAAATTATAATTATAATTTTTAATCTTTTAAAAATTAATTAATTGCTAACGTGGCGCATACACATGGACTGCCATGTGGATGACACATCGGCAAAGTTAACAAACATTAACTTTTTCATCCATTTTTTGGTAATTTGACAAATAATATAATTTCAAGGGCTAAAAAAGGTGAAAAATTAAATTAAAGGCAAAAATGACTTTTTTATAAAGTTAGAGGACCAAATAAGTCATTCTACCTATTCTTCTTGATTTTGACGTTGGTGTTATCATGTATATTAGATCAAAAAGTTGATACCTAAACTTTTTTTGGACTTAATTTGTCACATCCAAAAAATCTAGAATAATCGGGTTTGTGAAAATCGAAAGTGGTCACACCCCGATTGATAAGGTTATCTTTGAGCATTTATAAATTGAGAGTTTGAAATGGATACCGAAATTAGGATTATAAATAATTAATTAATGTATTATTATATTAATTAATTTAAAAAGAAACTTGATTATGAGATTTAATTTGAAAATAATGTGTTTTAATTGGTTAGGATCTAATTGGAAAAAGGGGTAAAATGAATTAAAATATTAATAATGAGACTTGACTATGAGTATTAATTATTATATATAAGCTAAAATAAGAATGTGTTAAAACTATAAACTTAAATAAGTTAATAAGAAAAAAAATTGAGTAAATGTGTAAGTTAATAAAGAATATGTAAGTTGAGCTCAAAATAAATAAATATAATTGAGTGTCTAACATAAATAAGAAATGTGCAATAGCCTAATGGTTAAGGCATCACCTCCCTTAGGTGACCAAGGTTTGAGTCTCTTCTTCCCTTTAATTTTAATTTCAAATTTCGGCAAAATATTAGGAAAATTACAAGTGTAGCCTTTAGGCTTCATAAGCCTTAGGAGTTGACCCAATTCTTTCCTTACTAGAATTCATATCTTGTATTCCTTCAAAATTCCAATAGAATTAGAATTCTACCATCTTTTTATCTTATTTTCCTAATTAGAATTTCAATTTGCCCAATTTCAAATCCTAATAGAATTTGCCCTTCATCCTTCTATTTATTCTCTTTTTATTTTCTTTCTCTTTTATTTACACCATATTTTCATTCTAATTGTTGATAATTATTTTACTTTCTCGAATCAAATACTCCTTCATACAATCATTCTCTCTATCAATTTCGTAATTATCTTCAAATAACATCCTTAATCATTGCTAAGAAATGGTAAGTACATCTTGTTTCAAAGAATAAATATTGAATTTACATGATACTCATATACGAAGCTAATTCTTCATTCAATCTAATCAATCTTTTATGATTCTTGCCAAATCTTTCAAAAAATCTTGATAAATCTTAGAAAACAAACTTTAACCCGAGTGAAATTGTCATTTGAAGGACCAGCTTTAGGTACACTGGACTAGATTTGAGCGCGAAGAACGTCGTTTGAGATTTCGGTGACAGGTATGTGTTCTTTTACAAGCGAATTAGAGCAAATCATGCCACGGAATAGGGCCACACGGCTAGCCACACGTCCATGTGCCCTGGAAACCCTAGTGTAGTTTGTGAACCACACGACCTGGACCCTTCCACACAGCCTACCACACGGTTGTGTCTTCCCTGTAGGCTGATTTTGCAAATTTCACACAGCCACAATTTGTCACGCGACCGTGTAACCCTTTTATTTATTCAATTTAGCCCTTGAATGATTTTCGAACTATTTTTAGTGTTTTATTTTATTCACTTAAGCCCCTTATAATATGATTAATGCTAGAATTCATGATCTATTTGACTAAACTAATATTATATATATTTACATGAATTGTGAATAATAATATGTCTATTGTATTTGTATTTGTCATTGTATGTACAGTGTGTCTTATGTTATCGTTAAACCGGACACTTATTAAGCATGACTTTTTGCTACTGAGTTGATCTATTATAAGCATATTATTTTCTACTAAATTGAACTGTTATAATCATATTGAATGCTACCGTATTGTTCTGTTAAAAGCATAATTAAATGTTACCTTATTGATCCATTTTGAGCTTGTCATATTGGATTGCATGAGGGTGAAATGATATGTACGGAGGACAAGTGGCAGTTTAATCTGCAAACAGTGTGGTTCAATCACGAACCAAGTGGTAGTAACTGCAAATATGTGGTTCAATCACGAACCGAGTGGTAGTTTGTTTAATCTGTAAATATGTTGTGCACTCACAAAAAAATGGCAGTAACTGCAAATACGTGGTTCAATCATGAACCAAGTCGCAGTTTGTTTAATCTGCAAATATTTTGTGCACTTGCAGTAACTGCAAACAATATGGTTCAATCATGAACCAAGTGGCAGTTTGTTTAATCTGAAAATATGTTGTGCACCCACAACAAGTGGCTGTAACTACAAATCAGCAGTGGTTTATCCACAACCCGGAGCGATATGGTAGATGAGTTTTGGGGAACTCATAAGTGAGGTGTGTAGAAAAGCTGGGTAGGACATTCTTTTATTATATCGAAATTGTATTGCCCATCATAAGCATGTGCATATAAAACTGTGATTTTTGAAATAGTACAGTGAAGTGATATGAAAAACCGCTAATCTAAAGTACTTTACGATGGTGATTATTCTCAGAATTGTTAATTCATGTGTTTTGTCTTATGTTTTGTTCTGATTTTATTATGATCGAACTCACACTAAGCTTTATGATCACCCTTTTTTTATTTCTATCTCTACAGATAACCCATTAGGTTATGACGCGGACACGAAACTCGAAGGGATTCGACTTGGTTTTGTTTTTATTAAGTATTTTAGATTTACCATTTGATACTTTTGTTATTCAGAGACTGTAATATTTTAATTTCAATTTGTGGCATTTAGGAATTGGGTTTAAAAATCATGCATGACTTTTGATTTAATTTTAGGATACTGAAATATGGTTTTTAATTATTTATACATATAATCAGATTAAATCTAAATTGAATATCACTTTTTCGCTGCTAGATTGTAGATAAATTTTGATTAATAGATAAATGGAAAATTAACTAAGTTTTCTTAAAAGTAGTTATCGTTATTTAGGAAAGTTAAATTAAATCGTTTTTGATAACTTGTGAGTGAGTTTTTCTAAAATAGACAAAAATTTTCTTCCAAAATAAATAAATGTTTTAAATTATCTGTTTTATAAATCTCGATTGCTACTAGGTCATCCTGATGGTCAATGTAATCAACCAGATTCGAGCCTAACGTCTAGGCCAAGTTGGGGAGGTTACATAATTGGTATCTAAACTTGAAGATTGTAAGCCAAGTTGGTACTTTTTCTTAGTACTTGACTAACATTTTAGATTTTGAGTTGACAGTCAATAGAATGTTGGCACGTGTCATAAAAATAATATTTTCTGGAAAATAAAAAATTAAAAAATTATTTTTCATACAAAATAAACTTGGACAAACGATTGTCCAATTTCATTCGAACCTGGACAATATCTTGTTCAGGTTCATTATGAATTTTTTTAGAAATTTTATATTTTTTTATAATTTCAAAAATAGCAAAAAAAATTTTAAAAAATAAACTCTTGATTTTTATAAAAATTTTAGTTTTTTTTAATTTTAAGTTTTCATAATTTTTATTGAATTTTATTATTTTTATTGATTTTACGTACACAATGAACCTGGACAAAGAGTTATCCAAATTTAAATGACTCAAGACAATCATTTGTCTAGGTTCATTCTGAACGTGTATTTCTCTAGTAATTTTATATTTTTAATAATTTCAAAAAATAATAATATGAAATATTTTTAAAATAAATTTCATATTTAAAATAAATTTAATTTTTATTATTTAAGTAATAAATCATTTTAAAATATATTTTGTATTCCAAATTTTAAATAAAATAATGATTATAAATCATTTTAAAATACAATTTTATTATGTAAGTAATAAATTTAAAATTAAATTTCAGATCTTAAATTTGTTATAAATAATTTAAGTAATAAATTAGAATTTATTTTATAACATGAAATTTAAATTTTTTAAAATATTTTGATATATTTTTTTTAAATTTATAGTATATATAATTACTAGAGAAATACAAGTTCAGAATGAACCTAGCCAAAATGACCCCCGAATTCGTTTGTATCTAGACAATTAGTTGTCCATATTCATTGTAAACTTGAAATAAAAAAATAAAATCCTAAAATTCAAGAAAAATTCTAAAAATAGAAAGAAAAATTATTAAGTACAATATTTTATTTTAAAAAAAACTATTTTTCTTTTTTAAATTATAAAAAAATATAAAATTACTAAAAAATAAAAATGAAATTGGATAAATTGTTATTTTAATTAAAAATATAAAATCCAAGTGGATTAGGCATGCAAAATAAAAAATAAATTTCCTTTTTATTTTTATTTTTATGACGATTTTCTATATTCGATTGGCTATCATTCCAGATTCTACCAATGTTAGTTAAGTATAAATAAAAAGTACTTCTTAGCTTATAGTTTTCAAATTTAAGTACAAAGTAGATTAAAAAAAATTAATTACTAAGTAGATACAAATTACCAAATTTAGATACTTTTTAAATAAATCTAACTTAAATAAAATTGATATTTGTATTAATGGAAATTTTAAAACACAACATCCTGGCCCTTAATTTTTTTTAAATGATTTTAAGTCTAGATTTTTAATTGGTCTATGCTTTATATTTGATTAGATTGGCTATGGTTTATAAATTTATACCCACTAAGATGTTGGAGGAAGCATATTCTTCACTGGTTGCTAAGAGTTTGAGGGCATTAAATTTACAAATTAAATGGCAGGAATCTTTGACAAATTTGTCCAAGGCATCAATTCTTCAAGATTTTATATATATATTGCCTATTAAGATGGTGTAAATGTGGATCCAAAGCATGTCTTTTTAGTTGATATTGTCAATCATGTAGGGTTAGACTTTGCTAGAAAAATTGAATGAATGCTATGCCACTTCTTCATGGCATAATCCCTATTTAGATTTGAGTAGCTTACAAGTAATAAGTAGTTAGGTCAACAAAATATGTTAATAATAGAAACTGTGCTTTATTAATTCTTTTTTTCCTCTCTCTGTATATTGTTGCTTGATTTATGTAAGAAAGACAAAAATTAAGGGAAAAATATTATAATGGAGAATAGTAGATTTGTAGCCAGAGGAGGTTTGATTAAATTAGTTTTTAAATGAACTAATGATTTATTTGGTTTTTTTTTTAGTTTTATAAAAAAATTATTTTAGTTTTTTATTTAATTTTTCGTCTCTTTTAGTCCTTAAATTTGTATTGTTAGTCAAATTACCTAAAAATAGATGGAAAAGTTAATGCTGTTAACTTTGCTGACGTGTAATTCATGTTAACAATTTTTTTAAAATTTAAAAAATTAATTACTTGTTGGCGTGGTGTACAAGTGGCAATCCACGTAAGATTGATTTATCTTGTTCATTGTTTGGAACTTATTTTAAAAGATAGAGAGTACTTATTTTGTTTATTGTTAGGAACGTATTTTAGTGCACAATTGTTGTTCAGTCTGTAACTAAGCTTTTAAAGAGGAAAGTTTTAGAGCTAAGAGTGATTTAATTAATGCATAGGAGTGAGGTTGCAACTTGGTGAGTGAGTTGAACTTAAATCATCTCATGCACTGCAGGTTGATAGTGGTCTAATGAATTACTCTCACAGTTAGGCCTCGCAAACATAGGAAGTTTTCAAATTCTTATGTTAATCTTATATTTTTGCTCTATTAGCTAGTAAGGCTAGTTGCAATTGGACGTACAATTGGAAGGAAAATTCAATTAACTAAGTGAAGATATTGTTATTAATTTGCTGAAGACATGGAAGGTACATCAATCTCAAGACCCTTTATGTTGGATGGCACAAATTATGCCTATTTGTAGGCAAAGATAAGGTCGTTCATTTAGTCCATTGATGAGAAAGCTCGGTGATTTATTTTGACTGGTTGGGAGTCATTACTAACTAATATGAGTGGTGGGAAGACTTCAAAACCTAAAGCCACTAGGATTTGTGATAACAAGCTGGCTAATTCAAACTCTAAAGCCCTCAATGTGACCTTCAATGGTGTTGACCCTGAGAGTTCCACTGTACCTTAAAGTGAGTTACTACTAGAGAATATTGGATCATCTTTAAAACTGCTTATGAAGGAACCAATACTATCAAGTGGTCCAAGCTCTAGATGTTGACAAAAAAGTTTCAGACCTTGACTTTTGGAGGATGAATCTTTATCTAAGTTTTATGTAGAATCATGTGATATGACAAATCAAGCATTTGCTCTTAGTGAAAAATATCCAAATGCTAAACTAATCAAAATAGTTCTTAGGTATCTACTTGAATGATTCATAAATCAAAGTAACTTCTATAGAGGAGGAAAAAGATATAGATTCAATGAGAATTGATGAATTCATTGGTTCGTTGCAAACATTCAAGATGAATCTTTAAGAGACAAGAAAGAGGAAAGCACCACAAGTAGCTTTCGTAGCTACAACTGAGTATGAAAATAGCATGGAAGACCTACAAGAGCAATTAACCCTTTGGCCGCCACCAAACGTGCGAACGTTTGACTAGAAATTACTACACCAAATATATATGAAATTAACAAACGGTGTCCGCAAGTATACGGATCAAAGTGTAATATAGTATTTGTACTAACCAAAAAATTTTGCATGGGTGCTAGTTGAGGCGATTATTGAAATTTTGAAAACAGAGTCACAATTTTATTTTATTTTATTTTATTATTTAAAAAATAAAAAAGGAGTCGCCACTTATCCTTTTTTCTAGGTGTGATCGGACACCTATTAAATTCTCTTTTTTGAAGAAAAATTAATTTTAAAATTTTTCTAAAAAAGAGTCAATTTTAGGTCCACGTCAAAATCCAGATAAAATTAGGGTTCGGGAGTCGGTTATGCAAGAGGAAGGTATTAGCACCCTCGCGACACCCAAAATTGACATCTTGTTAAGCACGTGTTGTCTTAATTTTCAAAAATACGAGTTCAATTTAATATTTAATTATGATCCGATTGAAACACAAAAATTTTGATAAACTACATATTATTATATATCCATTTAAATATAATTTGATAATTTACAAAAAAATAAACATTTTATTTTAAAACACGAGAATTTTTGAAAAACACGAAAATTTTTTGAAACACAAAATTTTGATAAATTATATATTATTATATATCCATTTAAATATAATTTGATAATTTACAAAAATAAAAATTTTATTTTAAAACACAAGAATTTTTAAAAAACACAAAAAAATTTTGAAACACAAAATTTTGATAAATTATATATTATTATATATCCATTTAAATATAATTTGATAATTTACAAAAAAAATAAACATTTTATTTTAAAACACACGAATTTTTGAAATACGAGAATTTTTGAAAACACGATTTTTTTTGAAACACGAAAACTTTGATAAATTACATAATATTATATATCCATTTAAATATAATTTGATAATTTAGAAAAAAAAATTAAACATTTTATTTTAAAACACGAGAATTTTTGAAACACGAGAATTTTTGAAACATGAATTTTTTTAAAACACGAAAAATTTGATAAATTACATATTATTATATCTCCGTTTAAATATAATTTGATAATTTTAAAAAAATAAACATTTTATTTTAAAGCACTAAAATTTTTTAATTTTTTAATTTTTAAAAGGGCATATCGTATTTAACACGAACCGATGATATTCACCCAACATAGTGATGAAATCAACGACTTAGTGTCAAATTGATTCGTTGCCTTATTTATTAAAATCATTTAAATTAAAAAATTAAATTAAATTAAAAATATAAATACAAAATAAAATAAAAAATGCGTAAAAACAATACTGGTAACATTCAAAAAGAAATGTCATCAAAATACACGAATTAAATTAAAAGTGGATAAAAAATAAATTACTGAAAAGCCCGAAAATACGAGCTTAATTGAACGGGTTACACGACTCGAAATTTTCTTTCTTTCTTTCTTCCCCTTTTTTTTCTGGCCTGCTGTTGCAGGCGCTGGGCCTCGGCTGGCTGCTGGCCTGCTGCCTGGGCCTGGACTGCTGGGCGAGTAGGCCTGCTGCTGGACAGGATTGGGCCGCGCTGGGGACTGCTGGGCCGCTGGCTGCTACTGCTGGAACGGGCCTAGCTGCTGCTGGGCTGCTTCTTTTATTTATTTATTTCTTTTTTTTGGGCTTCGGGGATGCTGGGGCTTTTTTATTGGGCTGCACTGCTGCTGGGGTTCAAGGTATTCGGCTGAAGGTTCAAGGTAAAAAAAATAATTAAAATTATGTAAGAATTACATAAAAAAAAAAGAAGATGCTGAAATGCCATTAAATAATTGGAAAGATACAATAGATAATGTGGTAGAAAAAATCCATAAAATAATTTATTATATATCAAACACTAATATTTGAAAAAAAGAAATTGAAGTATCATAAATTTAGGGTATGCCCGCTTACAAGGCAATTGACAGTGAAATGCGTATACATTTTTTTTCCTCTGTCGAAGTAGCATTTGTTATTATTAGTACATAAAATTACAAGTTTCAAATTGCAGCATTTCAAACAGACAAATTGTAATTCATCATAGTAGCAATGGAAGAATTGAGAAAAGAAAGAGTGATTTGTTTATTCAGTTTTTAGGTTGGAGTCGCAGGGTAAATGCTTGCAAGGCAACAAGAACTTGTTTCATTTTCTCCTTGGATGCCTCATCAATAAGGTTGCCATCGCTATCGAACTTTGCAGGAGGCTCAAACTCGTTCAAGTAAAACTCAGGCTTATTGATGAAATGAAGATCAAGGAAAACCCCAACTTGGCGAAGATGATAGTGTGATCGCGCACCACCAAAGCCTCCTCCGGCGCTTACAATGGCAGCCGCTTTATCTGCCCATACATTGGGTGATAGTGAACCCCAGTCAAGTGCATTCTTCAGAGGTCCTGGAATGGTGCATATAATGAGGTAACATGAAATGCACTGTTTTGATATTTAAAAGGAATCCAAAAATGAGACATCCTAATAAACTGTCTACAATTTCCAAAGTACAAAATTTACTGGAAATGATTGTATAAAATAGAGATATTATCTCTGGAAATGTTGATGCAGGATTGAACTATTGGAAAAGTATCTTTTCTCCAAATTCATAATCACGTGAACATCAAAGAAAGTGTTCCATAGAAATAGATTAAAATTGAAAGGAGAAAAGCATTGGGGGAAGGGAATGACGATACCAGTAAGGGAATAGTTGTATTCAGGGGAAGCAAAAAGGATGCTATCAGACTGTAAAATCTTCTGCCTGAAAGCCTCAACCGCAGGGGGTAACTTGCCATCAACTACCAAATCTGTGTTGAGCATTGGAAGTGGTGAAATGTCTACGTATTCCATCTCAATCCCATTAATGGACTCTTTGGTAAGCTCCAAAGCTGGAAAAAAAAAACAAATTAAACAAATCAATATTCCCCAGAATTTCAAAATTCAAAACCCAAACTGACAAAATATATACCAGTTCGAATTAAGCCTCTGTTGTTAGAGGCTTTCCTTAAAGACCCACTAATGGCAGCAACTTTAATCATTGGTTTGGATGCTACAACAGTTTCCATTGCTCTCTAATATCTTACAGTCCTCCCGTCTCCCTCTGGGTAAAGTAATTATGAGAGTGGAAGAGTAAGACTTAGGAAAGGAAATTGATGAAATGGTTTGGGATGATTTCTATATTTGAATATGAATGGTCAGATTTGGACTGCTGGATTAGAATAATCAATAAAGTGGTTTTTGTTCTAGAAGTGAGGAAGTCAATTTAGCTTTCAGCCTGCCAACCGCAATGGGAATTAAGGTGTAAACGAGATGTAAGTGCTCATTAATTATTCAAGTTTGATTTAAAAAAAATTTAAATTTGATTCGGTAACTATCGAGTTGAACTCGAGCAACTCAAGCTATCGGTCGAGTTAAATTTGAAATTAGTAATATTTGACTCGAACGGCTTGTGAGCTTTATCGAGTTTTACATATTTTTATATTATTAAATTACATTATTGCCTTCAATACATATTCTTAACCCTAAGTTTATTTTTGAGTTGAACTCGAATACAAAATTGATGAACAAGCTTAATCGAGCTTGAGTTTAAAAATAGAAGACAATGTCAAAGATCGGAAAAGAAAAAGTTGCAATTTAAATTTTGGTTCATAGATTGATGTAACTTGAGAAAGTCATATGGCATCAATTTTAATAGTCTAATGACTTAAATGAAAACTTTTAAATAATTCAATGATCAAATTATAGTTTTATTTAATTAAATGATGAAAACAAAAATTTATTTACCCGAGTCGATTAAAATAGGGTATTTGATCTTTTATCAATTTATGTAATCGAACAAACTAAATTATCCGATTTAATATAAGTATTTTATATAACTAAATGATTTTATTTTTTTCTGAAAAGAAATCTAAATAAAATATAATTCATTGAATTTTTTACTAGCAGAATTTTTTAAAAGAAATTGGTGTATGATGTATTTTGATTACAAACCAATATATCTAAGCGACCAATATATTTTTAGGATATGGACTTCTTAAATGTATTCAAATATTATGTTGAATAATATATATATTCAAATATGTATCAAATGCAAGCATAAATAATAGTTTATAATATAAAGTAGCGAAAAAGATTGAACATAAATACCTCCAGTCATTACTTGAATTAAATGCCGAAATTTAAATGTTATTATTATTGAGCGCGTCAAACTACCAACGAGGTCGTCAAATTTAGCCATACAAAAAATAGAAAATCGTCAAAATCTTTTAAAGTACTCGAAAACCTCATTAAATGGAATATATAGTTTTTTTCCTCTGTCGAAGTAGCATTTGTTATTATTAGTACATAAGATTACAAGTTTCAAATTGCAGCATTTCAAAGAAAAACAAACTCCCAAAATTACAGGAAATTGTAATTCATCACAATAACAATGGAAGAATTGAGAAAAGAAAGAGTGATTTGTTTACTCAGGTTTTAGGTTGGAGTCGCAGGGTAAATGCTTGCAAGGCAATAAGAACTTGTTCCATTTTCTCCTTGGATGTCTCATCAATAAGGTTGCCATCGCTATCAAACTTTGTCGGAGGCTAAAACGCGTTCAAGTAAAACTCGGGCTTATTGATGAAATGGGGATCAAGGAAAACCCCCTCTTGACGAAGATGATAGTGTGATCATGCACCACCAAAGCCTCCTCCGACGCTTATGATTAGGAACTGCCCTCTGAATTTCTAGATTGAAGAAAAAAAGTAGAGTAAGAAAACTCAAGGTTTCTGGGTAATCATGGAATATGGGTCTTAAGGGTTGAACACATTTAATTTAACTGGTACATGGTTGCCATGCTTAACTACCAGGATGAAGGAGGCTCTAGCGTTCGAAGAAGCTAACCTAATGAGGCAAGAAAACAATGTGAGTTTTTACACTACAACCCTGAAATGCTAATTATGTTGAAAGTCAACATAGGTCTATGAGTATCTGCCATTTTAGTTTAGTAGGCACGATCCACGATGTTTCATTCATAAAATGCATGTAATGCATGTAAGGGAATCATTGTCGGGATTAGACAAAGTTAGGAAGGGAAAATGGGTGATTATGTTAGATATCGTCATACAGTGATTTTATGTGCACCCGTAATGAGCGAAGCTTTAGGCCTTGCGACAGGGACACTGCAGTGTTCGAGCACCAAGGTTAGGAACAGTGAAATAGAGGAATTGAAGGAATGCAACAGGAAAAGTGAATACGAAAGACCATGGTTAGGTCATGGGTCTGATCGGAGGTTATACGCCAGAAATGAGTAAGACCATAATTGAAAGATGTTATGCCATCATCATAAAAATGAGTAAGACTATAGCTGAAAGACGCTATGGCATCCCTTGTGTATTCCACCGAGACACTAAACACATAGTAGTCCATCAGGATACTAAACACATGGTAGTCCATCGAGACATCAAACACAAGGTAGTCAACTGAGACTGTAACATGGGAAGTCTGCTAAGGTGTAATGACATGAGGACTGTAATTGGAAATCCTACGAATCATGAAGAAAGTCAATGGTGAAAATAGAGTTTGCGGGTGATTGGATTCATAAGTCACATTAAGAAATGAGTCAGCGTGTTAAGAGAAGTGGACCACCAAAACAATAAGAAATTTTAAGGTTATGTACCAACCCCAATTAAGGCAAAAAGGGAGAGAGGCCCTTTAAATAAAAAGGTACTCATAATATACGCATATGCTAGCCTGTTAGGGAAGCTATGGATTCCATGCAAAGTAAATAGGCATGGTTGAGTATGCACTAGTACGTTGTTGTGAACATATGTTAATATTATGGAAAAAGGTAAGCCGAAGAGTTGAATGGGTTGAATCAAGTTCTCTTGAGAAGAAGTATATGCCTAAGGCCGACTGGCCAGTAAAGTGCGCCAAAAGATAAGGGAAGCGGAGGTCAGATCTAGCCAATGAGAAAGGCAAGGATTTCGTTGAGCTTCTAAAGTAGGAACTGCATGTGTTAAGAAACCTTCTTTGAGGATATTTTGACAGATCAAGGGTCCCGACATTTCCAATAAGCCCTAGCACTCCAAGGCGGTGAGGACATTGAACTCTAAGAAAGGCCACAGATATAGAAATCACTTGGGCAATTGCCAAGCGTCGACCACCATTATTATTGAATATGGTTATTAGAGAGATAAATTTTGTACTGAACGTCTCACCCATTTTATAAAATTTTATATGTGGAATTCACTAAGTTCCCTTGAACTTATCAGATTTTTCTTTGAATGTAGGTTAATTAAAAAGAATTTGTAACAGCCCGATTTTCAGTAGTGTCGGAAACAGTGGTTCGAGACCATCAAATCCGACGAGTAAGTTCATAAATTGTATTATTTAGTATTTATCAGACAAACGTGATTTTAGAAAGAATTTTGAAATAGTAATTTATGTTTCAGAATAAACTATTAGGTTTGAGTGAAAAAAACCTAGGTCAAGTGGTTTAGAAAACAAGGTATCTAAACCTCAATTTTATAATTCGAGCCATAAATATTTTTATAAATATTTACGGAGTGTCATTTAGGTAGTATTAAAGTTTCGTTAGAAAATCTTAACGTTTTGATATTTAATTAATTAAAAAGAACTAAATTGAAAAAGGTGCAAAACTTGCTATTTAAAAAAATAGTGATTAAATAGCCTAAATGGTAAATAAGGGAGGACTAAAAGGGAAAATTGACACACAAGGGATGGCTGAGGCGGCATAAGCAGAAGAGAAAACAAAAACATGTGATTTAAGGGCAAAATTGGAAATGAAATAAAATTAAAATAGCCAAATGAGATTTTTAATAGTTTCTAGACCATTTCTTCTCGGATTTTCTATCCAAAAACACCATTGAAGAGCTCTTAAAGTTGGTTTTCATATTTTAGGTTCATGTGAGTTTAATTTTTGCCTTTCTCTTGTAAGTTTTGTGCTTTTAAAACTTTTACAATTAGGTCTAACTAGCTATTTCATTAGTTTTTTATTTTATTGGAAATTTTGAAAGTTATCATTGATGAATATTGGATTTTTTTTGATGAAATGACATGGGTTTAGAGCTTTAATTTTATTGTATGATGATTTTACATAGTGATTTTGTTAGATATTGATTTTAGGACCTAATTATGAAAAGGATAAATATTAGGGTTTGGTATTAAATTTCTATTTATGAAGGGCTGTATGACAGCCTAGAATTTTTAGATAGCTTATCAATTGAGAAAAATTAGCTCATTTGATAGACTAATTAGTTAAGGGACTAAATTGTAAAAGTTGTAAAAGTTAGGGCAATTGTGTAAATTCAAAAAAGTGTGGGGTATTAATTGTGAAGTGAATTGGAACTGAAATATATACTAATGAATAAGTAATTTTATATTTTAGATCAAAAGCCCGTAGACACTCGTGAAAAAAGAAAATTAGCATAATAGTCCATGAACTTCTGCAAATCTTACAATTTAACCCAGGTAAGTTTGCACGGTTAAATTTTAATATTTCTATTAAATTGATGAATAGTATTATATATTTATTCTATTGTTGAAAATAAAATATTGTTAAATTTATAAATTTGAATTGAATATTCGGGGTAAATGGAACGCGGGATTTGAGTACATTCATTATGTGGCAAATTGACGACATTCGAGGAAAGTGATAATAAATTACCCAAGTAAATCGAGGTTCGGAATTTGTTGCGAACCTTCATGTTTACTTTCCATTTAGCTGTCACGGGCTTCTGTTCAACTCTAATGAGTTTTTATTCAGCTCTACTGAGCTTCTGTTTAACCCTTATGGGTTTCCGTTAAACTCTTACGAGCTTCTATTTAACCCTTAAGCGTTTTTGTTTAGCTCTCATGAGCTTCTGTTCAGCCTTCAGGCTTCTGAAAATGATGTACTCTTATCTGTAAGCCGTTCTCCAATTTGGTAAGATTTGGTAAGTGACTTATATAATTGAAATTGGAAGAATTGTTGTTTATTGTTGGTTTTGATTTGAAATAAGTGTATTCATCATTTGAAGTTTTGATTGGCAGGAAGTTTACATTGAATGATTTTATTTAATTGACCTGTTATAGTAGGTTCGGTAAGATTTACGTTTAACCCATCAAACTTACTAAGCTTTATTAAGCTTACTTGTGTTGTTTAATGCCTTTGTAGATTATCGTGAGGTCGGGAGACTGGGTCAACACATCAAGTCACATTATCCAGCTTATTCTGGTAGCTTTTAAAACGTACACTATTGTTTATATGGCATGTATAGGGTTGGAATGGTTTTGAGTAAAGTTGGTTTGTGTAAATATTATGAATTACATTTTGTTTATATTTCCAATCAACTTATATATGTATGAGTAGTCATCATCATGCTTGATATGTTAAGTGTGGTTAATTTATGGATAATTTATAGGCATGTTGGTGAATGAGTTGGTATAGTATGCTAGATATAAGTAATCAAATATGTAAATTGATTAATATGGTAAATTAGAATGCTAGATGCATGTGATAATATGACATTTTTAGAGCTAGGAATTGGTTGTATTGATAGTCTTGTTGTGGCCTACGAGTGTTAAACTTAAAGCATCTAGGTTGAAATAAAATATGGGTGAGAAATGTGGCCTTAAAATGGCCTATTTTCATCTGCACGGGCAGAAACACAAGCGTGTGTCTCAGCCGTGTGTGACACACGGCCTAGCACATTGGCATGTGGTCTGTCCGTGTGTCCCCTGCATCCTTAAAATTGAGAAACAGAATGTTCAGGTATTTCCATACGACCTAGCACACGCGCGTGTAGATTGGCCGTGTAACCCCTACACTTTAATTTCATAAGTTAGTACTCTTACACGGCCTAGCACACAGGCGTGTGGCTTGGCCGTGTGACCCAAGTCAGAGAGTTACACGGGTACAGACATAGTCTGGGACACGACCGTGTGCCTCTATTTCGAATGCCTACACGACCCAAGACACGGGTGTTTCTCTTGACTGTGTGATCCACATGGCCTGGCCACACGGGCTTGTGTCCCCTGCACCTAAGAAAAATTTTGAAATTTTGCAAAAAATTCTCTGAGTTTTTGGTTTAGTCCTGATTCATTTCTAACGTGTATTTTGGGCTCTGAGGGCTCATATAAGGGACAATATGAGTGATTATGATTAGTTTCTAATATGTATGTTAAATAATATGAAATGTTTGTATTTGATATGAAAAGTCTAGTAATGCTCCATACTGGTCCGGCGACGGATTAGGGTTAGGGTTGTTACAGATGCAGTAAGCGAGAGGGACCAATCTAGACTCTACTAAGTGCTAGGTGAACGTGGCAACTTTGCATGTGTATAAATGGCCACTCGTAGAGGCTTTGCCTCAAGGTTCAAGTCGCTTACAAGTATTTTTGAGCCTCTATCCAAAATTTGTAACCGATCGCAGGAATCACTGATTTAAAGTTTTATTTCTAGTAAAAAATGAGTTGTAAATTTAGTTATACTTTAGAACCTACGTTGTTTAAATATGTAATTGAACCCGAAACAAAAAGTGGTGGTAAGACATCCTGGTTTATGTAGTATCCAAAACCCAGACTTGACAATCAGGTCGAGTAGAGGGTGTTACATAATTGATTTTTCATCTTACTCCGGATCGATGTACCAACCGACTCTCGATCTGTCCAATCCAGTAACTTCGATTTCAACAGCATTGGCGCTCAACACAAGCACTCTCAAAGTATTTTTCATATATTTTTATGATATGTATATCCTCCATATATCCAAATATATTTCACATATAAATATTTTAAAAATAATAATAATTGAAGTAACATGCATTTAGATGTGGCTGCTTAAAAGGTAGTGGACAATCAAATGCGTATAGCTTCTTCCTTTGTCCAAATAGTGTTAGAACTACTTATGGTTCGTGGGGTCATTCTCATGTTTCCCATCCCCCCACTTTTGTTTCCCACTACTTTGTTTATGTGGTAGTGGGTGCATGTGTGATAGTGGGATTGGTGGTTTTTTATGGGGAATCACCACTACAAATACTAACTAGCTTAAAGGTCCCTAAGCACCAAAAACAAATTTATGAAAATATTTCATCTAGTAAGGTTTCCGAGTGCTTAGAAGATTTTGGCGGTTTTCAATTTTTCGTAAGGCTAAATTTGACGACTTTGTCGATGGTTTGACGTTCTTGACAGTAGTGTAACAACATTTGGATTTGGCATTTGATTTAGACAATAGCTGAAGGTGTTTATGTTCAATCTTTTCTGCTGCACTATAACGTTTGAACCGTTATTTATGCTTACATTTAGTATCAGAGCAAAATTAATCTGCATTCTTCGTGTAATGACCCATTTTCAGTAAATCAGAATAGTGGTTTCGTAACCACAAATCTGAGTTAGAAAGAAAATTTATTTTGATATTGTGATATGGTCTATATTATGATAGGAAGGTTGCATGAAAATTTTGATAATAAAACTTTATTGATTATATGGTAAAATTTATTTAAATAGATTAAATAAAAAATACATTTCCGGGACTTTGTTCCGGTAAATCAGATTTGTAAATATTTGTTATAAATATTTACTAAGTTAGTTGTGTGTCTAATTATGTTTTGACTAGGAGAATTTGATGTAATTAGAAGTAATTAGGAAAAAGGGATTAGATTGAAATAAGTATGAAAGTTTAATTATAAATTAAAGAAAGTTAAAAGGACCAAATAGGCAATTATGCCTTTTTCTAAAATTGAGGCGGCATAACAAATGAAATATCTAAGATATTTTTTTAATTTAAGTTATATATATTATATTATGTTATTTAATTAATAAGTAAGTTATTATATTATATTATTATAATATTATATTATTATATACATAAAACAAAAGAAAAAGAAATGAAAAGAAAGAAACAGAATACAATTCGAAACGGAATAGGGGAGAAATAGGGGAGAAAGAAAGAAAGAAAAAGTAAAGAAGAAAATTAGGGATTTTTAGGTTCAATTTCAAATTGGTAAGTCAAATTAAGTCCCTTTCTTGAAATCTTTGAGTTTTTATGATTCTAGATCAAAATATTAGCAAGTATATGTTGAAATTTTGAAAGTTAGTAGAATTTTTTATGTAGTTTATATTGAATTAGTGGATGAATTAGAGGTTGAGTTGATGGAAATTCAAACTAGGATTGGGAAAAAGATTAAATTGAGAAATAAGTTATAAGTTTAATGTAAAATTATAAGAAATTCGAAATTAAGGTTTATTAGTGAAAATTTGAGAGTTAAGTCAAGTTGTAAGTAGAATTTAAGTAAAAATAATGTATAGATTGTGATAGAAATGGAAATAATTTTAGTTATGAATTAAATTGAAATATTAGCTAAGGTAAGAAATTATGAAATTATTATATCATATATGTTTATTCTTATTAAATCATATAGGAAAGTTATTTGATTGTTTTTTTCTAATATATAAATGTTATGTGTTTTATATGAAATTGAAGAAAAAGGAAAAGAGAAGGCTAAGGAGTGAAGGAAGATATCATCTCAACCTTTTTGTTGTAAGTACTACAAGCTTATTTTTTTAAAATTATTTTATTTAAATGCTTATATTATAGTATAGAATTATTTGGAAATAAAATAAAATAAAGTAAAATAAAAGATTATGGAATTATGAAGTTTGTAAAGAAAATTATAGATGGAAAGTATGTAGTGGTATATTGATTGAACATTAAGTAAATATTGTGACAAAAGTGTATATATGTGAAAATGGTGTGATAATTGTGAATTGTGAAATGTGCACTAAATTGTAATGATGGAGAAATGAGAAATCTTTTTCGAAATAATTCTATAAAGTATTTAATTGAATGAGATTCAGTTTTAATGCCCAAGTAGATGGAATTTAGAACTACCAGGATATTAGTGGCATGCCATTAAGGAACTTTAGTGCGCTCTCTGATTATTAGCACATTGGTGCTCTCTGACTACTAGCACGTTGGTGCTCTCTGATTATTAGCACGTCAGTGCTCTCTGTTTAGCACATTTGTGCTCTCTGTATAGCACTTTAGTGCTCTCTGTTCATTAGTGCATATCAATGCACCTCTGTATTTGTTCCGTATATCCTGTGTGTTCTATAAAATCTACTTTGGGCTAAGATTATGATTTGTGGAAAAGCGAATCATTAAAATGCTAAGGTAAGTTTTATGAAGCTTATACGTACGTAAATACGTAATAACAGAATGAGTTTGACATATTTTGTTTAGATTTATTTATTTGTTTATTCTTGTAGTGCTTACTAAGCCTTCACCGGCTTAACGCGTTTAATTTTAACCCGTAGGTACAATTTGAGTCGAAGAGGTAAAGTCAGGAAAGAAGATTCCTCATCTCATCACATCTTCAAGAGCTTCAGAAGTAGGTACCATATTTTGAATTAAAATGGCATGTACATAGACAGTCAGTTATGCTTCCATGTGTTAGGAATTAAAATGTAAACTCTTGGACTTCTATCTATTTTTAGGTATTTTACGTATTTTGATATATATATATATATATAAAATGAATTAATAAAACTATATGTATGTTTGCAAATATGGTTGGTAAGTTATAATGCTATGTATAAATGTTTTGTTTAAACAATATCTAGCCATAATCGTTTTTGCACCAAATGTAATAGTCTTATACCGGGTCTGTATGGTTAGATCAGGTATAGGGTTGTTACACTTCAATTTTAAAAGTTTACAGATTTCTCAAAATAACAATATCATGTTTCTTTGAATTATTTTTTAAACATTTTTTGAGAATTTTTTTTGCAAATTTCTTTTTGCAAAATCCTTGGATTTTATTAAATTGAAATTTCTAAAATTAATTATGTTATGAATAATATAGTGAAAAATTTTACAAATTTGTTGTTTGAATATTTTGTATGTGTCTAAAGTAAATGGTTGTATGTGAATTATCTAGTTATTAGTTTCGTAATTTTTTTAGGTGCATAAAAACTGTTAGACTTATTGCATAAGGTATTTAGCAATAAAAATTTATAATATATGTCTAAGGATCCAAATAATTTTATTTAATTAGAAAATTAGCCATAAAAACTTTAATTAAATGAAATTATTTATTGTAGTAATGATGTCATAAAGTTCATAGACATTAGATGTTGCATAATGGCTTAGCAACAATCTTGAATAAAATTTAAGGATTAATATCTAGCTAAGTGATTTTCATAATTTTATTTAGTAATTAAAAGACTAGCCACAACATCATTAGTTAAATAAAATTATTAAATTTAAAAATCACATACGGAAAGCATAAGTATTAAATCTCATTGCATAATTAATTAAGATAAAATTATTAAATGACTTTTCATATTTACTCACAGGAATTATGAAAATAAATTTAATTATTTTTATCAAAAGAATAGTAAACAATTCTACCATAAAATGGATCAAATTGAATTAAAAATTTAGCCCACAAGTAATTTTTATATCACTAGATTCATTATTGACATAATTTGCATTAGTAAACTATGATTTATTTTTGCCTCAAATTTTCGTTAAGCATATAGGTTCATTTATTTTGCATTTTTACAACCTGCGACTATGTCTGATAATATAGTAGATATCTCCGAATTAACTAGTAAGAACTTTAATATTTGGAAGGAGAGTATTCTTCTCCAATTGGGATGCTTGGATATTGACTATGCCATAAGGAAATCTAAGCCATATATTACTGAAACCAGCATTCAGGTTGATCTTGCTCTGCATGAAAAATGAGAGTGATCTAATCGCTTAAGTATCATGTTCATAATGAGTAAGGTTATTGTTGATGTTCATAGCTCAATTGGGCATTATGAGAATGTCCAAAAATTATTAACGGCTATTGAAAAACAATTCAAAACTTCTCAAAAGTCATTATTCAGCACCCTGATCATGAAGTTCACATCAATGAAACTCACTACCGTGAAAGGTGTGCGTGATCACATGAACAAGATGAGAGATTTAGCAGTTTAATTCAAAGCACTTGCGGTTGAAATGTCTGAATCTTTCCTTGTGCATTTTATATTGAACACTCTTCCACCTCAGTATGGGTCATTTAAGATCTAATATAACATACATAAGTATAAGTGGTCTATCAATGAGCTTTTAACCATGTGTGATCAGGAAGAGGCTAAACTCATACTAGAGACTAGAGGGAGTGCATTGACGGTTACTCAAGGAAAGAAGATGATTCAAGTTAAGCAAAAGGGGAAGGCTAAAATGCAACCCCCAGCTAACATAAAGAAAGAGACCAAGTGTTTCTTTTGTAAAAGCAGGGACACTTAAAGAAGGATTGTGTCAAGTTCAAGAGTTGGATTGAAAAGAAAGGTAAATCAATCTCACTTGTTTGCTTGAAGTTGAATATGGTTGATGTGAATTATAACACATGGTGGATTGATTCTAGTTCTACAACGCATATCTCAAATTCCTTACAGGGATTAAGAAATCTAGGGGAACCAGTGGGAGCTATGCGACACATCTATTCAGGAAATAAGATGGAGTTGTATGTGGAAACAATTGGAACATGTGACTTAGTACTTAAGAGTGGCTTTGTTTTAATTTTAGAAAAGACTTTTTGTATTTCCAGTTTTTCTAGAAATTTAGTTTTTATTTCATGACTTACACCCTTTGGGTATTGTTTTAGTTTTTCAAGCACTAGTTTCGGTTTATTTTATAAATCTAAACTTGTTGGAAATTATGTTTTATCTAATGGTCTTTATTCTCTTAATTTTCAAAATAATGTCACTTATAATGTTATGCACGTTCAAAATGGTATTAAACATTGTGTTATAAATGAAGATTCCTCTATTTTATGGCACAAGAGATTAGGATACATCTCCATTGAAAGGATTAAAAGATTAGTAAATGGTGGGGAACTTAGTACTTTAGGTTTTACTAATTTCAATACTTGTATAAACTGCATTAAGGGCAAGCAAACTAACAAGTCAAAGAAAGGTTCCAAGAGGAGTTTGACCATATTGAAAATCATCCATTCTGATATATGTTGCCCAGATATAGATGTGCAATGTCAAAAATACTTCAGCACTTTTGTAGAAGATTACTCATGATACATGTATCTCTACATGCTTCATCACAAAAGCGAAGCATTATAAGCCTTTAAAGTTTTCAATGTTAAAGTAGAGAAACAATGCAGTAAGCAAATCAATATTGTGAGAACTGATAGATGTGGTAAGTATTATGGTAGATATAATAAAGATAGACAAACACCTGGTCTATTTGCAAAGTTTCTTCAAGATAACGATGTAGTTGGCCAATACACCATGTTAAGCTCACCTGATAAGAATGGTGTTGCAGAAAGAAGAAACTAAACTTTAATATATATGATGCGAATTATGCTTAGTAGTTTTAAGTTGCCTAACTCCTTATAGGTTAAAACTCCCAAAATGGTTGTGTATATATTAAAATGAGTTCCAACCAAGGCTAACCCAAAGACACCTTTAAGTTGTTCAAAGGTTGGAAATCGATTTTGCGACATATACGAGTATGAGATGCCCATCTAAAGTAAGAGTTTATAACCCATAAGAAAAGAAACTAGACCTAAGGACCATTAGTGAGTATTTCATTAGATATGCCGAAAGGTTCAAAGGATACAGATTCTACTGTCCATCTCATAGCACTAAAATTATGGAATCGAGAAATGCAAAATTTCTTAAGAATTACTCAATTAGTGGGAGCGATCTATATCAGGACACAATTCCCGTGAGTCAACTTTTTACTTCAAGTGAGAGATTAGTTATCATACATAACACCCCTCAAGCTCAACCAGGTGTTGAGCAACCAATCAATGAAAATCCATGAGCTGCTGAAAACACTATAGTAAATCAAGTTGTTCAAGAAAATCTGGAAATTATTAAACAACTAGTTGAACAACATGACCCACAAGAAAATGTTGGTTCAACATTAAGAAGATCTACCAGAGAAAGGAAATCAATAATTTCTAGTGATTATATTATGTATATGCAAGAGTCTGACTATAATATTAGAGCTGAGAATGATCCCGAGTCATTTTCACAAGCTATGAGTTGCAAAGAGTCAAAATTGTGGTACAATGCTATGAAAGAATAGATGAATTCCATGAAAAGTAATGATGTTTGGATCTTGTGTCGTTGCATGAAGGCGTAAAAGCCATTGGATGTAAATAGGTCTTCAAAACAAAAAGAGACTCAGTGGGAACATAGAAAGATATAAAGCTAGACTCATTGCAAAAGGATTCACTCAACGAGAAGGAATTGATTATACTGAGACTTTCAGTCCTATATCTAAGAAAGATTCCTTGTGCATTGTGTTAGCATTAGTAGCTTATTTTGACCTTGAGTTGCAACAAATGGATGTGAAAACCACTTTTCTCAATGGTGACCTAGAGGAAAAGATATATATGAGACAACCTGAAAGATTCTCCTCTAGTGATGGTGAACACTTGGTATGCAAGCTAAAGAAGTCCATGTATTTAAAATTTCATGAAGTTATCCATTTATTTGGTTTTGTTGAGAATATTATGGATCAATGCATATACCAGAAGGTCAGTGGGAGTAAAATTTGTTTTCTAATTCTATATGTGGACGACATTTTACTTGCAACAAATGACAGGGGTATGCTACATGAGGTGAATAATTTCTTTCTAAAAAATTTGATATGAAAGATATGGGTGATGTGTCTTATGCATTGGCATTAAGATTTATCGTGATTGACATCGTGGTAACTTAGGTCTATCTCAAGAAACCTATATCAACAAAGTTTTATAAAGATTTTGGATGAAAGATTGTTCATTGAGTGTTGCTCCTATCGTGAAGGGTGATAAGTTCAATTTGAACCAGTGCTCAAAGAACGAATTTGAGAGGGAGCAAATCAAAAATATTCCATATGCTTCTATTGTTGAAAGCATGTTGTATGCTCAAGTTTGCACAAGACCTGACATTGCATTTACAGTCAGAATATTGAGAAGATATCAGAGTAATCTATATATTGACCACTGAAAAATTGCAAAGAAAGTTTTGAGATGTCTTAAAGGGACAAAGGACTACATGCTTATGTACAAACGATCAAACAATTTGGAGGTGATTGGCTACTCCGATTCAGACTTTGTCGGCTATGTTGATTCACGTAAATGAACATTATGTTATATATTTATGTTTGCTAGTGGAGCTATATCTTGGAGGAGCATCAAAAATACCTTAACTACTACTTCCACTATGAAGGCTGAGTTTGTTTCTTGTTTTGAGGCTACCTCACAAGGAATATAGTTGAAGAGTTTCATTTCTAGGCTTAAACTTATGGATTCGATTTCTAGATCATTGATGATATATTGTGACAATTCAACTGCTATCTTTATGGCTAAGAACAATAAAAGTCAAAGTCAAAGTAAACATATCTACATTAAGTATCTAGCCATAAGGGAACATGTTAAAAAAAAAGAAAGTGATCATTGAGCAAATCAACATTGAGCATATGTTAGTTGATCCTTTGACTAAAGGCATGCCACCACAAAAAATTAAGGATCATGTTATCACCATGAGACTTTTCCCACCTTGTAAATTTTTGTTGTAAGAATGATTATAAAGAAACTCTGTTAAGTTTGATGTTTCTCATATTTTGTGCGCATATTAATTTGATTATTTCGAGAAATGCCACTAAAGTTTGGACCTGGAATAAACATTGGGTTTATTTATTAAAAATTTTGGGCTAACGCGTTGAGACATAATATATTGTGGTACATGGAAGATACTACTTAAATTCTAAGAGAAAATATTGTCATGATTCGTGCATTATGTTTTGACTTTAAGTTTTCATAGACAATACGAACCAAATGGGAAAATGTTGAAACTCCTTATGGTTCGTGAGGTCATTCCTACGTTTCCCATGCTCCCACTTTTGTTGCCCGCTACTTGTTTATGTGGTAGTGGATGTTTGCGTGATAGTGGGATTGATGGTTTTTTTATGGGGAACCACCACTATAAATACAAACTAGCTTAAAGTCCCCTAAGCACCAAAAACAAATTTATGAAAATATTCCATCTATTGAAGTTTTTGAATGCTTAGAAGACTTTGGCAGTTTTCAATTTTTCGTATGGCTAAATTTGACGACTTCATCAATGGTTTGACGTGCTCAACAGTGGTGTAACAACATTTGAATTTTGGCATTTGGTTCAAACATTGACTGAAGTTATTTATGTTCGATCTTTTCTGCTGCACTATAACGTTTAAACCGTTATTTATGCTTACAAGTAGCATTTGTTATTATTAGTACATAAGAACACCATTTCAAAAGAAATTCTAAAAATGACAGCAAATTGCAATCCATCACAATAACAATGGAAGAGTTGAGAAAAGACTGAAACGCTTGATTGGTTTACTCAGTTTTTAGGTTGGAGTCGGAGGGTAAATGCTTGCAAGGAAAGAAGAACTTGCTTCATTCTCTCCTTGGAATCCTCATCAATAAGGTTACCATCGCTATCAAACTTTGCCGGAGGCTGAAACGCATTCAAGTAAAACTCGGGTTTATTGATGAAATGTAGATCAAGGAAAACCCCAACTTGGCGAAGATGATAATGTGATCGCGCACCACCAAAGCCTCCTCCGGCGCTTACGATGGCAGCCGCTTTATCTACCCATACATTTGGTGGTCTTGAAGCCCAGTCAAGTGCATTCTTCAGAGGCGCTGGAATGGTGCATATAATGAAGTAATGTGAAATGGACTGTTTTGATGTTTAAAAGGAATCCTAAAAATGATAAATCCTATCCTAGTAAACTGTCTAGTATCCAAACCATACAACTTCATATATATATATATAAAGGATGGATTTATATTTGAGATGATGGGAGTGCATATATAATTAATAAACCTATACTTTGTGATTATATTATAAATGACTGATTCATTTGAGAAGTTATAGATTTATACATCAAATGCAGATATAAAGTTGTTAATGAAATGAACATTAAAGACACTGCTCCACAGAGTAAAAATAAATAAATAAAAAAGTAGGAAAGCATGGGGGGAAGGGGATGAAGATACCAGTAAGAGAATAGTTGTATTCAGGGGAAGCAAAAAGGATGCTATCAGACTCCAAAATTTTCTGCCTGAAAGCCTCAACCGCAGGGGGAAATTTGCCATCAACTTCCAGATCTGTATCCAGCATTGGAAGTGGTGAAATGTCTATGTATTCCATTTGAACCCCAGCAATGGACTCCTTGGTAAGCTCCAAAGCTGAAAAAAAAAAGAGAAATTAAACAAATCAACATTCCCCAGAAAAACAAAATCCAAAACCCAAACTGAAAAAATATTTACCGGTTCGAATTAAGCCTCTGTTGAAAGAGGCTTTCCTTAAAGACCCACAAATGGCAGCAACTTTAATCACTGGTTTCGATGCTACAACAGCTTCCATTTTGCTCTTATATCTTACAACTTTCTCGTCTCCCTCAGATTAACTTAGTTATGTGGGTTATACAGGAGGGTGGAAGGATGAGCTTTGGGAGGGGAAATTGATGAAATGGTTTGGGATATGATTCATCGATGACGATTGGAGTTGGTGGATTTTCTTTTTTTAGTTTCGATAATTTGATTTGGTGTGATTTGGACCACGGGAATAGAATAATCAATAAAGATGCTTTTTTTTCCCTAAACTAAGCAAGGCATTTTTCTTGTTAAACTATCTTGATAGCCGGTAGGGGTTTTTTCACATTCAAACTATAAAAATTTATAAAATTAATTATTTAATTTTTTTTAGTTAAATGGTTAATAGGAAGATGAGTGGTAGTTTGGCCGCATAAAAAATTTAATCTTCGACGTTTATACATTGCATCATTTAGTTTTAATTTTTTTTTTAAATAGCGTGTAAAGGCCCAATTTTGGCCCAACTTAAACCAACCTAATCCCAACCCAAACACAAAAAATAAATAAATAAATAAAAACCTTGGCCACCTACTCCACCACCTTTGTTGGCCACCCACCTTAGCCACCTACTCCACCACCTTTGTTGGCCACCCACCTTAGCCACCAACTCCACCACCCTTGGCCACCTAAACCACCCCAACCACTCCACTTGTAAAATTTGGCTATAAAAGCCATTCAAGACTTTGTTTTTAGAGGTGGGTTTTTGGTTTTTTGGAGAAGGATTGTTCTTTGTTTTGGAGGAGGTTTTTTTTGTTTTTTGGAGGTGTTTTTTTGTAAAAAATGTTATTTTTGTTTCTTGAAAAGGCTAGTTTTTGGAGATTAATCAAAGATCAAAGCAAAAGAGGTTTTTTTGAGGTCCGGCCGCCGTGTACGGTGGCACCGATGGCGGCCCGTGGGGGTCCATGACCGAAGCAAAGCCGGACCAACGGCCGGATTTAGAAAAGAGGGAGAAAGAGAGTTGAGAGCTTTGTTTTATTATTTTATTATTTTTACTATTATTTATATTATTATTATTATTTCTCATGTATATATTATTTTTTATATTATTATTATATTATATATGCCCTCTCCATATTTATTTATATTATTACTATCATTATTGTTACTTTTATTATTTTTTATTTCTAACTACTATTATTATATATATGTATTATTGTTTGTATTATTATTATTATCACCCCTATTGTTATTACTTTACTTTTGTATTCTAATATATTATTAATATTACTTATATTTTTATTATTTTTGCTATCACTATTACTGTTATATATTAGTGTATATTTTTATGTATATATATATTTTATATATAGTATTATTTTTTATTACTTTAATTTAATATTTTTATTATATTTGCTTTTTGTATTTCTATATTTATTATTATATAGTAGTGTGTATTTCTATTATATACATATATATATACATTTATATATAGTATTATTGTTTACTTTACTTTAATATTATTCTTATTATCATTATATCCAACCCAATAATAATTCTTTCATAAAAGTAATATTCCGTATTTGGTAATTCGAGACAATCGTGCCCTAACTTATTGGGTTTCGATTTTTCTCCTTTAACCTAAATAACGGAATACTCTTTTAAATCGTGACATGAGTTTTGAAAAATGCTTATTCTCGGAGATACAAGGTGTTGTTCCCTAACTTACTGGGTATGGCATTTCGTTACCTCGAAATAAGATTTTTGCAAGTAAAGGCAATATTCGGTGTTTGGGAATTCGAGGAAACGTGCCCTAACTTACTGGGTTTCGATTTTCCTCGTTCACCTTAACTAACTGAATAACCTTTTGAAATACACGAATTTTTATATAAAAGGCAAGCTCGTTCTCGAAAATTCAAGATGTCGTGTCCTAACTTACTAGATGTGACATTTTATATTGTGAGACGAGAAGGTCCTTAACATTTGAGCATTTTCTTTACAAAGAGGGATCGTATTTTAAATTCTTTCAAGTTTTCAAATTTTCGACACTAAGACACTAATTAATCAACTAGGTACCAATTTTGGGCGTATCGAGGGTGCTAATCCTTCCTCGTGCGTAACCGACTCCCGAACTCATTTTTCTGAATTTTGTAGACCGAAATCGTTGTTTTAATAAAATTAAATCATTTATTAAAAACAACCACCTTTTGAGGTGACCCAATCACACCTCGTCAAAAAAGGATTGGCGGCGACTCCCGTTTTCATTCTTTTTTTTCAAAATCCAAGTCAACCCCGTTTTCATCCAAAAAATGGTGTCAACAGCTTGGCGACTCCACTGGGGATTTTGTCAAAATAAGTGAGTCAAGCCACGAGTTGATTATTTTTTGTCTTTTTGTCGAAAGTTGAAAATTTGATTTAAATATACGATCTTCTCATTGCATTTCATTTGTTTTGAGCTATAGTTTTCATCATGTTTCGTATTTTAAACTTTTATATCTTTGCATTGCATTGCATGACCGTTGGTCACACCTTTTAAGTGGGAGTGAGAAGCTACTCCTTCGTGAGGTTTTCACCTCCGTGCAGGATAGTGGATCGATTTCGGGATACATCCGTACCTATATCTTCGTGAGATTTTCATCTCCGTGCAGCCATAGGGAAATGTATTCCCCTGAACCGAACTCGGTCTATATGAGCCTATAATGGGTGAAGATCGAGGAATCTACTGGTTCGGGTACCTTTGCTTTAGAACCAAACCCCATGTAGTAAACCTTAGGAACTCACCTTAAGTAGAACTACACCAAACCCTAGTAGATACCCTGATGTGCTTTTATTCTTTTTGAATTGTCTTGGATTATATGTTTATATCTGGTACTGATATTTGTTATTTTACTTTGGATGCATGACATTTCAACTGCATGGCATTTCATTATTTCAAGGCGTTGGTTCATATTCAGTTTCTAGAAAGAAAGCTTATCATGGAAAGAAGGTTTCTTGATAAGGTGGAAGATAATGCGGCAGTCCGAATTTGGTCAGAAACGACACAGCAAGAGAAAGGGGATAGTTTGGCTGAAGGATATATATCAGAGCTATGGGACTTTACCCGCATCAGCATAACCAGAACGATTTACAAGAGTTGAAAGGAATTTGGGACCATTGGGACGAGGAGGCCAGACAGTTGTTTTATTCCCATTACGGGGACTTGCCGTACCTGCTAGATATGAAGGTAGATAAGCACCTATTCCGGGCTCTCGCACAATTTTGGAATCCCGCCTATAGTTGTTTTTCGTTCGGGAAAGTTGACTTGGTGCCTACGATAGAAGAATATATGGCTTTACTTCGGTGTTCAAAGAGTCAAGTCGACAGAATCTACTCAAGAGCCGCAAATGTACCCTTTTTGAGAAGGTTAATGAACATAACAGGCATGAGTGAGCAGTGGGTTACGGCCCGAATTAAACAAAAAGGGGATAACAATGCATTTCTTGGAGGAGTTTGAAAGATGTGGCTTTGGTGCACCCGGATATAAAAAGAGGGTAGATATCTTCGCCCTAAGCATATATGGCTTAGTTATCTTTCCTAGAGCTTTGGGGCATATTGATGAGGCGGTTACTGATTTGTTCGACCGCCTTGATAAAGGAGTTACCCCGGTTCCAGCAATTTTAGCAGAGACATTCAGATCATTGAGTACCTGTCGGCGAGCGGGCGAAGGCAGGTTCATTGGATGTGCACAGTTGTTACTTGCGTGGTTCCACAGTCATTTTTGGAAAGTGGATAAGGTGTCATATCGGGTCTTCTCTGAAAACTATTCGCCGCTAAAGGAGACGATAGCTACACCGAGAAGGGACGACATTTCAATGGAAAAATGGATGGCAATTCTTCAAAACTTGCATGAAGAAGACATTGAATGGAGAGCTCCGTGGTTACTTCTAGACGAAATTTTGTACCGATGCGGTAGTTTTGATTGGGTCCCTTTGCTTGGAATCTGGGGAGCTATTGGCTATGCCCCGTTATTAGTGCTCAGACAGTACAGATCAAGACAGTTTATACCCGCAACCCAGGGGCTGGCCGAGTGTGAATTCTCGTATGGGGGTGATGGCTACAAAAAGAGGATTCGAGAGATATCCAATGCGTGGAATCAGACTCGCCAAATGAAGCGACTAGCTGTAGGACCAATGACAACCCCCGAATATGAAGAATGGAGGGTCAGAAGAATCAATGACAATGTCCCCAAATCAAGCCCCGAAGGCAGTCATTCGATAGAGGAGCACTTACGGGTCATCCCTTCTGAACTAGAAATTTTGAAGCAAGATTTTGAAAGAAGAAATGCAGAGTTGGAAAAACAGATAGAGCAAATGGAGGAAGAAAAAACAAACTTAAGGTTGGATGTAGATGTCCAGAAGCTCGAGATGGAGCGATTAAGAAAAGGAAAAGCTAGGGCTGAAGAAGATCTGGACAGTCTGAAAACAGATTACAAGAAGTTGCGATCATCAATGAGAACCTCCGGGTTGGGAAAGACTTCTGAACAATGGCGCAAGGAAGTTCAAGAAGAAAAGAACAAAGCTGATAGATGGGAAACGAGGTTTCAAGAAGTTCAAACCCAGAACGAGACTTTAAAGAAGAGTCTGTCAGAGAATCAGAAAGAAAAAGGGAACTAGAAAATAGAGTGTCCGAGTTAGAAGAATCTCTCCATCGGCATCGAAATCGAAATTCTGTGATGGAATTAAAAGCAAGCCTAAGTAGAATTGAAGAGATGAAACGAAGAATTGAAGAGTTAGAAGCAGCATTGCGAAGTTGCGAGATGCGGATTGAGCACATGAGATCTAATGAAGATCGTCAAACCGAGCAGTTGCACTACTTTCAGAACCAAGTAAGAGATAGAGATCAAATCATGGGAGAAGCCGTGCTTTAAATCCGAGAGGTGGCTGATCACTTGCAGACGTTAGCAGTACAAGCTGATGTGTTAAGCGTGAAGTACGAATTAGAGTCGAGTCGAGGACAGGAGCTAGCCTCGTTGCTTAGGAGGATTAGAATTTTGAGTTTTAGGGCTAAGTCGTATATGTAATCCACCTTATGTAAAAAAGTTTATTTTCTAGTAAAGTTTTCATAATGAAATTGAACTAGAATTAACGCCTTTTGCATTCATTTCATGCATTGCATTATATGCATTAATGACCATTAAAAGACCCTAACTAAATAAAATTATTTCAGTTAACCTGGAAAACCGTCACTCTTACGGAACTCGAGCGAAGTCAAGAAACATGGATCAAAGACTAGAAAACTTGAGCAGCTCCAAAGAGATATGCAAGATCAAATAGAAGAGCGGTTGGAAAAGATTCAGCGAGAGATGCGAGAATCCCAAGACGACATGATGGCAAAGTTAACGCAACTGTTGAAAGGAGGAAAAGACAAGGGAAAGGACCCTATTGTTAATGTTGAAGATGAAAATAGTGATGAACCCCTTTACCCTCCAGGCTTTACCCCTCTGCACGCGCATACTCAAGCTGAAATGTATCCACAAAGACCCTCTGTTACAATTAGACCCCAACAATTCCAAACGAGTCCTCCAATCGGAATAAGTAACAATTCCGGAGAGAATCCCACCAATCTCATAGTCCCTGACCTCGATGACGTGGCAGAAGTGGAAAAGACGAAAGTGGATCTGTCAAAGCAATTGGAAGACCGATGTAAATGGCTGGAGGAAAAGTTTAAGGCCATGGAAAGTGCTGATTACCACCGAGGAATGGACGCTAAAGATCTGAGCTTGGTGCCTGATTTAATCCTCCCTCCTAAGTTTAAAATGCCAGAGTTTGAAAAATATGACGGGACAAGTTGTCCCGATGCTCATATCACTATGTTTTGCCGAAGAATGACCGGGTACATCAACAACGAGCAGCTGTTGGTTCACTGTTTTCAGGATAGTTTGATCGGGTCAGCGGCTAGATGGTACAATCAATTGAGTCGAGCTGAAATCCACTCTTGGAAAGATTTGGCGCAGGCCTTTATAAAACAGTACAGACATGTGATGGACATAGCACCCGATCGAATTGTATTGCAAAATATGGAAAAGAAAACTAATGAGAGCTTTCGCCAGTATGCTCGAAGATGGAGGGAGGTAGCAGCACAAGTTCAACCACCAATTTTAGAAAAAGAGATAACCATGCTTTTTATCATACTTTGAAAGCTCCATTTCTCAATCACATGCTGGGTAGTGCCACCAAAAGCTTTTCAGACATAGTGATGTCTGGAGAAATGATAGAAAATGCCATAATGAGTGGCAAGATAGAAGCAGGAGAAAGTGCTAAAAGGTCAGCACCGAGAAAGAAGGAGCATGAGATAAACAACACAAGCATGTTTAACAAAGACCATTCTAGATCAATCACGGTGGGACAAGCCAGAGCAACAACCACTAATCAGCAAGGTTCTTCGAGACGGGAGTCCAATTCAAGGCCAAATATAGAAAGACCTCAATTCACACCCATCCCGGTGACGTATAAAGAATTGTATCAGAATTTATTTGATGCACATGTGGTATCTCCATTTTACCTAAAACCCATGCAACCTCCGTACCCCAAATGGTATGACACAAACTCCCAATACGAGTACCACGCGGGGATTAAGGGGCACTCGATTGAGAACTGCACTGCATTCAAGAAGTTAGTGGAGAAACTTATCAATATGGGGATCGTAAAGATTGGCGACTCATCGGGGCCAAATGTAGCAGAAAATCCGTTGCCCAATCATGACGATAATAGGGTAAACGCGATAAGTGAGAATGAAGGAAGAAGAGTCAAAGCCAACGTGGCAGAGATAAAAACCCCTCTTGGATGGGTTTGGAAACAAATGGTAAAAAGAGGTCTTATCAAGCAAGATTCGATAGAAAGGCCTGAACAAGCAAAGAGATTTTGTGAGTTCCACGCAGAAGAAGATCATGACATCCAGGAATGCACCGAGTTCAGAATCGTGGTGCAAAACTTTATGGATAGCAAAGAAATGGAGTTTTATGAAGAAATCAAAGGGTTAAAAGAGGAAGAAGTTTGTGCTACAGGAGAAGGATCTGTAAGGAGAACCCAAGAGCTTCGTCATCCAGTGGTTATCATTTCAAAGCCAATGAACAAAGAATCTGGAATACAAATAGGGCCAAAAGTTATAATCCAAAAACCTGTATCCTTTCCTTACAAGGATAACAAAAAGGTTCCTTGGAGTTACGATTGCAATGTGACGATTCCAGGAAAAGAGAGCTCGGTAAATGCTTCAGAAAAGAAGGAAGGATTCTATACACGAAGTGGAAAGCGCTATGATCCGGCAGACGCGATGGTGGAATCTGGAAAAGAAAAAGCTTTAGCAGTTGAGCTAGGAAAAACAAAAACAGACGAAATTGAATCGAGTGTCAATCAGCCGGTAACTGAAAATCAAGCTAAAGAATTTCTAAATTCTTGAAACATAGCGAGTACAGCGTGGTAGAACAATTACATAAGCAACCGGCTCGTATCTCCGTACTTGAGTTGCTTATAAGTTCAGAGATACATCGTAATGCGTTGATTAAGGTGCTAAATGAAACTTATGTCACTAAAGATATCTCGGTGAATAAGTTGGACCGCTTGGTTAATAATATCAATGCCGATAATTTCATCTTTTTTAATGATGATGAAATACCGCCAGGGGGAAGAGGATCTACCAAAGCATTACACATCACTGCTCGTTGCGGGGAGTATATGTTAGCTGGAGTGCTAATTGACAATGGATCAGCCTTGAATGTTTTACCCCTATCTACCTTAAGTAGGTTACCGGTGGATAACTCTCACATGAGATCATGCCAAAATATAGTGAGAGCATTTGATGGTACCGAAAGAAAGGTGATAGGAAGAATAGAAGTACCTCTTTTAATTGGCCCAAATACATACGATGTGGATTTCCTAGTGATGGATATCAAGCCGTCATATAATTGCTTATTAGGAAGACCCTGGATTCATTCGGCAGGGGCGGTGCCTTCATCATTGCACCAGAAGTTAAAATTGGTAATAGAAGGCCGGTTAATTACAATTGACGCCGAGGAAGATATCATTGCATTGGTAACCAATGATACACCATATTTGGGAATAGACGACGAGGCAGTTGAATGTTCTTTTCGATCTTTGGAGTTCGTAAATGCAACATTTGTCATAGGGGGAAAGAAGATTCCGACGCCCAGTATGTCTAAAGCCACAAGGATGGGATTACAAGCGACAGTTGGGAAAGGAGCTGTGCCTGGAAGAGGACTTGGAAGATGCCTTCAGGGAAGGATGGGGGCACCAGTAGTGAAATACAAACAAGATTGTTTTGGTTTAGGATTTAAACCAAATACCAAACAGAGAAGGAAAGAGTTAGAAAAGAGACAAGATAGAAGGAAGGCGCGTTTGAACAGAAAAGAAGTCGACTGGGAACCTATGGCTTTCCCCCACATATCCAGGACATTCATGTCGGGAGGAACTATGTATTCTGAACTGAGGGCTCCAAGAAAGAAGACCGCAGAGGAAATGTTAAGAAACTTAAGCATCAATGCCATATGTGAAGAAGAATTTGAAGGAGGAAGTACGTCAGGCATCTATCCCGTTGAACCTAGGAGTGTTTTAAACAATTGGACTGCGGAAGAAATGCCTGAAGTTTTTAGAGCTTTTCCAGAGTAATATTAAAACATTAATTGTTCTAAGCCTAGAGAAAATGAAAACTTTTGTGAACTGAAATAGGCTTATATGTGGACATTGTGATTTCAATGAAATATATCTTCGCATTTTGAGTATATATTCTTTTCAAATTCTTTTTTCATACATTCATGGTCATACTAAATAAGAATCCTTAAATTTATACATTCCCTGTACATTCTTTGATACCTATAACAGGTCCCAAAATATCAATGATATGAGTGACTCTACTATGGACTTAGAAAATCTTTTTGAACGAGATATGTGTCCAGAGGAATCTCAAGATTTTGAAGATAACACAGATTGCAACCTATCTCCGGACTTGTTGAGAATGGTAGAGCAGGAAGAGAAACAGATTCTACCCCACGAAGAGACGATAGAGACAGTGATCTTGGAAGAGGGAAAGGTGTTAAAGATTGGTACCCGCATAGCTGAAGAAGTAAAACAAGACCTCATTGAATTGCTGCGAGAGTTCAAAGATGTCTTCGCATGGTCATACCAAGATATGCCGGGGTTAAGTACTGACATCGTGGTTCACCGACTTCCTATAAAGAGGATTGCAAACCAGTTCAGCAAAAACTCCGAAGAATGAGGCCTGATATCGTGTTAAAATAAAAGAAGAGGTGCAAAAGCAATTCGACGCTGGGTTCCTGAAGGTGGTCAAATACTCCGAGTGGGTAGCTAACATTGTTCCTGTCCCTAAGAAAGATGGAAGGTACGAATGTGTGTGGATTATAGAGATCTAAATAAGGCTAGCCCAAAAGATATCTTCCCTTGCCGCATATCGACGCCTTGGTAGACAATGCAGCAGGACATTCGCTGTTTTCTTTCATGGATGGCTTCTCGGATATAACAAATTAAGATGCATCCGAGGATATGAGGAAAACTACGTTCATAACCCTATGGGAACTTTTTGTTTAAGGTGATGCCATTTGGGTTGAAAAATGCAGGGGCAACGTATCAGAGGGCCATGGTAACACTGTTCCATGACATGATGATAAGGAGTAGAAGTCTATGTTGATGACATGATTGCAAAATCTAAACAGAAAAGGAACATGTGCAGGTCCTTAAGAAATTATTTACGAGATTGAGGAAATTTCAGCTAAAGCTAAATCCAGCAAAATGCACATTCGGGGTCAGATCAGGAAAATTGCTTGGATTCGTGGTCAGTGAAAGAGGAATTGAGATTGATCCTGACAAAGTAAGAGCAATACAAGAATTACCCCCGCCGCGTACTCAAAAGGAGGTTCGAGGTTTTCTAGGAAGGCTGAACTATATTGCTCGGTTCATCTCACAGCTAACTGAGAAATGCGACCCCATATTTTGCCTCCTCAAGAAACATAATCCAGGTGTATGGGATGAGGAATGTCAAAAACTTTTGAAAAAGTCAAACATTACTTATCCAACGCCCCAGTACTGATGCCACCCTGCCCAGACAAACCGCTCATACTGTATTTGGCAGTATTTGAAAATTCCATGGGATGCGTGCTTGGTCAACATGACGAATCAGGACGAAAGGAAAGAGCGATCTACTATCTCAATAAGAAGTTCACCGAATGCGAAACAAGATATTCGCCAATCGAGAAATTATGTTGTGCTTTAATTTGGACAACTCGGAGACTGAGACAGTACATGTTGTACCATACGACCTGGTTAATCTCCAAATTAGACCCTCTGAAATACTTGATGGAGTCAGCCGCTCTGAATGGAAGAATGGCTCGATGGCAAATTCTTCTATCTGAATTTGACGTAGTCTATGTGAACCAGAAGGCGGTCAAAGGGAGTGCAATAGCGGAATTCCTAGCAAGTAGGGCTCTCGATGATTATGAGCCATTGAACTTCGATTTCCCAAATGAGGATTTGATGTATGCCGCAACCGTAAAGAAAGATTTCAAAGAAGGTGGTCCTTGGAAGTTGAGTTTTGACGGAGCTTCAAATGCTATAGGCAACGGAATTGGGGCAGTACTCGTGTCCCCTAGTGGAGATTATTATCCTTTCACTAGCAAATTGGACTTTGACTGCACAAATAATATGGCTGAGTATGAAGCTTGCATTATGGGCATTCGGGCAGCCATAAAGCGGAAAATTAAGGTGCTAGAGGTATACGGGGACTCTGCATTAGTAATTTACCAGCTCAAGGGGGAATGGGAAACAAGAGACCCGAAGTTGGTTCGCTATCGAAAATTGGTTATGGAATTGATCGAGGAATTTGATAGTGTCACCTTTAGTTACCTCCCACGAGATGAAAACCAGATGGCAGATGCTTTGGCCACTTTAGCCTCCATGTTTAAAGTGAACAAATTAGAAGATATGAAGCCTATCCAGATCAGCATCTATGAGGCTCCAGCCCATTGTTGCAACATTGACAATGAAGAGGGGAAAGGATGATCACCCTTGGTACCATGACATATTGCGATATGTGAAGAGTCGCGAGTACCCTGACCATGCGACAGAAAATGATAAGAAGACATTAAAGAGATTAGCCATTGACTATGTCTTTGATGGGGAAATTTTGTATAAAAAAGGAAAAGATCAAGTACTGTTAAGGTGTGTGGATGCTGTTGAGGCAAAGGAAATTTTGGAAGAAGTGCATGAGGTATCTGCGGAACGCATGCCAATGGCTTCACGATGGCCAGACAAATTATGAGATTTGGGTACTATTGGTCCACCATGGAAGGGGATTGCATTAATTATGCCAAGAGGTGCCATAAATGTCAAATTTATGGTGACAAAATGCACCACCACTTCACCCTTCATGTTATGGTTTCTCCATGGCCTTTCTCCATGTGGGGAATGGACGTTATCGGGCCAATATCTCCAAAAGCTTCCAATGGGCATCGTTTTATCTTTGTGGTTATTGATTACTTCACTAAATGGGTGGAGGCGGCTTCATATGCAAATGTCACGAAGTCGGCAGTTAGCAAGTTTCTGAAAAAAGAGATCATATGTCGATACGGGATGCCTGAAAGGATCATATCGATAATGCGCTGAACTTAAACAACAACTCAATAGCGAAGTTTGTAGTCAGTTCAAGATCAGACACCACAATTCGTCACCGGTACCGTCCAAAAATGAATGGTGCCGTGGAAGCAGCTAACAAAAACATCAAGAAATTATAGGAAAAATGACTGAAACCTACAAAGATTGGCACGAAAATTACCTTTTGCTCTCCTGGCATATCGCACTTCTGTTAGAACCTCTACCGGGCAACCATTTTCTTAGTTTGGATGGAGCAGTTTACCATAGAAGTTGAATTCCTTCTCTCGAGTATTATGAACTAAAGTTGATAGGCTGAATACAATCAATATGACCAGTTAAATTGGAGAAGAAAAGAGGTAAAGCTATTCGTCATGTCAATTACAGAAACGATGATGCGAGCTTACAACAAACAAAAGATTCGATTCCTACAAGAAAAAATATTAAGTCTTATGGGTAAAAAGGCCTTTTCAGGATGAGCTTTAATCCTCGAGCGAAATGGATGGTAAAAGCCTGTCAAATCCTGTAAATTCAGACTCAGTCAAGAAGTATTTCACTTAAAAAGGGGGGCATTCTAAAAATAAAAAAAAAAAAAAAAGGGAAGGCCAAGGTGAAAAACCCGCAAAAGGCACCTTGAGACCAAAGGGATTTATGGTTGAAGAACCTGAAAAAGGCGGCTCGAATTTT